>NC_056726.1:192542393-192662393 GCF_019279795.1 Protopterus annectens
TCTTTGCTACTATCATCAGTTCAACAGTAGACAAAATTGCTGAATTCCTGCCTTCCCTTAAACCTCACTCCTCCTCCTTCTGACCATTAATGTGCATGTACTGTTCCCACAATTTCCATTTATTTTCTCTTTTCCAGTTCTTTTATCCCTTTTACAATATTCAGCACTTCAGATACATTTGGTTTACACGTTGAGTTCCATTTTCTAGTAATTGCTTTTTTTGGCAGCCAACGAAATGAAACTTAATAAGGCCTTACTATGTCTAGGCAGTTCAGATCCTGTATTGAGCTCAAAAGAATCATACCTCTCAACCTCTTTGTGTAAGAAGTCTGGACAAAGTCTAAAATAATGGGAAGACAAAGGCCAAAAAATTACCTCCACTGTACTGAAAGCTTTCTACATGGCCCACCTCATTAGTAAGGGTATCTCATCCAGGGACAAGGTGGCCATAACATCCCTGCATTCTTCCCTTATAAGACGCATTATTGAGTACAATGCCTCTTTTGGCATGTACCTCACAAAGCACATACAGTAGTTGGAAAATGCACAGAGGTTCCTCACCAGGAGAATCCAGGGCGTCACGCATCTACTCTAGACAGATAGGCTAAAGGCCTTGTCCCTCTACTCAGTCTCATACAGACTCCTCAGCGGTGACCTCTGTCTGCCATACAAAGCAATCCCAGACTCTGCCTTGATGGGAGTGCTGCATATCCGCAAATCATGTTCCACTCGAGTAACTTGCATGCGCAACCTCAACCTGGTCTGTGACATCAATAGGACTTGTTGGTGGGACAGATCTGTGTTCCAGAAACTGTCCCTTCTGTGGAATAGACTCTCTCTCCATGTCAAGCAGAGTACCTTCTTAACCCTTTTAAGTGCAACTGGGATAACTGGATGGAGAACAGAAAATACATCCCTGAGATTCCACCTGTGTCCCTGCTGGACAGGGTCATCAGGTGCTGACTTGTCAGAACATGGGCTAAATTCTTGGCTAGGCTTGTAAGGGCCTCAGGGCCAATAGCCTAGTAACTTCCTATGATCCTATGAAAATAGGGATGAATTTTAAATATTGGTCTTACAAACTTAGAAGGTTACTAGAATAACAGGTTTTGTGTTAGCATGCATTTTCTGAAGGATATGAAGTCTGAATGTCAAATGTCTGTCAATTTTGAATGACTTCAAGCTTCAATGATTTGCCGGAAAATCACAAATTTTATGGAGAACAGACCAAATATATAAGGCAAAAGAAAACTGAACATTCTGCAAAAATCTGGACAATTGAGAGATATGGCATGCATGGTCACAGAAAAAACACCTTTCTTGTCTCTAGTCATGGATTCAACAAGGGGACTACTGTATCAGTTTTCTTTGAAAGTAACCAATTCCTCTTTCTTTTGCAAAATCTAATCAGTGTGCCATCTTGCTGTTCATTCATTAGCACATTCAACAGTACTGGAGACAGGACTGGCCACACCCGTTATTTTTCTATATATCCATTTTTGTCCTACGTCATAGTTTTTCATATTTACTGAATCTTTGTCTCCAGAGTACAGAATTTGTGATTGTTGTGTTTCTGCTTGATCTGCATTGCATGAAATTATTTTGCAAGATTACGATTAGATCTAATCCCGATTAGATAAGAATGCTGCCGAGTAATGTCCAGGTAGGTGTTATTTCAATAATTGAGTGTAATGTCCTTTGGCAAAGAAATACAGCTAGAGATTGCATCGCTAAAAGGAACCATAAATCACTTTTTTTCTAATGTTTTGCTTGAATGTTTGTCGTGCTTGATCTGCTAATCATTTCAATAAAAGAAGTAAAAGAATATAAGAGGTAATATACATTATTGAATTGCTCCTTAACTACTCTATGAATTCCTCACTTTTAGCTGGGGATGTACTGACATATTTGTAGCTTTTCCTTCCTTTGGACCTTCACATACTTTTCATTGCTGCATCTTCCAGTGATAAAATAACTGATTTTTTGTATAATTACTGTACATTCAGTGCAAATCACTACTCTGTAGTACTACAATACTTATGTTTCATTTATGTACTTGATTAACAGGTTCATTAGACGTAAATGCTGTGCCCAGCAACATTATTTGGTCATCAATAAATGTAGTTCTAAATGTGTTTTTCTGGCTATTGCTTGTGTGATTTCATTTCTTTTTATGTTGCAGTTAGCCCTGAGCAAGATCAAATGGGTATAAGGAAATAAATGAACTGAATGTGACTCAACAGTGAACCGCAGATCACACAAGCTTCAGCAGTAAATGTTGCAGCATATGTGGGACTGACATTATCTGGGAACTTTTCCACCATGCCAGTAGTCAGTGCGCCGGATTCTAAAAGACTTACTGTTGGTGTAAGTGACTTACTCCAGTATAAGCATGCTTTATAGATAGTGACTTGCTCTGCTGTGAGACTTTACACTGAGAACAAGTCTTTTGGAAGATGGCCCAATGTCTCTTTATACTATAGACTTCTGTTATCCTATGTTCATTATGGGTCTATTCTGTACTTCTTTTATGTTGATCAGTTATGTAGACATGTCAGGCACGTAGTGCCATTGATTAAAATTATGAGCTGCTTTCTGTGGTCTAGGGTTTAATTCTCTTTGTTTCCATTTTCCTATCTCTGCCACTCTGAACAAGTGACTTAACCACATAGTGCTCCTAGTCTGAGTCTGAAAAAAATGTATGTGGATCAGTACTCTATGCAAGTTGACAAATACTAATAAATAACTTTACTGAGATCTGGTGTTGCTAGAAGAGAACCTTTTACTTCAGTGAATGTGTGTGCCACATCCATATGCATCGGTGGCCTTTCACAAAAGATGCTTCCCCTTCAGCATCATTCCATATGTGTCTGTCTCAAATGAAAAACCATCACAACTATGAGTAGAAACTGTTTTGTGGTGCCTATACTCTTACAGAGAAACAATGCCTTGTGGGATATTTCCTAAACATTTTCATTTTAGGTTTTATTTTATTGTACTTTTCAGCATTAAGGTCTTTCTTTCCAGACACCAGGTAGTTGAACCTTTTATATTTTCTCACTGCATTTTCTGTAGTAATGACATTTCTGTTAACAAGGTGCAGTACTTTGGAGGTATTGCTTAAGAGTTTTAACGATCTGTTCATTGTCATAACCATTTCTACCCCCACTTCATTTTTAGACTCCAGGAAATGCATCTTTAAAGTTTTAAATCTGTCATCACTTGTCATTCCACAAACACTTTGAATCCTTTTGCTACCCTGCTCTAGTACCCTGCATCTTGTTTAGTCTCATCTGTGCCTAATAAGGAGATCCACAGCTATCTGGCAAACAGAGAAACACAGTTCTTTTTCAAGACTTGAGAATGTAAAGCAGTTGTGTAAAGACCAGTTAGTGTCAACTAAAATTGGTAACATATTGTGATGCCATACAGCTCCACTGTTCTAACTGTTTGCTTGGACTATGATGCGTATTAAGTTGATTAAAACTTCTGCCATTTATTAGTTTTTTTCAGCCAGCATTTGCTATCCAGATGTTGAGGGTATATTGTTTCATTATAAAACATGACAGTGAAGCAGTAATACTGCAGTTTGGAGGAATTCACCATTTTCACAAATGCAAAAGCAATAGCAGAAACAGAAAAGATAGAAGATAAAAGAGAAAAACAGGAAACAGCAAAATAAATAAATATTTAACAACGAATGGAATGAAATAAGCAGGAAAACAAAGTAGATGCAAACATATTTTAAGAAAAGTTATACTTCACTACTTTCCCTATTTCATGGTGTACCATGTTTATAGATATTTTCAACAAGTGTACTAATGCTTACAAATTAAATATCACCATGCATTGCAGTTACTCTTAATTCCTTTCATTCATATGCAAAGACTTTGAGCATCTCACAGACCTCTGAGATCAGTGTCACTTTGCTAAAATCTTGTATTTGTTTGAGAAGAAAATTCATATATGTATTACATCAAGGTCTGGTTCTTTCTCCTAGATTAGCTTAGGACTTCATCAAATAATTTTTTACAAATATAAACATAAGGAGCTGTAGACAGCAGACAAAGTAATGGTCTTTTGAGTACAACCACGCACTTAGTCCCCGTACAGTAATATATTCCTCCTATCAGTTAGGCCATTGAATTCTTCAGTTTACCTACACATTGCTATACCCAGGATATGCTTGTTATCTGTTAACTATAAGATTAGCTGTAAATATCTTATGTTTAGTAAAACTCTACTTTCCAAACATTACTGTGGCACATGTTGAGCACTGAATATCATCTGTTGATTGTCTTTAGTGATTTCTAATTCTTTGTATTTGTACATTATCTGCCTTGTAGCACAAAATAATGTCTGAATAGAGCCCTTTGACCAGCCCACAAACATGGTAAGTCAAATAAATAAATAAATAAACAATACCCTGTATTGTTATTGTTTATATACATATTTTGTTACTATAAGCAATGCATATATTTAAAATTAACTTGTAATTAGGTAATAGTATTTAGTCTTGAGATTTCTTTACTGTCTGGCCAAGAGTAAAATAACAGTCTGAAATCAAATGTTCATTTCTTTCTCATTTTTCTTTAATATTATGCCTAGGCATCCGACTTTTATTTTATTACTCTTGACAAAAATGGGTCCTCAGCTTCCCTTATATGCTGCCTTCCAAGACTGGGAGGAAGCCATCTGCCTTCACTTTCCACAGTGATCACTTTTTTTTTGTCTGATCAGACATGAGGAATATTTTAACTCCCCATTCATACTTGTCAAGCTGTAAACATTGAAAACAGGCACAAAGGCTCTTGAAAAATAGGTACATCCAGCTAAAATCCTGGACACCTAATTAGCATAAAATTTAAATACCAAATAGCATCTAACTCTCTCCACTTCCAGTAGGAATGTGGCCTACTCCTTTGATAACAAAATGACATGAAAATATAAGCATATTATCAAAGACTCTGCAGAATACCTGTAGATTTTACTGAATGATATGGCAAAAATCCACTTTACAAAGTCACTTATTTTGCTTCTGAAAATGGGAAATTTAAGATGTTGACCCTCTTTCTTTAAATTATTGGTGCCATTAGTATCTTAGTTATGAAATTAGGTTTCCTGCATACTAAACAGCTTCAAAAATCTTGTGTGATAGGCAGTGGCGGCTGGTGACTTCAAATCAAAGGGGGCTGCAGGAGACAGCTGAATGGGTGGGGTCAATGGGAAGGGGTGTGGTCAACTAGAAAGGGGAGGAGCTATGCTCAAAACCACAACAACTAACTAAATACACTGCCCTGGGTGCCAAACCGTCATTATGAGAGTCCAATCAAGACAAAATGAAGTGTAGAAGAATAAAAATATTTCAATGCATTGGCTGCATGACAGCTTACTTAATATCTAGATTGAAACAAAAAGGTTGTGAGGCATGAAAAAATAAATTACTTTTTAAATACATTAATGGAATGCCAGTCAAAATCAAGTAGCATTCAACTCAAACCACTTCTTGCACTGCAGTTCTAATTATAATTTATATTCAGCTTTATTAAAGTACCAAGTAACATGCCGAAAGTAGAAATGTCTGATGCCCCCACTTGTAAAAATGTTTCTTATCCAAAAAAAGACCTGCTGCCTGACAACTATCTACTTGTTTCATGAGGAAAACATGATCAAAGTAAAAAATGAAAAGCAAACAAGAAATAAGCTCAAGATACATTGCTTAAAAGGATTACTGTACAGGTTATGGACCACACGATTGGCATTCTGTTTAGTTTACGGGTAAAGCCTGCAGAGATGACTGGAAGTCTCCAAGTGTAATGAGACTCTTAAAATAATGTAATCTGTCCTTTATTACAAATACTGTCATATGCATTTCAATACCCAAGGCTTATACATTATCTAGTTAAGTATTCTCTACATGGCAGCAACAGAAAGACTTTCAATGTTGGCAATTCTTTAACAGTATGCTTATTAAAGCTTACTTGCATCTTACGATCTCAGCCAAGCTTACCTGATGGTCATTAAAGTATTGCTACTTAAACACAGAGCAACAGGCACTTTGAGTAATAAGCATAAATCAACAGTACAAAAAATATGACAGAAACCAGACCATTCTGCAAAAATCAAGGACAGATGAAAAGCCACTCTAGTACTTGTGTTTACCTTGGATGGGGGGATAATCTGCACATTTACACTGCATAACTACTCCTTGCCTTGCTTCGACACTTCCAGAGTCACTACATGGGGGAGTGGAGTGCAAGAAGTATGTCACAATTTGAAATGTCTCTGGCTGACTGTGATAGCCCTGACACATTAGTCATACCTCTCAACCTCAGAGCAAGAAATCTGGACAAAGCCATACAAAGAAGTGGAACAAAGGCCCAAAAATAAGGACAATTTTTAAACATTGCTCTTATAAACTTAGAAAGATAATAGAATAGGTCTTGCATTAGTATGAATTTTCTGGATGGTATGAAATCTGAAACTCAAATGTCTGTCATTATTTTCTAACTTCAGTCTTTAATGATTTGTCACTAATTTGCCAAAGAAAAAACACAATTTTGCCAAAAAAAAAACAAAACACAATTTTATGAAAAATGGACCAAAAATGTGATGTAAAAATATAAAATAGCCACACAATACAGCTGGGAACCTGTCAAAGAAGGGACACTTTAATATTAGTACTGCTAACTTGAGCAGTTGACAAAATAAAAGAATCTACATGCATTTCTGAAATAAAAGTAATCTATAACTCTGATTATTACAGTTATTTCTTAATTGAAAACCCTCCATGTTTTCTTCCAAAATTACTATTTTGCGGAGGGATTATTAGGAAGAAGAGCAACATTTTGAGCCAAAATCAGGGACAGTTGAGAGGTTTGGTTATGCCTAATTCTATAAAGCAATTTATTTGCATGTACCTCTCAACCTGTTAATGCAATAAATCTGGACAAGGCCAAATATATTGGGGGAACATATAAACAGTACTAAAACTTGCTCTTGTATAAACTGAGACAGTTGATAGAACAGATCTTACTTTAGCATGCATTTTTCTGAAGGTTATGAAGTCTGAAACTCAGTGTGTCATTATTTAGTGACTTAATTCCTAAATGATTTGCCAGAAAACCACAACTTTTATGAGGAACAAACCAAAAATAAGAAGCAAAAATCTATTCACTCTTTGAAAATCTGGACAGTTGGGAGGTATAGTTCAGCTGGGGCTGTCTTTAAGTTTGCCGCCCTTCCCCCTCACAAAATCATGGTCGAATAGAGCCTCCCCCTGCAGCCATTCCAATGATCCATTACTTGGCTATTTCACTCCATTTACCATAAACACTAATGTGCATACTGATTTACTTCTATGATGATTTGGACTTCATTTGAAAGTTTTATTTTGCATTTTACAGCACAAACACTAAGACATCTGCTAAACAAACTTAGCATTAAAACTTCTCTGCCCTTGAAACTCACATTCATTGAAATAGCATTGAAACCCACATTCAAAGAAAATACATTTTACCAGTGGCAGAACTGCCCAATTCAGAACATCTTTCCAGTAAACAATGAAACAAAATGCATGCACCCATAATGACAAAACTGCCCAGTTCAGAACATTTCCATCATAAAAGTCTACTCAAACTTCTACAGTCCACCATTATCAGTAAATATGCAAAATTCTACAGTCCACCATTATCAGTAAATATGCACAATTCTACAGTCCACCATTATCAGTAAATATGCACACTCTCTGAAGAAGTAAAAAAGTCATCTAAATAATTCCACATTAAATAAATCTGTAACTAATGAAGAGGTTGCTGCTAGCAAACACCTTTATATTTCATGGTTTCATCGAAAAATAAAGTGTCTGATGCCCCTGAGGAATACATTGCTTATATTACATTAAAAATGATAAGCTAGTAATATTGCAATAGGAAATGGATAGCAAACCGATAACAGGCTCATAGTTAGTATCTTAACTTTTTCAGTACGGCAGCATTCACCCCTTGTGGGAGTAGAGCCAACAACCTTCTGCATCAAAAGCAAGTACACAACCTGTTGTGCTATTAACAATGCAAGCTGACTTAGCATAAGCAGCACTAAACTTCTCTTCCCCTGCAGCTCTCAGCTCCTTGTAAAATCTACTCAATACTCAACTGCATCTCAACACAAGAAATCTGGAAAAAGCCAAATTTATTGCGGGGGGGGGGGGGAGTCAAAAGCCCAAAAAACAGAGACACATTAAACATTGCTTGTATAATCTTGGAAAGTTGCTAGAATAAAATGCTGTGTTACCACCATAAATTTTACTGTCAAGGTCCCTGTGCAAAAGAGTCAGAGCAACATACCACTATGCCAAATCAGCTGCTTTGTGAAAGAAAAATGCTGTGTTACCGCCATACATTTTACTACCAATGTCCCTGTGCAAAACAGTCAGAGCAACATAACACTATGCCAAATCACCTGCTTTGTGAAAGAAAAATGCTGTGTTACCACCATACATTTTACTGCCAAGGTCCCTGTGCAAAACAGTCAGAGCAACATACCACTACGCCAAATCAGCTGCGTTTTGAAAGAGCGGAAGACTGAAACTTATAGCAACCATATAGCCAAACTGGAGGCTAAGCTCTCTCAACTCAGTACTGGCGTAACCAGTCAGGAGGAGAAGGAAACCACACTCACTACAATTCCAGTCTCACATAGACCTACCACGACAACAAACCAAACAAATAAACACACAAAAACATACTCGGAGGCTCTAAATAAAAATTTGCCTAAGCAGCAGAGACCTCCAAAGCAGACACCCAAGCAACCGCTACCCCAAAACAAAACACGTGCAACACATAGCTCATAAAGCCAGTGTGCCGAACAGTCACAGCCCTTAAAGCTAAACAACACACCTGATACACTTGTAATAGGTGACTCTATCGTCAGGCACACTGATGTCCCGCTCACCAGGCTGAACAAGGAGAAGGTCACGGTGAGCTGCCTGTTGGGCGCTAGGATCCGCCACATAACACAAGCACTCAGGACACTCCAAGGCAAGTACAAATATGACTCAGTCATTGTCCATGCTGGTGTGAATGACCTGAGCACCTCCCTGGACTACATGAAAAGAGACATAGAGGAGCTCTCTGAGCATGTAGCCCAGGCCGGTATGACCCTGACCTTGAGTAGCATCTTACCCTCACCAAGAATGATGCCACAATATGAAGACAAGATGATCAATTTCAACAATTGGCTTAAGTGTTGGTGTCATTCAAAGGAGATCAATGCCTGTCAGCCTGGGATGACATGCTCGACAAGCCACGATGCTTCGCTAGGGATGGCTTGCACCTGTCACCCTGGGCTTTCGGATATTGGCAAAGGCTCTTGCTACCCCCATAGTGCCTTTTTTAGGCAAGGCTCAAAAGACAAACCCACCTCCATAGGTATCACAAGGGATAAGAAACTAAGAGTAATGCTACTCTACGCCAGAAGTCTAAACCTCAAGATGCCTCGACGACTCAAACTCTCCTTAGCATGGAGAACATCGATATCTGTGCAGTAACAGAAACCTGGTTCAAGGCTCCCGAGAGCACCCCAGCACTACCAGGTTATACCTCATACCATGCTTTTCGGCCCAAAACTTGGACCGAACCACAAAAGGAGGGAGAGTATCAATATTCGTCAAAGATACTCACACCTCCAGGTTGGTGGCACAACGAAGCATCAGAGACTATCCATGTGCAACTAACTGTGGGTAAAACTGCCTTCCAGTTTATAGCCTGCTACAGACCACCCTCCCAAACACAGGAACCCCACTTGGCCTTCCTGAGAATACTGGAAAATATGAAGGTCTCTCCAAACACCATTATATTGGGCGACTTCAACTACCCAAACATAGACTGGGAGCATTACTCTAGCTCCAACACCCTAGCCCAAAGGTTCCTAGAATTTATAAACTCAAATGCTATGGAACAACTTGTTACCACTCCCACAAGAGGGGAAAACATACTGGACCTGATCATCACCAACATGGGGACACTATGCTCCAGACCAGAAGTGTATCCCTCACTGGTAAGATCAGATCATAAGCTAATCTCACTGGATATTCACATCCCGACCCCACCCCCTGCCCAGAAAACTACAGTGAAAAACTTCTCTAAAGCAGATTTCACACTCAAAACCGAGGAAATCCTTCAAAGCCCCTGGGCCTGTGGAAAATACGGCCCAGACCGCAGAATCCTTTATAAACGCATTCTATGAACACCTTCAGGAATGCATGGATCATGCAATCCCAAATAAAACCAAGACCCAATCCTCCAAAGGCAGACGTCCTGTCTGGTGGACCCCAGCCATAAACAAACTATACAACAGAAGGAGGAAGCTACTACATAGAGCAAAATCCCAGAAGGGAAGGCATCTCTTATCAGTATTAGCAAAAACTACGGGCACTCATAAAATCGTCTAAGGCCAGCTTCGAGAGAAAAAGTGTACAGGACACTAAGGATAATCACAAGGCTTTCTTTAGTTATGTTAGGAACCTGGGTGGGAATTCCCAGATATGCTCAGAATTAGTCCAAAATGACAAAAATACACCAAGCCCACAGACATTGCCAACATCCTAGCTGACAGGTTCAGTGCAAACTTCTCCCTCTCCCACCAAAAGGGCAAATATCTATCCCAACAGAGTGCTGCCCCTGGCATCTCAGATGCTCAGGTAAGAGCCCTCTCCAAAGCAAAAACACAGCATCAATGGGACCAGATGGTGTCCCGGCTGCGTCCTACATGAACTCCAAGAAGAGCTAAACCCAAACATAAAACTACTGTTCAATCTTAGCCTTACTACAGGATATGTACCCAAAGAGTGGCGTACAGCAACAGTGGTCCCTCTCCACAAAGGTGGTGCCTCAACGGATCCTGGAAACTATCGCCCATAAGCCTGACTAGCTTGGTCTGCAAAGCTATGGAAAGGATCATCATGGACCTCATAAATAAAGATATTGGGGACCTACAGACACTGGATCCTACCCAGTTTGGCTTTGTTAAGGGCAGATCCTGCCTCTTAAACCTGGTCAATTTCTTTGAAACAGTCACCAAGGCCATTGACGAGGAGAAGGTGGTCCACACAGCCTACCTGGACCTCGCAAAGCCTTCGATACAATACCCCACTCGGGCATTATAGATAAGCTCATCAGCTTAAATATAAACCCCTATGTCACTAGATGGGTTGCAAACTGGCTCAAGGACAGAACCCACATGGTTAGAATTGCTGGAGCCATGTCAGATTCCAAACCAGTTACAAGTGGCGTCCCACAAGGCTCAGTCCTGGGACCTCTTGTTCGGTATATATTTCTCGGTACAGGCCAACACGGAAGGACTGTGGCTGACCAAGTTCGCAGATGACTGCAAACTGGGTGCCATAATCAACTCTCCAGCTGACACAAGCATCCTCCAAAAGGGCCTCATAGAAACAGACAACTGGTGCCAGAGCCATGGCCTCAAGCTAAACGCCAAAAGTGTATAGTCATCCCTTTGGCAAAAACAAAGTGCCCACAAATTACCACATAGGTGGTAATCCATTAAGTACAGAAGAAGTCATTAGGGACCTGGGGACTCAAGTTGATAGCAATCTCTCATTTGACAACCACGTGGCCAAAGTGGTTAGAAAACATTTTATATAGCCCACCTAATCATGAAGGGATTCACATCTAGATCAGGGGAGGTCATCGTACCTCTTTACTCATCCCTCTTCAGGCCCATAATTGAGTACAATGCCCCTTTTGGGATGTACCTTACCAGACACCTGCAGCAACTGGAAAGACCCCAAAAGTACCTCACCAAGAGGATCAAAGGGCTCAAACAGATGCCATATGCTGCCCAGTTAAAGAAACTCCAGCTCTACTCAGTGGCATACCACCTGCTCAGAGGCGATCTGTGCCTGACATATAAAGCCATGTCCAACCCGGAATTAATGGACATGCTGCACCTCAGAAAATCCAAATCCCATTGAGCTATGCGCTCGAGAGACTTGAACCTCAGCACTGAAATAAATAGGACATGCTGGAGGGACAGATTCATAACCCAGAGGCTCCCTTCACTCTGGAATAAAATCCCAGTCCAGGTTAGGCAGAGTCCCACATTGACTCTCTTCAAGAGGAATCTTGATGAGTGGATGGGAGATCATAGGTTTACCCCGGCTATCACTTCTGTGTCACTGTTAGACAGAGGCACAGTGTACTAACCTCAAAAAAAGGCATAGCAAAATTAATTTAAAATGGGTGGCGAAAGCCAAACACACTCTGGCTAGGCTTATAAATTCCCTAGGGCAGATAGCCTAGTATGAACCTATGAACCTATTAAATGGCTATCATTTAATAAATTCAGTTCTCACCATAGCTGTCAACCTCTTAGCACAAAACACCTGGACAAAGACAATAATGGAGTAATACAGTCCCAAAAATAAGGACAAATTTAAAATATTCATCTTATAAACATAGAAAATTGCTAGAATAAAAGGTTGTGTTACTATGTATTTTCTGAAGAGTATGAAGTCTGAAATTCAAATGCCTGTCAATTTTACTTCTGATGGAACAAAAACAATTTTCAGCAAAGGTCCAGGGAGAAATACTGCAGACACATGTCTTTGTAAAATGGCAGGACACCAGAGCAAATCCACACAAACACAGGGATGAGAATGGGATTCCTTCTCTTTATTTACAAAGGAACATAATAAAGAGTATACTTACTTCAGTTCTGCACCTTCACTCTGTTCTTCTTCTAACTTCTTTTCTTTCTTCTTCTTTCTTCAGTTCTTCTTCTTATGTTCTTGTCTTTCTTCAGGCTTCACTGCTTCAGCACAGGGCAGGCTGCACAGCACAGCTGACAAAATATATAGCGCCCAAAAAAAATTAAAATCCACAATGGCAATTAAAATAATCATTCCTTCCCGTGTGACTGACTCAGTCACAGTCACAAATCAATACACAAGCTAACTGACTATCTGATTGGTTCTCGCTCTTTTCCCAGCACATAAAGCCCAGGAAGAGAGCGACAACCAATCAGCAGCATTTAGCCCAGCAAGCACGTCATGACGTGCCTGCGGACTTCGCAGTCTGTGCCCCTTCCAATTCTATGAGGTTTGGAACCGCATAGACTTCTGGGCATCACAATGATGACTTGATTACTCCACCGGACTGCAAATAAAAACAAAAAAAAAATCTATTTAAAACCGACGCAACCCGAGGCGGTTAAATGTAAGTCAGGACTCGGAGAGATGCATTTAACAAAAAAAATACATCTGCAAGGTACTTTTTTTTTTTTTTTACATTTTCTTTGTTTTTAGATGAGGGGGCTGCAGTCCGGCAGTCTGATGTCACGAGCCGCCCCTAGTGATAGGATGGGGATACAGAAAATTAAATCAAGCCTGAAAATAGGGACATACCTACAAAAATAGATACGTCATGCACAGGGGTAAATCAGGCCTAAAAATAGGTACATACCTCCAAAATAGGTAAATTTTAGAGGTCTGTCCTCATTCCCCACATAATACAGTGCTGGCCATCTGGCCTATCCTTTCACCCCCTCCCCCGGCCTTCTTGATTACCCTCAAACAATTTTCTAACAATCCCAGACATAACAATTCACCATGTGAGTCCATCAACTCGGAGGAAAGTTGGTTGTGTAGACTAATACATAATGAAGACCTAGTGGAAGTAGTGGACTGGCTAGCAACAGCCATTATATACTAGCAGCAAGTTAGCATACCTTCTGTAGTTGAAGTAAAATGTAATGATATCAGCATACACACACTCATCAAGCAAAGGACCTTGTGTCACTCCCACTAAGTCAGTTGTTGGCCTGTGAGGCTCATGGTCTCCACTAGTGCTTATAGAGGCAGTGATCTCTTTCCTCTTGCTCCTCTGATATACAGAGGTGGCCATTAGTGTCTTCATTCCATTCCCTATATGGCATGAGCCCATTCCAAAACTCAGCTCAATGGCAGTATGGGGACAGGAAGATGACTGCCATACTGTAAGCACCAAATCAACCTAGCTCTGCATTACATTCCTAACATCTACTCAAATTCTAAGTCAATAGAAGCATATTTGTTGTAAAAGTATTTTAAACCTTCAAGTTACAAGTGTTCAACTTCTCTCATTATATTTGACACAGTTAACCATTAACTTACGTTTGACTGAAATTGTTGTCCTGAACAGCCAAGTCCACATGCTGAGACAACCAATCTGTGAAGGAAAAATCTCAGTTAATTCAGAAAGAACACTAATTCATCAAAGTTTAAAATAAGGCAATTCACTAAACAATGAATACTGCTACACCATCAAAATGTCCAGCAACTTAGAACAAATGGACTAACAAACTACAAGAAACAAGCTTTCCCCACTTTCTGCACCAGAAAAAGATATTCCCTGGGATTCAATAATGTCTACACTATATTTACATTGTGTGCACTTTTCTGAGTGAACAGACTGCAAGCTTAACTCTCACATTCTTCCTCCTAATTTTAGCGTTTCTACTGATTTTCTTGCAGCCTTAAATAACAAGGGGGATAAATAAAGGTTAACACAAAATATAGACTGCATGGACATTTAGTGTAATCTTTCTGACTATAAAGCACAAAAAATGTGGTAGGGAAGTTCTTGAGTACAGCTACTGTATACTTCATGTACATTTATCTGGTCCATTGTCTTGAACATGCAAGAACTGTTAAACAAGATGATAAGAGGGTCATATCCAAACCAAAAATGGAAC
This sequence comes from Protopterus annectens, assembly GCF_019279795.1. Classification (NCBI taxonomy): domain Eukaryota; kingdom Metazoa; phylum Chordata; order Ceratodontiformes; family Protopteridae; genus Protopterus; species Protopterus annectens. The sequence continues at coordinate 192,557,145 of NC_056726.1, forward strand.
AATCTTTTGCTTTGGATGACTTAAAATCAGCACTCCAACCACTTCAAATTGCTATCCAACAACTCTCTGAACAATTTCAAACAATAAATAACCGCTCTCAACCAAATCACCAGCAGGTTAGACTTGCTGGAAGCAAAAATTTCTGAAAATGAGATTAAAATCAAGAAATTGTAAAAAGATGCTAAAAGCAGTGCTAAAAATATTCATGACATACAGGAAAAATTGCTGGATCTGGAGGGTAGAAGCAGAGGCAACAACATTCTAGTGTGAGGTCTACCTGAAAAATATTAGTTAACAATCCTATTAGAAACCTTGCAACAAATTTTTATCATACACCTGGAAAATGAGGCTATGGCAAGCCAGGTAATTACTGAGAACATTAGGATGCCCACCTATAACAGATAAACCAAGGTAAATCTACATTAAACTCTTAAACTACCAAAATGTTTATAGAATACTTACAGCTGCTAAGAAAACTGTTTATGTGGAACAATAATAAGACAACTTTTACACAAGAACTTCCTTTGCAAATTAAACAAGACAGACCAAAACTTTATCCATTCTGTTCTTTTTTAATCACAAAAATGTTAAATTCCAGATACGCTGCCCTATGATCTTGTACTTTCAATACAAGGGAGTTAAATACTCAATCATATCATTAAAAGGAGCAAAATCTACATTTTCTACCATTTTTGAATTTACTCCATATTGAACTTCAGCATAAACAAACCTCTGCAGATGCCTATACTGACCTATACTTGCCAGATCAGGAGGAATGCCTATTGAGATGTGTTTGGTGTTGCTGGGTGAATCTCTCACTTGTATTGCCATTCAGAAATATTGATGTTAATACCTTTGTGACTTTGCTATTTTGGTTGGGCCTTTATTCTTATACTTGGGGAGCTGTTTGCACTTGTCAGTGAATTTAATGAACACACCTTGTTGTGACAGGAAGTACCTTTAGTAAGGTAACCCTTGTTTAAAAGTTACAGCATTATAGTGACAAGTGGTCTCTGTACCTCCCCAAACAACTCACAGTTTGTAAGCATTTATATTTGTTATATTAAATGTTCTCTAGCATTGTTAATAATTATAGACATAAATTCATAGGTGCTTTGCTAATTCATTTCAATCTTTATAAACTGATCTTTCATTTTCAGTTGTACCAATAATTCTGGAGTTAGATTATGAATATTGTTTGTGTGCATGGTAGTAATGTCTTGTTTATCCTGTCTAAACAGATTTTTTTAACATACTTAGCACTTCTATAGTTAATTATTGAGGCTTTGCTAACGTTTGCTATTGTCCAAAACTAGATTATATTAGCCTGTTGGCACTATATTAAATGACTCTTTTCCTGGTTTTATTGGATAGTGGTTAGGCACAGGAATTCAATGGGAAGAGTTAAGTGTTGTATGCTATTTCTATTTAATTTAATCTTTATAATTTGCCGTGGAAATGTTACAAATGCCAATATTTTTCCATCCTAACCAAAATAACTTTTTACACCTGTCAACTTTTTAAGTTACTCTTATATAGAAAACATTCAAATGCATACATTTTTATATTAATCAAACGTGGACAATAGATTTTTGGAACATTAAGGGGATCCAGTCAGTTAGGAAAATACATTTTATTTTATTTTTTCACTTGACCTTTAGATCTGAGGCAGAAATCATATTTATTCAGGAAATTCATGTGACATCCAGAGAGTGGAACCAGATTATTCGGAAAAAAATGACTTAATAATTGAGTCAGGTAATAAATCCAACAGTGCAAGTATCGCAGTTTTTAATAAATCATCATTCCCTGATATTATTCTGAACTATGACTGAGATGATATAATATTTAAAATAACTTTTTTGATAAACCTATCTTGCTGCTTAATATTTATGCATCTGCACAAAACAGCATGAATTTATTATAAACAACAAATAAATGGAGACCAATAGGCAGTGCAATATGCTCGAAACAAGTTATTCCCAAATTATTGTCCATATAGATGGAACAGGTCACTGACATAAAAAATCAAAGATACAGTCCTTGAAAGGCAGTTTTCACTTCACCAAAGGACAATCCAGACTAAGATAAATTCAAACTGATTTAATGATGCTTGAAAATTCCAATCGGCAAGCACTTTCACCACATGGGCTTCCTCAGGCCAAATGCAATAAACCTTTAATCAAACACTTATATACTCTATTATCTGGGGACCTCACTTCCTCATTGTTAATTTGATTCATTTAAAAACATATAGAACTAAAACTTCAACAACAACTTAAAAATATAAAAAATAAATAAATAAATAAAAGTGAGTCACTAACAAAAATTCAATCAGCTCACTAAATCACTTAGTAAACTCAATAGTGGGATGTCTGGAGTTTACCATATTGTATGAACTTTATTATTCTATATACACGAGATTTGATTTGTATTTTATAAAAGTGTATATTTTTGTTACTATTGAGTTTACTAAGTGATTTAGTGAGCCGATTGAATTTTTGTTAGTGACTCACTTTTATTTATTTATTTATTTATTTATTATATTTTTAAGTTGTTGTTGAAGTTTTAGTTGTATATGTTTTTAAATGAATCAAATTAACAATGAGGAAGTGAGGTCACCAGATAATAGAGTATATAAGTGTTTAATTAAAGGTTTATTGCATTTGGCCTGAGGAAGCCCATGTGGTGAAAGCGCTTGCCGATTGGAATTTTCAAGCATCATTAAATCAGTTTGAATTTATCTTAGTCTGGACTGTCCTTTGGTGAAGTGAAAACTGCCTTTCAAGAATTGTATCTTTGATTTTTTATGTCAGTGACCTGTTCCATCTATACGGACTATAATTTGGGAATAACTTGTTTTGAGCATATTGGTCTCCATTTACTTGTTTTTTATTTTATTTCTCTTCGACTGGAGACCCTTTCACAAAGCAGCTATTTTTTTCATATTATTACTTATTTTTATTTGTTGCTACATTGTGATGGCAGAGCTTGCTAGTGATTCGATTGAGCTACCTTACAAACCCGAGAATGCATCCAACAACCTGGGGAGGTTCGAAAATTACGTTGCCAGAGAAGAGAATCCGTTACTGGCGTATGACGTTGCCAGTGACATAATGGAAGATGCCACGGATGAGAATAAATATAGCGGTTTATCTACACTGCTTAGTCAAATGGAGATGGACTTCATTAAGATGAAACGTATGCAACTCCAACGACAACATTTTGAACTTTGCATAACGCGTAAGATTGTGCAAAGAGGTTTGCGCATCTTAAAGATGCCTACTACAGGTACTGCATATCCTGATTTATTGTATAAATGGCAAATGATCAACATAGACACTAGTATACGCTATATGCAGCTATTAAATGAATATTTTTTGCCAGAAGAAGTCATGTTAAGAGACAAGATAAGAGAGCAACAAAAACATATTTGTGAGACTTATCTGAAACATGCTTTAGATAAAGCTTTTGAGAAACTTTTGGACAATGTTATTTTTATGAAAAGAAGTTATTAGAACAGAAATGTACCAAAGAATGAAGGGACACTATTGATTTTAAAAACGGTCAGATCTTTACATGGCCGAGGGACAATAATTTAGTTCATGGACCTTATAGAGGTGATACTAACAAGTATTACAGCAAAAATAGAAATGTTTATAGTAATGTGACAAGACGTTTAAATAACCGAAATGATGATTGTTATGTGGCTGATGATGTTAATAATACTAACACAACTCAAAATAGATTAAATAAGGATTTTAGCGGTGGTACTACCAACACTAAGAATGCAGTGATTACCACAGCGCTCATGCATCAGGAGGGTGAAATAAACGTAGCAACACCAGTCAGTTCGGGAAACATTTCTATTAATGAGATGAGTTGTATTTCTGGCAATGATACTTCTGAATTGGCAGAAGGAACACCCAACTCCAGTATATCCATCAATAAACCCATTACAGGGGAAGTAATTGTTAGAAGGAAGGTCACTACAAATAATAACAATAAAAATATCATTCTAGGAGATACAGAGATGGCCCCTTTCCCCATCTCCGATTTTCAGAGGGGAGGGAGGGACCGCTCTATGAGCAGAGGGAGACAGAAGAAGAGACTGGCCGAAGAAGAACATATAGGCCCCACTTTGAAGAAAATGTGGGAGAAAACAGCCAGTCACTAATCTGGAATATTTCCAGTAGACATCTCACAGAAGATGAAGTTAATGTCCTAGAAAGAGGGCTTTCCTTTATACCTTCCAATAGGAGTGACATCACAGATTCAGTAGTGGATCTCAAGTTGTTTACCCGGAATATACAACTAAAATTGAATTTTGGCAAATCGAATTATGTTCATGATATACATAGTTTTAAAAAACCTAGTAGCTATGTACCAAACTTACATCCATTAGTAGATGCATTTTCTAAGTTAGTAGAACAAGAGTTACATGAAATGGATGAACGGAATAGGCATAAGAGATGGCATGGGAATTTACATCCCAAATTGAGGTTGGCATTAAAAAATCTTAAAGATGATTTAAGTATTGTAATTAGGCCAGCCGATAAGAGGGGCCCCGTAGTCATTATAAATACCCAAGACTATATTTTGAATATGAATAATATGTTGAGTGACACACACTTTTACAGCCGCATAAACTTCAATCATATAGACAAAATCATTTATAAAGTATCTACATCTCTAATAGAGAAATTAAGTACTGGGAAAATTAATGATGAATTATACAAATTTTTTTTGTGAGTGAACCAATGGTACCGTGTATACAGGGCATTCCTAAGATTCATAAACATCCAGAAAACCCTCCTATGAGACCCATAGTAGCAGGGAGAGGATGGGTCACTGAACCCATCTCTTTATACTTGGAATCTAGGTTGAGACCAATAGTTAATAAATATGCATACATATTGAAAGATACCAAACAGTTTCTGGTTATGTTGTATGATGAAATGAAGAATGTAACAACAGAAGATAAATTTTGGTTGGTGACATTAGATGTTCAATCACTTTTTACTACCATACCCAACCAAGAAGGGATAGAAAGCATTCGTAGATGTCTGAAGACTCATGGTACATTCACCGACACCCACATAGACACAATGTGTGATCTAATGCAATTAGTCTTAACCAATAACATCTTCACATTTAATAATCAGGTCTACATGCAGAGGGATGGCGTGGCTATGGGCACTTCATGTGCCAATAGCTACGCCAACCTTGTTATGGCTGACTGGGAAAATAGACATTTGTTCATGTTAGATAATTATAAACAACACGTTAGATTTTATGTGCGTTTCGTGGATGATCTTTTCCTTATTTGGAATTCTGGGGAAAGAGAGTTGCAAGAATTTTTACAACAGGTGAATGCGTTAACTAACTACTTGAAATTTACTATGACAGCATCTGAACATATTGTGTCATATTTAGATATATTCATAGAGTGAATGCCCAGTGGCCTTTTGAACACTGGTGTATTTAGTAAAATATGCTATAGGAATGCCCTGTTACACAGATCTAGTATGCACCCTAGGTTTGTTTTTAGAAATATAATTCGAGGACAAGCCATGAGGGTATCTCGTTTGAACTCCTCTGATACAGGATATGAAACTGAGTTGTTAGATCTCAAACAAAAATTGGTTGAGTGATCATACGGCCATGAAGAAATCACTCAGGGTCTCACAGCAGTGGATCATCTTAGACAAGGGAGAGCTTTTCCCTATTTTGCAAACAATAATAATTATAAAACATTGGTTTTAGATAAGGAAAATAAAGTATGTGAAGATGCAGTTAAAGTGTGTATATATCACACACAACATGTGAACCAAATCAGGGACACCTACTCAAAGTTTTGGGATATATTAAAGGTAGATCCTAGTATTTGTGAGGGTGTAGGTGACAAACCAAAATTTACCTATAAAAACTGGCTTAACTTGTATAGGATGTTATGTAGCTCTAATAGGCTGGAACACAGATCTCAGCATGAGTCATCGGATAAATCTACGAGACCACGTTGAAGATATAATTACTGTGAATACATAGATAGTTCAGCCAGATTTGTGCAACCTATTACCTCACAATGCTATAATTTTCAAGTCCAGGCCAATTGCGATTCCCAACATGTGGTCTACCTGGCCACTTGCGGAGCTTGCCCAGCTTTTTATGTGGGCAAGACCAATAGAAAATTAAAAGAAAGGATTAAAGAGCATGTGTATAACATTAGGATCAGATCCGACAAAAATGCACTCTCTAAACATGTCATTGATACATCGTCTGACCATAGATTCAAGTTCTTAGTTGTTCATAAGAATCATACTAATATTAGGAGGGGGGATGTTAGGAACAAGACTGAACAAGATGAAAGTAGATGGATCATTAGGCTGAGGGCTGATTGAGAACCTGGGTTAAACGTCAGAGTTCCTATTAAACCCATTTTGAAGGGTAGACCTATTAGAAAATAGCGTCTGTACTCTATGAATCTATTTATGCCTTTGGGCATGTATATATATATATATATAGAGAGAGAGAGAGAGAGCGAGAGAGAGAGAATAGGATTTGTTTTTTATGGATTTACTTATATGTTCTTTGTCTCCCTATTTGTGTATATGTTTTTACTTGCACATGTGATTTTTTTTACGTGTTTATTACACATTGTATTTTATATATTTTACATATATCATATATAATTTTAGTAGTTAATATGGGTCTGGGCCAGTATGGTAAAGTTAGGATATATTTAGCTACAAAATGTTATAGTTCATAGTGGAACACTTAATGTATTTTGTATATAGAAAGAATTGGTAGCTGACTAGTTGTATATAAGAATTGTTAATGTTTATACATAATATGATGGAACTCTGGAGTTTACCATATTGTATGAACTTTATTATTCTATATACATGAGATTTGAATTGTATTTTATAAAAGTGTATATTTTTGTTACCACTATTGAGTTTACTAAGTGATTTAGTGAGCCGATTGAATTTTTGTTAGTGACTCACTTTTATTTATTTATTTATTATATTTTTAAGTTGTTGTTGAAGTTTTAGTTCTATATGTTTTTAAATGAATCAAATTAACAATGAGGAAGTGAGGTCACCAGATAATAGAGTATATAAGTGTTTAATTAAAGGTTTATTGCATTTGGCCTGAGGAAGCCCATGTGGTGAAAGCGCTTGCCGATTGGAATTTTCAAGCATCATTAAATCAGTTTGAATTTATCTTAGTCTGGACTGTCCTTTGGTGAAGTGAAAACTGCTTTTCAAGGATTGTATCTTTGATTTTTTTATGTCAGTGACCTGTTCCATCTATACGGACTATAATTTGGGAATAACTTGTTTCGAGCATATTGCACTGCATATTGGGCTCCATTTACTTGTTGTTTATTTTATTTCTCTTCGACTGGAGACCCGTTCACAAAGCAGCTATTTTTTTCATATGAATTTATTATAACTGTCTATAATTTAATGGAATTTTTCCTAATCATTTCATTGCGGGTGGTGATTGCAATGCTGTATGTAGAACCTCTATTTCTTTCTCTTCTACAAAACTCATTCCAAAATATACCAATAAATGTGGAATACATCCATACCATTGGCTTCTTTTGCTGACAACTTGTATCTATAATTTACCCTACATAGTACAGATGTGCAGAAAATTCTATACAATATTGACACATTTTCAGCATTTTCTAATTACAAGTTAAATCTAAAAATCTTCCATCTTCATTTAAACCCTAATTATAGATTAATAAGCTATTACCCAGCCTCAGAAATTAAAATGAACAACTCACTAAAATATTTAGATATAACCTTTCACTACAATCCTACACTGTTCTTTCAAGAAAACTTTGCTAAAACCTGGACAAATATTAGCAATGATATTCTCAGATGGAAAAAAACTGAACCTATCATTAAAGTGAACATTTTACCTAGACTTCTATTCTATTTCAATTCCTCTTTCTTAATAGCACACACAAACTGTTTTAAAACTGACACAACAAATTTAAATCATTCTTATGGTACCCAAAAATCTGTTAGAATCAATAACCACAAACTGACTCAGCAAAAGAAACAAGACAGTCTGAGTTTAACTGACTTTAAATCATATTATGAAATAATTAACTCTGGCAGACTTTTAAAAATATTAGAGTAACATCCTAACCAAACAAATTGGTGTCCTATTTGGGTAAAATTATGGTATAATTACATACACAAATATCAGTACAACTCAATTGGCCTACCCTTTTCAAACAAGAAATGTTTCAAAACTCTCAAAGTACATAAATAGTTAAATATATATAATAAATATTTTTCAAAATGCAATCAGTATGCTGAGTTGGTAAAATACCTTCCCCTTACTATAAAAAATCCACTTAAACCCTAACTTCAAACTGAATAATTCAGTGTTGTCTATATATTTTCCTACTACGCAAAGAAACGTTTTATAGACTTCTTCAAGTCACATAAACTCTTCATTAAATGAATTAATAAATGTCTTTAATCTACCAAAAAGGTTATACCACTATATTAAGACAAATAAAAGACTTAACTCTATCTAATCTGGATGAATCAAAAATTAATGATCATGATATAAACTTTTTAAAAATAATTAGGGACTTCTTTGTTGACAAAGAAAATGGTTTCCAAGGCTTATAAATTATACTCACTTTAAATTTCAAGATTTTCTCCTAATATTGAATGAGTTTAAACCCCTCAATTACATTGCACTGAATAAACAAATTAATTCAACTAACTACCAAGTTGGTCTCCCTTAAAAAAACGTTTTATACTCAATGATCATTAACAATGCATAATTCATTCCAACAATTCCTAATAAATATTAGTCCACTTACTCAATAAACTGCTGTCTTTGTAAATTCCACAATGCTGACCTACTACATATCCTTTGGAATTGTATATATTCTTGTAAACTATGGTATCCCTTAAACATCAAGCTTGAAAAAATGGGTTATAAGAAATTTACCTTGTCATGAGAATGTATGCTCATGCATATGCCCTTACATATCCAACCTCATTATCTATCCAAGCAATATGTTCATATTTTAATTACTCTCTTTTTATTGATTAAACTATGTATATATTACCCAAAACTGGCTTGTCAGGTTCAAATTATCATGGCTTGGATTCAAGAAATTAACACTTAATTATATTAAGGCTCACAAATTATAATCATTACAACAAACATATTACAAGAACTACTGGGGTAATATTTTAATGTGTCTGTTGTAAGTAACTCAACTTCTCTTCAATTAATTATCTGCAATTATTAACAAGATTATTTAAGGCAAATATCTTAATCAACTTATTTTACTTTTTCTCCACTTGTACTTTATTAATCTAATGCATTTATGGTCTTTTTACACATATAGAACTTTTGTATATAGTTGTCTATGAGGCCTGTCTGTTTTTTTATATTGTCTATTTTTATCTTTATTTGCTGAATATTTTAAATTGTTGTTATGCAGTTCCTCAAAATTATAATAAAAGATATTGCAACAAAATGGCAGTAGAGAGCGACACTTTGCCTGTACACCACTGGGCTGACTTTTGCTTTTCTCTCCTTCTTATACTCCAGTGCTCCACACCTTGCATGATCTTCCCTGCTTGTCTTATCCAGCATTTGTTATCTACTGCCTTATACCCTGTCCCAATGTCCTGTAGCTGGTGGTTGAGTAACTGATGGGGAATATTGTTTCATTAAATATTTCTTATTGATGTTTATAAAATACTTTCTAAAAATAATGCATAAACAAGGGTGCCAACATTTAATATATTTTGCATGAAAAAAGAGGTAGAACACTGAACACTACATAAAATACAAAAACTCAAATAGACTGACATGTAGCTTGATGGCTTTATTGCAAAAAAAGGTAGCTCAAAATCTAACATAAGAAATTTACCCTGCATATAAGAGGATACATCTAACTCCCACTTAAAATCTTAATGGGGTGTCAAGTCATCATCTAATTAAAGTATCTGTTTACTATGGGTGACCAACCCTAAAAAGGGGCAATTAATTGACAACAGCCATATCACAGTCTCTAAACTCTATGTCATGGTCAGTTTAGTCCCCTTGGAGAAACTTGACTCTGTGTACTTACTCTAAATTCTACACTGCCTTCTCTCAGTCCACTTTCTCCAAAGACATCATGTCCTAGTTTCAGTGTTAGCCTTCTGCCTACTACCCACCTGTTTCTAACTCACCTAGGGTTTCTTTTAAAAAATGCTGGACACTTCCTCAATCCCTTACTTATTGGTTAGCCATTTGCAACACAAGTGCTGGTTGCAGAACAACCACCAAGATATGCCCTGAAGTTCCTGTTCTTTCTTCCCCAGTTTCATTATCGCAATCACAAGTTAGCCCTTCTATTCTTTTCATTGTTTGGCCTATGGATGGGGAATATTATTTTAGATAAAAAAATAAACACTTTTCTGTCCTGTAATTAAATTCCTGTACACCAGAACCTTGTTTGTTCATTTGCTGCAGGTGTTTGTTGGATTCCTCATTGGATACATATATATTTTCTCCATGCATTCTTCCTTTCCCTTCTTATTCTCAATAGTTCATTGTTTTTCCTTCATACTCAGCACCCCCCTTGTACACCCCTCATTGTATCTCCCCTTAAGCACCACCTCTGCACCTCTCCACCCTTTTAATGGTGGCATTATCCTCTTGGATCTCACAAATTCTGCCTGGATTAGTCATAAAACATCCTTATTCTGAGATGCCATGAATAATGGACATCCATATCTATCCTTATTCAGTGCTATTTTATGGTAGCATCAACTTAGTCATTTACAGTCAGTAGAATATGTGAAGTATTTTACCATACATAGCATTTAATCCATCCATCCACAACCCCTATTTCTAATTTTTGCACATGGGGTCAGGGTGTCACTTCAACTTCGACAATCATCTAGAGCCACATTTTACACTGATGGGTTGCTAGTCCTGCCATGGTAGTTCTTCCACACCATACTCTTACATGCACACTCACACCTATGGTCAATTTAGAGTGTCTAGTCCACCTATAGCATGTCTTCTGAAAGTGGGAGGAAACCAGAGCACCCAGAGGAAACCCACATGAACACAAAGAAGACATGCAGACTCTGCACAGAAGACACCCCAGCTGAGAGTCATACCATGGAACCTCTTGCTCTGAGGTGATAGTGCTATCTGGTGTGCCACTGTGCCACTCATACATGGCATTTAATGTCAATATTATATTATTGATGTTAAAATGTATTACAAAGTTTATTCTGCCATGCATTTTAATAAAATATATGTATATGTTTATCAAGAACTCCCAGAAATGTGGTTACTTAGAACAGTTCTATAATTTTTTTTCACCAATTAGAGATAATGGAGTTGGAGCTGCAAGCCAAGTCACTGGTAGAGGATTCATATAATATGTTTACTTATGACAATGGTAGTACAACATAAGGAAGGTCAACCAATGTATGAGGTAACTTCTTCTTTTTTTGGCTGCTCCCATTAGGAGTCACCACAGCAGATCAACTGTTTCCATTTCTTCCTGTCCTCTACATCTTGCTCTGTCACACCAACCACCTGTATGTCCTCTCTCACCACATCCATAAACCTTATCTTAGGCCTTCTTCTTTTCCTGCTACCTGGCAAATTCATCCTTAACATCTTTTTCCCAATATACTCTGCATCCCTCCTCAGCATATGTCCAAACCAACGTAATCTTGACTCTCTGGCTTTGTTTCCAAACCTTCCAACCTGGGCTGACCCTCTAATATACTTATTCCTAATCCTGTCCATCCTCGTCACACCCAGTGCAAATCTTAACATGTTCAACTCTGCCACGTCAAGCTCTGACTCCTGCCTTTTTGTCAGTGCCACTGTCTCCAACCCATATAACATAGCTGGTCTCACTACCCTCTTGTAGACCTTCCCTTTCACTCTTACTGGTACTCGTCTGTCACAAATCCCTCCTGACACTCTTTTCCACCCACTCCATCATGCCTGTACTCTCTTCTTCACCTCTCTTCCACACTCACCATTACTCTGAACTGTTGATCCCAAGTATTTAAACTCATCCACCTTCGCCACAGCTACTCCCTGCATCCTCACCATTCCTCTATCCTCCCTCTCATTCACACACATATATTTGGTCTTAGCCCTGCTGACCTTCATTCCTCTTCTCTCTAGAGCATATCTCCACCTCCCCAGGGTCTCCTCCACCTGTTCTCTACTCTCACTACAGATCACAATGTCATCTGCAAACATCATAGTCCATGGGGACTCCTGTCTGATATCGTCTGTCAACCTGTCCATCACCATTGCAAATAAGAAAGGGCTCAGAGCTGATCCTTGATGTAATCCCACCTCCACCTTAAATGCATCTGTCACTCTGACAATGTATGAGGTAACAACAATGGCATAATATATATATAAATTTTACAAGATAAACATACAGCACTATAAAATGTGCATTATCTAGTTTAGTGAGAAAACAAATTTCATGTTTTTTTTTGTGAAACATTACCCAGTACTATATAAATAGTTTATAATATCTTATATCTCAAAGGGAATACACATTTTTAAGAATGCTAATTTTAAAATGAATTAAAATGAGTTCTGTCGTATGTACTGAGAATACTTGTCAATCATCCTCATGACCATCCAGTAAATTACCTCATGATTTCTGATTCTACTGACCCTTCAGGCTTTACTCTTGAGGTTGTATGGAATGAGAAGCCAGTATATGACAGGAATACTAACTGATCATCATAGTCTCACCAGTACCACTGTGGTATTACCATAACATTTTACACAATAGGCATTAGTATTACTCACATCTTATAAACATTATTCACAAGGACAATATCTTCAACAGGTTTCAAACCTCATGTTCCACACTTGCCTTGGACCGGCTTATGCCTTTACTGGCTGTGAAAAATAGTGTTTTAATCATTCTTTTCTGTCTCCTATTCTTCCTGAGATAATTAAATGTGTATCTTCTAGAGGGTTAGAAAAGTGTGTTATACTTTTCACATCAATCTGGTAACTGGAAAGTGTTGTGCAATCCTTGGCATGCTGGACATGGTGTGAATATATGTTTTCACACATTTGCAGTTCCCAGCTAAGCTTACATGTACTTATTAGTGGGCTTATGTTCCCTAAGTCCCAGATTGTAGAAGTTGTAGGACCTAACCTTCCATCATGTGTGTCATTTGTGGCAGAAAATGCCAGCATCCTTTTCCTGGAAGGGGCAGATCACCTCTGACCACTCAAACCCATCCCTCCCTGGCTGGCCATTTCAGCTGTCCAGCCAATTGCAAACCTGTGTCATCCTGGTCATAATCATGACTCTTCATCTCTGGCAGGGATCCAGCTTGGCTGAATAAAAATGACTGACTGCTTTACAGTATTCATTCTCTACCATTATTAAGTGTCAGCCTTCAGTCTTTTAAACACTCTAATGACTAGGCAGATGAATGCAGTCTTTGTTAACTGGGACTATATCAACATATGCTCCTGTCTGGCTCCTGTTACACTTTAACTGAGTATGATCCATCCAATTTCTCCTTGGTTCATGCCTTTTTCCTTCTATTCAGTAGCCAGGTTCACAGGTTTCACTCTTCCTGCTCAGATGTGAACCATCAGATCTATTTTCCTTTGCTGTTCATATTCACATCCTTATCAGTGAGATCAACTGCTAACACTGTCCCATTTTAGCCATTAGACTTCCTGCCAGTAAGAGTAAGAAGTTATTTCATCCGTATTCTTTCCTAAAGCTTTTTCCTATTTTAGCTAGGACAATAAATAGAGAAAAAAATCCTACAGTTATGTGCTTGTGTCCATGGGAGCCCATCATATCTTAGGATTTGGATTTGGTCTGGATTGTAACCAGGGCCAAATAAATGGTACTTGACAGATCCTGAGTTATACAGTAAAGTGCATCTTGCCTGGCCTATGTGATATATTTGTCCTTTTCTAGACTACAAATATTTTGTTTCATTCCTCTGTGGTTTTCATTATACATATATATATATTTATAATGTATATATATTTTTTTTATTAATGTTGCAACTTACTATGGCCAGCAGTCAGAGATTTTTTATTTGCCTTCATGCTGTCTTCTGTAAAATGCATAATCAAACAAACTTATTAACAACCTACAGACTTATGCTACCCCTAAAATTTTCCATGGTTTATTATGCCCTCCTGTCCAAAACAGGAATTATAAACTCTTTCCTTTAGGGTGGAGATGGTGCGTGTTACTTCCTGTTTTCTTGCAGCTGTGCTAAAATGGGAGTGGCCAAGTCCAAAGCATTTATGTTATCCCTTCATTCAGACAGAATGCGAATATGTTCGTATCTTCTGTACTTCTGGAACTAACCCTCTCTCCTAGTCAAGCACACTATATTATAATATCCTGCTATAGAGATTTCTGTCTTTCTCTATAAACCTGCAGTATTATAGCACTCAGTTTGCATTACCTGTCTTTGTGTGAATTTATGTTTTTATTTATTTAATTTTTGTCACATTTCACAGTTTGATCTATTGCACATGCTATACTGAGCAGAGGTATTTATGTTTTAGTTATATTTTGTTGACCATTTTAGCTCCACAAGCCTCTGGCTTGTTTTTTAGGGGAGACCTAAAGTGCTACGCATACTGACTAGGAGAAATTTGGCCACGACACTGGGGAATTTCCTCTACAATTCTTGACTGCTAGTGAAAACTGGAAGGCAAAAAAGATGGAGAAGAAGGTGGAGTTCATAGCGGTTGTGGACAAGTCTCTTTTGCCAAAAAAGTGTGGTTTCACAAAGAGAGGATAGCACTGAAATAGCAGAGATTTTGAATGATGGGTTAAACAATGAAACACTTAAAACTGTTTTTTTTTGCTACACCCAGTGATTACATGTCTTATGTACAAAGGGACACAGAGTTATAAAATATGAGGTTTTGCAGGCAGAAACTAGGGCAAATCTGGAGGAAGGATACCCAGACACTTCAAGTAGTAGTAGGAGCAACAGGTCTAATAAAAAACATTTAGAGTCATATTTATATTTGCTACTGATACATATAACTCCATATGATTTACATAAGGAATAAAACAGTGATTGCACTTAAAAATTTATGGCAACTGAAGCTCAACACACAAGATCCACCAGGATTAAATGAGAATGTATTACTTGTCAGTACTCTTACACTTCGAGCAATGATATTATGAATACTTGTAGCATTAATGTATATGTTTATATGCATTTATTCATATGCTTTTTTCTAGTAGATGGTATGTACATTTACCTCAGCATACATTTATATACATTTATATTTATAATTATATATATATATATATATATATATATATATATATTTATATATATACATACATACATATATATATGTATATATATATATATATATATATATATACACACACACATATATATATATATATATATATATATATATATATATATATATATAGTATGATCTATTATAATTAGATCAATCAATACATTTAATTTATTTTATTCTATTTATGGTCTTGTAACATTAAGATGTGCTGTGTGTCTTTAAGGGTTTACCTTCATATCGTCGATCACACATGATCGACCAGCCACTTAAGCGAACCTTTTCCACTCACCCGAAACCGCAAAACATTCCAAATATCAAAATAATGTCAAATTCGACATTTCTGGCCATGCCACATCTCCACACCAGTGCTACCATGGGTCAAAAGGGGGGCAAGGTTTTGCCGTTCGGTTATGTGGAATTCGACTTTGGAGAAGTTCGCACTTCGGTATTAGTGGAAGCGGTTTCGCCCATAGTAGGATAGACAATATGAAGGTAAACCATCTTTAAGAACCTTAATAGGTTGTGTAACATTTACATTTAGATGCTTTAAGTATTTGTGTTAGCACAGTAGGGTAGGCTTTGATGAACTCCATTTTGAAGATTATTTGGACAAAATAGTTTAACCATTTATTTTTAATAATGTGGATAATTTACTAAGTTGCTTGTTCTGTGGTACACTGAGGCAGATTTGGTGGGGTTTTTTTTTTGGTCATTTTTTTCTGCCTCCTTTTTGCAGTGATTTATTTCAAGGAATCAATTCTGGCTAGATTGTGGGTGCTGTGATGAGTACTTTTGGCTAACATCAAAGACTGACACCATACTAATTTCATGAACTGTAATTATACCCTGACTTTGGAGAGGGGTCCATTCCCATCATGGCATTAAGAACACAAAAGATGGAGAAATTAAACCAGGGAAATAATTTAGCACTAACACTGGCATCGAAAACTGGGTTTTCACCCCTGTTACTTATGTACATCTGGCAGAGACTGAGACTCTTCATCTCATGTTGGTGTGCGTTTCTTTTTCTTCTTCCTCATTCTCTCACTCCTCCTGCTCCTTCTTCCTTTCCTGTGTAACATACCAACAACTGATGTTTGCTTTCCTCCTAAGTGGCTTTTGCTTCCTTTCCTATAATTTCACCTGTATATGCCCTTGCTCACTTTGCATCTTGGACTGTTTCATTCACTCAGCCAATTCAGTCTCCAGACATTTCATCTCCAACCCCAGTTTCTACAGTTCAGGCCGCATTTAGAAATCATTCAGGGACATAGTGAGTTGCTTTTCTTTTGCATGCTCTGAACTTACAGCGGCTACCAGGCTGTCTTTAGATTCAGTGATCTGAGCTTCAAATTTTCCTATCATCTCATCTTTGCTTGGACCAGCATGTGGGATTTGCTTTGATTTACACTTTTTGGTCAGCTTGTACACTGACATGTTTCCATAATCTCCAGACAGCATTTTGCTTACTTCCTAGCTTACTCTGCCTAAAAAATAAAGTAACTTCTGTGCAGTGCGTACCTCTGTGTATTTTCTTTCTTGCTGAAACACACACACACACACACACACACACACACACACACACACACACACACACACACACACACACACACACACACACACACACACACACACACACACACACACACACACACACACACACACACACACACACACACACACACACACACCTTTTACTGGAAAAGTGCTTTTCAGGCTAATTTACTAAATTCATAGTACTGCCAGCAGTAAGAGGAAAGCAAACATCAATTTTTGGTATCAAGGTCAGCCTTAAGAGCACATGATGAATTTCACCTGCCACGCCCAAATATGCTTAAACGATATGGTTCTAGAGAGAAGTTCTGACTGCTGCCTTCCCAGGATTCCACCCTAGAGCATATTTAGTGACCTATATCTAGGATATGTAAGTCCATTCTTTCAGCCATTCATTCTCCATATTCCAGGACTCCCTCTAGTGGGTCTTGGCATTTCAAATGGATACCATAACTGGCACAGCCCAGGGACTTGAGGTCAGTAATAATACCATACATTCTACCAACACGTCTACTCCC
Organism: Protopterus annectens; assembly: GCF_019279795.1. Taxonomy (NCBI): domain Eukaryota; kingdom Metazoa; phylum Chordata; order Ceratodontiformes; family Protopteridae; genus Protopterus; species Protopterus annectens. The sequence continues at coordinate 192,574,583 of NC_056726.1, forward strand.
ATTCAAATTTCTCCTGCGTAACTCACCTGCCCGTCAGTAAAGTCTCCTTCTCTCATGCTATGTTTGTATTTATATCTTATTGATATAACATCCATCACATCTTTTAGCTTGGCTTTTATCTTCATTTCCTGTCGTCCTTCTCCTCCTAGCATCCCACTAGCCCATAGCTATGAAATTACTTGCATGCTCTTCCTCCATTCTTTTTACTTTATCTTCTCTCTTTATTTTCCTTTATATTCTTTTGTCTTAATGCTGCCTTACTGTTAAATGTTTCTTACTGTCTCAACATAATAAATGTCACTTCTAAAGTCTGTATAATTCCTTTAAGTCCTGTTTTCTTCTTTTTCTAATTGCCATCCATAAGATATTATGTAGTCTCTCTGAAAAGTTTTTCTGTTATTCTGTCAACATTTGCAAATATGTCTGGCTTTTTTTTCTAAAATCCTTATTGTTAATCATGTCAAAATTATATCTGAATGCCCTTGAATTTATCCTCATAATGTTTTTATCATTTTTTATGTGGAGTTTTTCTTGACGTGATAGTGGTAAAAACATGAAAATGGATCTCCTTGGCAATCCATGTGGAGTAGCTGGATTGCTCACCATGCTGTGCTTCTCTGAATGCAAAAAAAAAGTCATGTTATCTAATAATTAGAACAAAGTGTGAGCAGACTGTTTGAAGGCATGCTCCACATTCATATTGCTTTCTAACTGTTTTTGATATTTCAGACCTAACTTTTTCTTCTGAGGTGCTCTACAGTCTATATGCAGATTGCCTGAAAATGAAAACAAAAAAGGAAACAAATGCACTGAGTAAGCATATTTTGGAGAATGAAGGGCATTCCTTTTGTTTTTTTTTGTAATTAAACATTGTAACAGAAACAAGAGGTGGTGCTTGGTCAATTTTACTTGAAAGAAGGGAACTTTACTGGCAGTTGCTATTGAATCCTAGCAACTAGCCAGGTTTGAATGAGAATATCTCTATTGGTTCCCTATTAAGATTAAAAGCTTTGAAGAGATAGCACAGAAATATATATATAAATAATTATGTACATGAATACACAGTTTTGATAGATTTTTATGACCTTGTATTTTAGGTCCATGCAGTATTTGTATTTTTGTATTTTTATTATTATGATTATTCATAACTTCATCTTAAGAGTTTTATTATAGTTTTTATATTTATATACATTTTTATGTATTAGTGATGTTATAACTTTAAGGGGGTGTGGCTAGTTGAGAATGTAATACATGTGATTTTCGAATTTGTCTTTAAAAGCTTTTGGGTCCTTGTTTTAATTGTCTGATGAAATTCTGTGGTTACAGGACGAAAACACTCACCGGCTTTCCATTGTGTTTTTTTGTGCTAATAAATTCTATACCTTGCATTGGATTTGTGAGTTCTTCATTTGAAGTGGTCTAGAGACATTCCTTATCCTCTGCTGCATTTCTGTGCTTTTGGTGGTTTTCTTGGTGTTTCATTTTTGCTTGATATTTCAGACCTAACTTTTTCATCTGAGGTGCTCTACAGTCTGTATGCAGATTGCCTGAAAATGGGTAAACTGATTATATGTGTTACAGATAGGGCATGTCTACAAAAGGGGTCTATATCAGAACATCGAAGATTTAAAACTTTGAATGTTCTAATATCGACCCGTTTTGATCGAACGCTAAAAATAGCGAAGCTGCAGAACATCGAATTCTTTCCTAGGGAAAGAATTCGGTTGGCCGGTTCTCTGGCTTCGCTATTTTCAGCGCTGTGGTGGAGATTTATGGGTCAGGTTCAGGTAAGTGTGTGATTGTGTGGCTGTTAGGATTAGGGCATGGGTTAGGTGAGTTAGGGTTAGGGTGTGGGTTAGGTGAGTTAGGGTTAGGGCACGGGTTAGGTGAATTAGGTTTAGGGTCGGGTTGAGTTAGGATTAGGGCGTGGGTTAGGTGAGTGTGCGATAGTGACGGACCTTAGGGTTAGGGTTTGGGTTAAGGTAAGTGGATAGATGGTAGTGTATGTATAGTTTAGTGTAGGGTAAGTTGTAGGATTATAAGTGTATGTGTGTGTATTGATGCTTTTTAGGTGTGCTTGTGTTGTGTGTATGTGTTTCGGAATCGCAAATTTTTTCCCAAGGAAAAAATTTGCTGTTCTGAATGTTCGATATTATGTGGTTTAGATATTTTAGGTTCGATGAAATAGTGTTCGCTATTTTCATCTTTTGATAACATGATATAAACGCTACAAAAGAACTTGACTAAATTGACTATTTGGGCACAGGAGAATAATATGCCAATAAATATATCAAAACTAAGTACATGAGATTTGTGAAACATAAACTGAAAGGTGAATATTTAATACAGCACACAGTGACTGAAACTGTAGACTCGTTTAAGGACCTGTATGGGTAAATCCAGCTTTGAGTTTTTCTATTCATATCAACCAAGTGGTTAATTATAGTTGTGGAAGTATAGGTTGTAAAAAAAGATGTATAAAGTCTAGGAAATTAGAAATGATGAAGCTGTTGTTTATTAATTACATTAGACCCAAACTTGAGTATGGAATAACAATATAGAGACCTTATAAGAAAACAAACATGAGTAAACTGTAAAGAATACAGAGGAAATATACCAAGGACATCTGTGGATGTGAAATGTTAAGTTATTATGAAAGACTAAAATATCTAAACTTGCACAGTGTCTCTTATAGATATTTAAGAGGAGATATTATTCAGCTATATAGGCACTTAGGACAACTACCTCTGTGAATCTTTGGGGTTAGCAAAAGTGGTAGAGAAACATCAGACAACCTATGTAGAAGATTTTACAGTACAGGAATGAGAAGTGTACTAATTTGTTCTCTGACAGAGTATCTTATGCATGGAAGAGACTACCAGATCACATTAAAGCAAGTACTAGTTTTGATATTTTTAAGAATATCCTGGACACTTATTTATTTATTTATTTATTCCAGTTTGGTGACTGGGGAGGTCCACTGGGCTAAAGAACCCATTTTCAGTGGAGGCCCGGGGAGAAAAGCTCCATAGTACAATGTAATAAGACATAATGATCATACAAGTAAGAAGTACAAATAAAATACAAAGATAAATTTAATTTACATACAATATAAGTAAGAAGTACAAATAAAATACAAAGATAAATTTGATTTACATACAAAGGGTTGAATTTCCAAAACAGTAGATAGAATGCATTCAAGTAGGTATTCCTTCCATAAGCAACTTGGACGTTAAAGAAAAGTGTCTGGGAGGATGATAGGCAATATGCATAGGGTTGGGAATAGTTATTAGTTACATTAACAATGTATGACTTTGAGAGAAATTTGGAAGGTATGAAGGTTAGCCAGGAGAGAAGCAAGAGGGGAGCTTAGGAGGTATAGAGTGAAGTGTGCAGCTGCATTTTTGGTGAGTATGCAGGTAGGAGAGGAGTTGTGTTTTGAAGGAGTGTAGGTTGTCACAGGTCCTCAGGGTAGAGGGAAGGGCATTCCATGTTTTAGCAAGGGAAAAGGAGAGTAAAAGCTGACCAGCTGGGCGTTTGGTTTTGTGGACGGAAATAAGGTTTTGGTTAGAAGATCTAAGGGGTCTGGGGGGGGTGTAAGGTTGGAGAATATTGGAGAGTGTGGGGCAGAGGGTGGGTTGGAAGAATAATTTGTGGGCTGAGACAATTTGGAGGTAGTCTAGTTGATTGGGGAGTTCAAGCCAATTTAGAGTTTGTAGGGATGTGCAGTGATGAGAAAGAGAATTTGCCTTGGTGGCAAATTTGGAAATTTTATTGTAACATACTTCCAGTTTGGAGGTTAGGGTAGAAGATAGATTCATAAGCAGAGGGGCAGAATATAGAAGAGATGGGAGGAGACATGTAGTGGCCAAGGTATGTCGAGTAGAGGGGGAGAGGAATTGATTATTTCTGTACAGTAGGCTGAGTTTTATATGGGATTTCTTGATGTTAAGTTGGATATGGGTATTGAATTTTAAGTGTTCATTGATTGTGACCCCTAGGGGTTTAGCAGAGGGAACAGTGTTAATGATGGAGTTGTTAAGGCAAGAAATTTGAAATTAATTTTTTTCGGTGGTGGTGGATTTTGAGTGGGTGAAAAGAAGAATCTTAGTTTTGTTAGCGTTAAGTGAGAGGTGATTTTGGTGCATCCATTTTTCAGTGGTTGCGAAGGCGATTTGAGTTAGAGACTGGAGTTTTTGAAAGTTGGAAGCAGAACAGATTAAAGTTGAGTCATCTGCGTATTGGACAATTTTGGTATTGGGAATAGCTTTGTGGAAATCATTAACAAAGATATTAAATAGTAGAGGACCAAGTATGGAGCCTTGGGGAACTCCTGTGGGGGTGGGAAGGAAGCTGGAGGAGGCTTGGCCCCATTTCACAGCTTGGGACCTGTCAGAAAGGTAGCTGGAAAACCAGGATAGAGTTTTTGGGGAGATGTTGAGGTTATATAGATGGTTTATTAGATGGGAGTGGGAGATGGTATCGAAAGCTTTAGATAGATCTAAGAGAACAGATGAAACTAAGTTACCAGAGTCTCGAGCTGAATTGACAGAGTGTAAAAAAGGAGAGAAGGAATGTGTTGGTATTATGTCCAGGGCGGAAACCGTGTTGGGTAGGAGAGAGCAGCTGGTGTTCGGTTAGGAATGGCATGAGCTGCAGGTGGATGCATTTTTCAAGAAATTTTGAGATAGGAGAGTGGATGGCTATGGGGCGGAAGTTGGAGAAGTTATAGTTTTTGCCACCTTTGTGGAGTGGAAGAATAAAAGCAGAGTGCCATAGTTTGGGTACATAGGACTCAATAAGTGATCTATTTATCAGAATGCTTATTATGCTTATTATGCTTATATTATACTTATTATGAGAACCACTGTTTTTGTATATTGTCAGGCTAGAAGGACATTAATGCTTGTGCTTGAAATATTTGCCTGTATGTGTGTATGTATGTACATTGCCTGTTACTCGAATAATGTCTTTCTTACTTCATTATGGCCACTTTCAATAAGAAAACATGAGCTTTCATTGTGATCAATTACTTACAACAGACATACCAGCAACCTCTGCAACAATTGTTAGGGTTAATTTTCAAGGAAACCATTGTAGATATATACAGGGATGATGATGGTCACACAATATTGGCCAATCCCAAAGCACATGCATGGCCTGGAGTGATTCATAAATGTGTCAGGCTCTGTTCTATGACTGTGAAGGCAGATACATTTGTATATAGCATCCAGTCATGCTGTGTAACCAGTTACCTGCACATCTGTGGTATCAGTGTGGGGTGTAGTGCAATAATATGTGGATATCACTTTCTGTTGCATTTATTATTATGCTATCAGTAGTGACTTCAGTGGAGGTTTAGTGTTTTAAGTTGGCAGAGGCATACTTTTTCTTTCTGTTAATCTGCCCTATACAATTATGGACTATGTTTATGAATCCCAGCCTGCATTTGTTGGTAGGGAAGGTTAACCAAGAAAAGTCAGTTAAACCAACTAAAGCACAATGATCACCGAGCTCTCCTTGTTTTCTTTCTTAGACCAAACACCCTTAATAACCATTCCTTGGAGTGGGCTAAGCATGGGTTCAACACATAATTCCATTGACTGGCAAGAATTACAGGTGGTGGTGACATTGTTCAGATCTGTCAGTCAAATGATACTAGAAAAGACTGACCATATCAACTAGGCCCACACCTCCTGCCCAATATAAATCTTGTACCATTTAACAAACTCATTTACAAAACTGTTCTCCATTCTGTGTGGAACATTCTGCTTAGATGTCCACTGACAGTTCCCTGAAAGGAGGAGACAGTCTTCAGTATGGGCCATGCCTGGGGAATGCATTATTTTCACACTATGGCCTGTGCCTGGTGAATATACTACATTAAATCCTTTTAACTTTACTTTTGTAAAAGTGCTATCATGACATGAGCTTCCTAGAAGAAATAGATGTGAAGAGAACAGGAATTGAGATGTAGGCTAATTATGACTTTATGTCTTGAAGCCATTTAACTTTCCGCACTACATATAGCCAGGCAACATCCTTCAGAATCAAATGAGCACTGCTTTCCAAGGTATGACAACTTAGGCTGCGTGGGAAAAGAGCATAAGCTACAAGTTACCTTTGCTTCCCCTTAACAAGTATAGAAACTAATTCCTCTTAGGAGCCTCCCTCATCTCAACATGCCTTAAAATAAGAAAAGAAAGAAAAAATGTAGATTTATGTACATAAACACAGTATTTACAGTTACAATTTGAAGTAAGTAATCTTATAGGGAAATCCCAGAGTAAGTTATAAATGATGGCCTTGAAGAAAATTACTAGTCACTCAAGTAGGTGGCCTTTGTCTCAGAGTTAACTAGTGGAGCAGATAAAAAGGAGTGTAGGCAACAGAAGCCAGATAGGTGCATCTCACCACCCATAGTCAGAACCAGCATGCAGGAGTTATAACATTCTCTCAGTGCAGGAAAAAAATGACTCTTTACAGCTGGAGCAAGAAAGTAACACCATGGATTTAATGATTTACATATCCTTAAAGGACAATTTAAAAGATGAAAACAGAAAATGGAAAATACCATTATCTTAATACTCTCATATGGCATCTGTTGTGCCCAGTAGAAATCCCCAATGCTTTAATATAAAGCAACTTAAGACCTCTGCATGTCACACAAGACTGAAGCCTGACCATTAAGTGGGCTCAAGGATCTTTAAGGTACTGCCTCTTGGATAGAGAATTCACCCTTATTACTGACTCACCGAAGCTCTCAACAACACAGAAAACAGAAGAGCTGTCTATAGTAATCAAGTTAGTTTATATCCATTAGAAAATTTCTAGGAAAAGGCCGCAGTAAACCAAAACTGCTACAATTACCCTGTGTGTTCCTGGCCCTGAAGCCATACCTTCTTGGCATGGGATGAATCTTATGAACAGAGCATTAAATGTCAACTTTAAACTATGTTTACCTGTATGCTAATGCACTTGAAATGTATAAATAACATCATAGTCTATTCATAGCACTACTCTTATTTGCTATTTTGTTCTCATTATTTTATATAATATATTCTACTGAATACATTATATTTTATACATTTATATTCTATTGCTTACTCATCATTTATTTAAATTTATTCAGTGCTTTTCTTGTCTCGTCTCTGCTTTGACAATGTCTGTAGAGTGTTTAGGCTTAGGCACTCTAAGAAACTTGCACTATAACAGTTACTCTATGTGTGAATTATAGTATAACTATCGTCAATATCAGATAAAGAGCGTGAGTCACTGCTAGTAGAAGTAATGTGTTATGTAACAGCAGCCGTCTTCACATCGCGAGTTCCTGTAACTGGTCCACCAGTGTTTTATTTTCGAGTAAGTTTCTAGGGGGATCTGCTAGTCTTACTCACAAGTAGCTTTACTAAATGCCAGGCTGTCACAGTATCATTTAACAGTGTGCAAGTGCGAGACAGTTCAAAAATAAGTGTTGCAAAATGTATTTTGTTTTGAGAAGTACTTAAACTCTAATGCACAGACTACACAATGTTCCCAAGAATAGGATTAATATAATTTAAATGTGAACAAGTAACAGAAGCTGTCTAAAAATAAAATATTCAAGGATTATTTTTGAAAAAAAGCATGTAATCCCCTTTTGTGTGCAAACTGTTTCTGACAAACCATACCTCCGAGTTCTGAAACAAAGCAACAGAAACAGGGTTCCTTTTGAAATTCTGAGTCTGGTAAATATAATCCACAGACTAGCAAAACTGGCATACCTCTCAACTGTCCATATTTTTGCACAATGTCCAGATTTTTGCCTGATAGTTTTTGGTCTGTTTCTCAAAACCTGTGGTTTTCTGGCAAATTCCTGGGGTGATCTGAGGACTGAAGTCACTAAATAATAGCATACATTTCAGTTTCAAAGTCCACTGCTGACGTACATAGGAATATTCCCCCTTACCCAAGGTACATTGATGTCGGGTGTTAGTATAGATATATATATATATATATATATATATATATATATATATATATATATATATATATATATATATATATATATATCTAGCTGGGGTGAAGGGGAATGCAGCCACACTTGAGAAGACATTTAATGGTATTAAAGTGAATTTTAAGATTTGCTGTATTTCTTTTGTGATTATATTTTTTTCTTGTAGTTGTGGGACTCTCAGTTCTGAGGGACAGCCACAGAAACACAGTAAAAATAAAAGGAGAAATAATTATTTTTCTGGAAATAGTTCATCTCATTCAAGATACATTGCTGTATGTATATAAATCCAATTAGGCAGAAAACACATAATTTGACAGCATGTGATATAAATCGCCTAAAATAAAAAAAAGAAAAACTAAACTACAGCTTGAAATTATCTGTCTCTGTTATTAAATAGCTGATGTACAATCTTAATCCAAGATTATGACACTAAATATCTAGACACAATCCCTGTATGGAAGACCAATTCCAAATTGATAGCTAAGGAGCTGGTCTTACTATTGTCCACTGATCAAAGAATGCTATTTATGTCCACAATTATACACTAGGCTTTCCAATGCTTTAATGTAAAGCAACTTAGGATCTGTGTATGTCACTCAAAACTGATGCCTGGCCATTAAATGAGTTCAAGGATCTTTAAGGTACTGCCTCTTGGGTAGAGAGTTCACCCATATTACTGACCAAGTAACATTGCATTGCTTCACCAGCAGAAAGAGAGCAACATCAGACTTTGCCTCTAGGACTTGGGACTACAACGGTTCCATGCCAAAATACAGCATCACAATGGCATTCATCAACACCATGTGGATGTTGTGTCATGGGCCTATCCGTTGGTGGTTTTAAGATGGGGATCAAATGTAATATGATATGGCGGTTTCCACTTGGAAAGGGTGTATCTCTATACTTGGAAGTATATATTTTTATATTTAAAAGTGTTTTCTGATGTTATTGATGTAGTGCATACCCTTTTAAGGGGCAGTAGCTGCTATTGCTACAGAGGGTGTTCAGGTGTTAATATGAGTGCATTTAAGGAAGAGTCAGGACAGCAGAAATCAAATATCACAGAGAGAATACCCAGTGGAGTGTGTTGGCATTATGCAAAGTTAAAAAGGAACTGGAATCCAGATTAGTACTTCAGGAGAAGGAGCTAGTCAGAAGGGCTAGTTTGTTTGGAGAAAGTTCTGATTATATGGCATCTACCCAGAAAACAGAGACTTTCTTTTATTGTGCAAATATTTAACACCAAGTGTACTGTAAAACTCTTGTGTTATAAAGACTACAGGCATTATTAATTTAATTTGGCAAAATCAGCCTTGCACTTTGGCTTATGGCAAATAAAACAGTTTTTACTAAGCACTAAGAATGCCAGGAACATTATTTTTTACAACATGTATACAAAAGTATGTTACCAGTATGGCTATACATGACTTGCATGAAATTGCTTGCAGTACAGTTTGAGTTTTGCAGCTCAAGGGTGCAGTTATTCTAGTGCTGCTGCTCATTTCATGTAGCAGTGGGTTGTTTGGGGATTCCCAACACCTGGCTCATATCAGATCAAAAGCCTGAGTAATTACAAAACCTGTGTTAGTCCAGTAAAAGGTATTACATCACATATGAGTTCCATTGTCTTTGTGTTCATTAAATATCATTAGCAGAGCAATAAATAATTAAAATTAACAGATAATATAACCTTAAATTACATTTTTTTTCACTTCCTTTTTTTCCACATAGCTGACGATCGGCTGACCCCAGTGTCTGTACTCATTCACTGAGTCTGCCTACCCTTCTGACTGTCTCCGATAAGGGTCAGGACCAGTGAGGAGCTATAGATGTCCTGGGACAGAGCCATATTGCTGCCATGAGGTTTTCTACTTAAATCTGCCCTTTGGATGTCCAGTAATGCTCCTAAATGAGAAGTGCAATGGGTAATCTGCTTTGAACCTCCCCTCACTTTTGCAAATAGCTCACTGTTGGTGTTCCAGAACATATGCCCCCTCCCATACTTCTTTGCAAGTGCCTCAGACACCAGAGCCACTAATTACATCCAGGTCACATGGGCTGCATTCAGGACTTTATCCCTCCTCACCATAGTGCTGGCTTTCAATTAAAAATATAATATTAGAATCACAATAGACCCTCCTAAATAAATGGTATCTCAGGGACCTCCTAAGAAGGACTTTGACTCACATGTCCAAATCAGGGAATGTAATTGATTCCAAAGAACTAAGGCAATGTATGCAAAAGGGATCCTACCAGGTGATCTCAAACCAGGCCTTGGAATAGATAGCATCTTCTCACTTGGCAACTTGAGATACCTAGCAGGGATGAAAAGACTCAGAACTGTTTCACGTTAGCAGGACTCTGGTCATGTAGGGCACTAAGGATGAGAATGAGATTCTTAAACACACAGTTAGGCGGATCCCACAGCACAGGAGTGGCATATTGCATATGAGGTGTGCAACCAACAGTATTGCTGTGTAATTCTGACCCTCCTGCATGCAGGTCAGATCACCATCTGATAGAGTGAGGTTCAGAGTGTTGAATACTTTAGTTGGGGCAATGCATATAGCTATAGATACAGATAAAGATATGGATATAAATACAGCTATAGCTATAGATGAGGCTGTATATGTAAGGAAAAAGCTACATAATGAATGGCAAAGTTAAGAGTCATGTTACAGTAATATATTATCCACGTTTGGTTCATCCCCAGCTTGTATTTTTTTGTTTTTCTACAGATATTCAGTACTCATTGATTTTGAATAACTTTACTGATGTATGAAGTAACACTACAGTGCATCACTTTTTCTGAATGTTCCTCCTTAAATGTATTTAGCAGGTAAACAACTATATTCTTTATTTTCACTGTGTGGTTTTGATTAGTACTTGGAGATGGTACTTTTATGAAGGGACCTAATGGCATACTAATACTAGGTTTCTTAAGAGAAACATTTTTTACTGATTTTTAACTGGAGGTTTTGATTGGCTTTTCCCCATTTGCAAAGGAGTATTATTTTATTTTTCTTCCCTTGGTTTTATAATTTTATTATTTGCTGCGTTTTAGCAGTATGGCTTTAACTAAGTGAGAATGAAGTTTTCTGATGGGGTTGTGGTACAGAGGGAGTGACAGGCTAGAGGAAACTGATTCTAAGGTCGGATGTAATTTCCTTTCTTATTCCAGATTTTTGGCAGCTTTGGATGCGGTTAATGGAAGCTCTCACTCAAGCTATCAGTGTCCTTTATGCTCTTGAAGTCAGGTTGAATTTAGTGACTTGCTTATTGAATCAGATTTGTGTGTACTTTTCTTTATTTTAACCTTTTGGTTACCAGAGGTTTGATTTGGAAAATGTCACTGTTGTAGCCAGCAAACCTGTTTGGGTCAGTGAGGTTGATCCAAGAACCATAGCCCCTATCCCTCCAATACGGATGTGGCATTCAGGTAGGCAGTAGTAGATTCTCACCCCAGTCAGTGCCACTTATATGTCATGTATTGGTGGCAGGCCCAGGTCATCCATAATAATACGGTGGCAGTTGGTGAATATACTGGTAGTGAATTTATTTATTTGACATTTGTTTACCAGGAAAGTGCGACTGGGTATGTGTCCATTTTCAGCAGAGGCTCGGGGACAAAACCTCCACAGTACACATTAAACAGAATTTAAAAAAAATTGCACAATGGTTACAATTATTAAGACAATAACAAAGAAGCACAATTGCGAATACAATAAAAGAAAATAAGCAAAATATAAGGCAAGCAGTCTAATGCAGCTTTGTTAAAAAACATGTTCATATCCTCTTAGCCATGATGCCATGATGTAAAATATATAGAGGTTTGATTTACACAGCAGTTGTTTTATTTTTTAGTCAGTTTAGTTTAGGAATAGACAGAAATGAGCTCTTCTGGAAATTATATTAAATATCAGTGGCCCAGCTGACAAAGGAGTGCAAAATGAAACAAATCCAACATTCTAATTCCAGTATGTCTAAGGAAGGAATGGTATCAGCTTTGTTTATATCTGGAATGCAGCATGGAGACAACCTCTAAGGAGCTATGGATGTGCAGGAGGCTGACGAAAGACAGTGTTTTTCATCCTATGAGGACCTTAAAACCTAACTGGAAATACCATGACCTGATCTTGAAATGAGACGTATGGAACTCGCACCAGCTGAGTGAGAATTCAGCAGCTGGATACAAAAGGAACTTGCACCAGCTGAGTGAGAATTCATCAGCTGGATACAAAAGGAACTTGCACCAGCTGAATGAGAATTTAGCAGCTGGATACAAAAGGAAACAATGAGCAGTGTCAGCCTGAGAAAAAGCTGATAATCCTTTGCCAGAGACACTTGAGTCATGGGAGAGGAAAGCCAAACCCTAGAGGCTCAGATCAGTACAAAATATTTTGTATGGTAAGAAAAGGGGGAATGATTTTGAAAACTTTACATGAGCATTTGAAAGGGTGTGTAATCAACACCAAGTTGACCAAGAGCAGTAGGTGAGGTTATTAACTCCTTTCTCATTGGTAAAGCACTGCCTGCAGTTTTGTAACTTTTTTAAAAGTTGTGTACCACTGTTAAGGCTGTATGACCATCTAGTAATGCTGACTCCAGTCTTACTGAATCAAACACTTTGTCCCCTGCCCGTGAGTCCATTTGTCTCTTAAAAGATTCTACATTCTTACTGCTTCTAATATGAAGTGCCAATTTATTTCATGATATCATCAATCTTTGATTAAGTAACAATGACATAATTATGTTCTCAAAGTACCTAAATCAAAATTCATAGCCTGATATCTCAATGTTAAACTTCAGTTGTAAATATTTAAGTCCAAGATACCTTGCAAACTAGAGTTGTGTAAGAATTTATCACCAAAGTAATGCAAATGAATTTGCATCTATTCTTGCAAATGTAATCCTTCATGAACTAAAATCCTTTTGGTGAATTTCCTTTTTACTCTCCCTCAAGATAATTCAACTGACCTGCGTTGTGTATACAAAAAATGCTACTGTACTCTAAGACTGGCCTAATATTTCCACTCTGCTGCACTCCAACCCACCTCCCCCATTCCTAGAAACTCTTTTGCATATACCAACTTTCCAATCTCAGTTAATTACTGTCAGCAATACAGCATCATCTAATTGCATGATGTTCTGTCTCATTGTGCATAATGCACCTTTCTCTGGCACACATAGTTAATGTGTGCTTGCACAACCACAGCAGACACTTTTCTGTTAATCCTTCACCCTGGTATCAAGTGAAATATTCAAACTTTCAATCATAGTTGTCTTTCTATAAGTACTCCTATTTGTACTTTCATTGTTTTGATTTCTTGCCCAAATGTGTGATAAGCCTGTTCAATACCAATAGCTGTCTTTAGATATTATGTTTAGATATTTGATATTATGTATACTATTTAATGCCTCTTCTCTATAGTGACTGTAATTGTGTTTTTCTATTCTCTCATTAAAATTTTGTTCTAATAATGGAGCTTTTCTGCCTGGGCCTCCACTGAAAAAGGGCAGCTTGCCCAGTTGGAGTCTCCCGTTAAACAAATGTAAAATAAAATAATAAATAATAATAAATAATGCATGTCTTAAGTAGTAACATAAGACATCTCATTTGTTGTGTTAAGATTTTTAAATATGTATCCCATTTGATGCATAGCTTTATTACTTGTCAGATGAGCATGTGTGTTCAAGGAATGATTAGCAGTCATGGTTATTCCCAGGTCTTTATATTGGCTTGCCTTCATTAGTGGATGTTTTAGCAGGCACACAGGTGAATGAACTGCAGCCTTTCCAAAATACATTATATTACATTTGTGGTAACTAAAATATATGCCTGTGTTGTGTAACCAATCACCAGTCTGTCTCATATAAGAATTTAAATGTTCAAAGTCAGATTCATTTTGTGCAGTGAACCCATTCTTGCATTCATCTGCATATTTATTTATCCAATATGTCTTGGAACTAGGAATGGAGGGAGATACAGTATTAAATAATGTTGGTCTAAGAAGAGAGCCTTGAGGAACTCCAAGATGGATAGGAAGATAGTTGAAGCTTATGCACTGCATGGCTATGATGCATTGGGATCTATCAGTTAACCTTGACATAATCCATTTTACCAAGAATATACTGACCTTAGCCTTGATAAAGCTTTTGTGAATTACATGATGAGGAAGGGCATCAACGCCTGACTAAGTCTAAGAAAATTATTTTATATGAGAGGTCTAGGTCTAGGGCCTTAGTAATTTGATCATAAAGAATTAATAAACTTTATCAGTGTAGATCCACCCTTTACAAAACCATGTTGCTTGATCTAATTCCAGAATGGTGATATCTGTGTTATTGTTCCTAGTATTTCAGTATTGCATATTTTGAATAATTTATCCAGAATGGAAATGAGGCTAATAGGCCTATAGTTGTTAACATTGCTAAATTAATGATACTGATTGTTTAAGTTATGCTGAAATACAAGAATGTTTGCTTGCATGTTTTAACTTGTCTCCTGAAATGTGTAGAAAGAAAATTAGAAAGTACAGAAGAAAGGTGGATGATGGTGTGATTGAATAGTTTGCAGAAATGAGAACTTGTTTTCATAGTTTGGCGAGTAGATGTAAGTCACCACATTTGAAATACTTGCTGATTTTATGGTCAGACAATAAACCTTCAGTACTCAGTCTGAGAACATGAGGGTTTGGCTGGCAGACCAGAAGTGTTTCACTTCTAAGGAGATGGGGAGTAGGGGGTCTTCTGTCTAACTAGCAAGTTGGCAGAAGAGGGGACCCAACACTACACATAGATATAAGAGACTCCATGGGGGCAGCCTAAGCCACCATAACAAGTATATACAGGAAAAGGTGGAAATCATTGTTTCTGGTAGATACCCAAGGTTTTGCATTAAAAGTTTAAGATGTAATCAAAAGTGCATGGATGTTCTCATTGTCCACTTGGTAACAAGGATCTCAGAAAGCAGCAAGAAAAGCTAGCCCTACAATGGGTGGTGGGTTGTCAGAAGACAACAGCTTTATCTCACTATCATCAAAGTTTGCATCCTATAATGGTAGACGGGTAAGATGACTTGTCAAGAGGGACGCAGCCTCAAACCTTCAGTGGTCAGATAGGAAACTTACTTGTCTGAGCAGTCCGCTCAATTTAGGGCCTTGTTGGGGTACATTTTCAGTGGCTCTTTCTTGAGGACATTCCTAACACTGTCTTAATATGGGATGAATTTGACAATACAGCACTTTGTGTGCATGCTGTTACATGCAACCAGATGTGGAGACAAACATGGGGAAGGCAGTGGGTGGGGGGGGGCAAGTCACAGCCCACACCTCAATCTGGGGTTGTTGTAGCAGCTGCTTTAAATTGGAAGCTAGTCAGTAGTAGTGACCTAGAATCTGAGCAGGGAAATGTGTTGGGCTTCACTTAGAAGGTGGTACTTCAATGGAAAGAGTAGTTTGTTGTAGGCAGGCAGAACCTGAGGCACCACTTGCAGATGGTATCAGACTTCCTTTGGAAAAAGAGCTGGGTGAGTCACTAAGGAGGAGTTGAGGGAGGCTCAATTCTCACATCATACATTACAGACTTAAGGAGGTAGTCAAGGAGGCAGCTGCTGATACTCAAGGGCAGAGATAGTCCATAACTGGGACAAAGGAGTGTTTTTCGGGGAATGGACCCATATATACCTGTTGCTCAGGCTGCTGCCGAGAGCTTGACCTACTGCCAGCTGTGATATTGAGAAAAGATAAGTGTTTACTCTCATTTTTTGTCTGCATTTTGATTTAATATCTCTGTAATCTGTACAACTGCACTTATTCTTCTTCTTGTGTGTTATAGCTGTATATTCTCTTAATGTTGACCTCAATTGTAGTAAAATCCTTTGTCTGGAGGCCTTGTCTGTTTTCTTAGTGGCAGTAAGTTTTCAGAACTAGTTTAATCTGGCCAAAGTATTCCTGCATCTGTATTGTATGGTTTCTGTCATGTGTTTTAAATCAGATATACCTGTTGCTCAGGCTGCTGGAGAGAGCTTGACCTACTGCCAGCTGTAATATTGAGAAAAGATAAGTGTTTATTCTCATTTTTTGTCTGCATTTTGATTTAATACCTCTGTAATCTGTACAACTGTACTTATTCTTCTTGTGTGTTATAGCTGTATATTCTCTTAGTGTTGACCTCAGTTTTAGTAAAATCCTTTGCTGGAGGCCTTGTCTGTTTTCTTAATGGCAGTAAGTTTTCAGAACTAGTTTAATCTGGCCAAAGTATTCCTACATCTGTATTGTTTGGTTTCTGTCCTGTGTTTTAAATCATACCTGTTGCTCAGGCTGCTGCAGAGAGCTTGACCTACTGCCAGCTGTGATACTGAGAAAAGATAAGTGTTTATTCTCATTTTATGTCTGCATTTTGATTTAGTATATCTGTAATCTGTACAACTGTACTTATTCTTCTTCTTGTTTGTCCCCACCCACCCTCTCTGTTCTTGTTTTGGTGTTAGTGTTGGTGGCTCTGGAATTGCCCGCCCCTCCTGTAAGTCTCTATTTGAACACTCCTCCTGAGTATATCTCATTTGCTCACTTAACCGAATACAGTGAGATCATGTTCTGAGTCTAGTGTTCACTCTGCATAATACAGAGAGAAGATTTGATAAGGCCATCCCACTTAGGTTCTTCCTTCATCTCTCCTTGCACTTTACTAACAAAAAAAAAATCATCTGCTTTTACTGTATTTGTGTTTCCTCCTTCTTTATTTTGCTTTGCCTCTTAAAAGCACTCAGTTTTATTTATTCTGCTGCACTTATTACTGCTTGGTAGTAGCCTGATTAAATTGTAAGTGTTATTCTAAGTCTTTTGGTTTAAGCACTTGGGCTTCATACCAGTTGTTTTACATTAAGAAGGTTTGTGGTCTGCACGGTTGTGGCAGGACAGGTAGCTTACATCCTTCTAAGCTGGGAATTGCTGATTGAAAGCTCAGTGTCTGCTATTCTAAAAGTGTATTAGTTCTGGTTTAAGCACTTGGGCTTCAGGCCAGTTATTCTACGTTAAGAAGGTTTGTGGTCTGCACTCTTGTGGGAGGAGAGGCTGGGTTCTGCCCTTCTGAGCTGGGAATTTCTGGTCACAGGCTTATTGTGCCTGCTTATTCGAACTGTTTCTTTCTCAAATTGGTGTGCCTTGTTGCTGTAGCATAGGACCAGATTCAGGCCTGCTGAATCTAGCTTTGTTTGTATAACCTGAGCACTGATCCAGGTCATCTTTTTGGAGAAGGTTCCCCTGCACCCTAGTAGCGGGAGTGTGCAGTTCAAACTTGTCTGATTGAAGACTGCTGGAACAGGGCTCAGTTTTGAGTTTTTTTCTGGTTAATTGGTTAACTTGTTTAAATCAGATTGTTCATTTTCTATTGTTTATATATATATATATATATATATATATATATATATATATATATATATATATATATATATATAAATTTGCACTTTATTCATCTGCTTTTACTGTATTTGTGTTTCTTTCTACTTTATTACTAGGGGCATTTACTACAACTCTGAACTGAGATATATAACAATAAGCATCTTTTTATGTGCATTTAAAGAGTTTTTTTGAATGTATCTGCTTTTTTTCTGAAAAAAAAATATACTTGTTTCCCTCCTTTCTAGGCTAGTATAGTCCAGTTTTCAGGTTAGTGCTGAATTCAGGGCTGTGTTACAGATCTCTGTGTTTGCCCTTACCTTACTTGGATAGAAGGAAGTTTCTCTGTTCACCTGTCAGGGAGGGGAGCTTTGAGCAGCCTATCTGTCCTGGAGTGGTTTCAGGTCAGAAAGTAGTAGCTTATTGGCCATTTCGGGCTAATGTCTATCTCTTTCATTTATCTGCTATAAAAATCGCATTTGCCTGGTTCTGCGTGTCGGGCAGTGCCAGTTAGCTAGGGTATAACTATAATTATTCCCGGCTCCACAAAGTCTCCTCTTCAATTTTTCCCTTGGAACTAGACAAACTTTCAATTTAAGTACTCAAGCCATTCATCTTTCAGCCCGGCACTTGCTCAAAGCTCATAGCAAGCACTTATAAACCCTAGCACTACTGCAGGACAAGGCTCTCTATTCGACCTTACCAGCCATTCAGTAAAACAGTTTACTGTACCTATCCAGGCATGTCCAAAGGGCAGTTTCAGGTGTACTCTCCAGTCCAACTGGTGAATCTTGGCATTTTGAGGCAATGTAACAACTGCCTCATGTACACAGACAACCCTCTCCTCTTACCAACAAACACTAATACACACGAGAGATGCAATTATACAGCCAAACTGGAAGCTAAGGTCTCTCAACCCAAGACTGGATCAGACAGTCAAGAGGAGAAGGGAAATACTAGCATCACACCACCAGTCTCACATAGACCCATTAAACCAGCACCGGTAAAAAACACACATAAATACACGAAAACATACTTGGAGGCTCTAAATAAAAATCTGCAAAAGCAACAGAGTCCTCCAAAGCAGACATCCAAGCAACCTCCACCCCCCCAACACAAACCGTGAAACACATACTTCATAAAAGTAGTGTGCCAAGTAATCACAGCCCTCAAGGCAAAATAACATACCCAACATACTAGTAATAGGTGACTCTATAGTCAGGCACACTGACATCCCACTCACTAGGCTGAATAAGGAGAAGGTTACTGTTAGCTGCCTGTCGGGTGCCAGGATCCGCCACATAACACAAGCACTCAGGTCACTCCAGAACAGGTACAAATATGACTCTGTCATTATCCATGTTGGTGTGAATGACCTGAGCCGTACCTCCCTGGACTACATGAAAAGAGACATGGAAGAGCTGTCTGATCACATAGCCCAGGCCGGTATGACCCTGACCCTGAGTAGCTTCCTGCCCTCACCAAGAATGATACCATGGTATAAAGAAAAAATGATCAATTTCAACAATTGGCTACGTTTCTGGTGTCATTCAAAGGGGATCCAGTGTCTGTCTGCCTGGGATGACATGCTCGACAAGCCACACTGCTTCCCTAGAGATGGCTTGCACCTGTCCCCTTAGGCTTTCGAATACTGGCCAAGGCTCTTGCAACCCCATAGTGCCTTTTTAGGCAAGGTTCAAAAGACAAACCCACCACTGTAAATAGCACAAGTAACAAAAATCTGAGGATAAAACTATTCAATGCCAGAAGTCTAAACCTCAAAATGCACGCACTCGAGGCCCTCCTCAGTATGGAGAAAACTGATATATGTGCAGTAACAGAAACCTGGTTTAAGGCTCCAGAGAGCACCCCATCACTAACAGGCTACAACTCATACCATACATTTCAGCCACAGAACCTGGACCAAAATAAAAAAGGCAGGGGAGCATCCATATTCATCAAGGATACCCACACCTCCAAGTTAGTGGCACAGCACGATGCTTCAGAGATTATCCATGTGCAACTAACAATGGGCAAAACTGCAATTCAAATTGTAGCTTGCTACAGATCACCCACCATGTCCCAGGACCCCCATTCCGCATTTCTGGAAACACTGGGTAACATAAAGTTCCTAACAAACACCCTAATATTGGGTGATTTCAACTACCCAAACATTAACTGGGAGAACTACTCAAGTACTAACTCCCTTGCCCAACATTTCCTAGAATTTATAAACTCAAATGCCCTGGAACAACTGGTCAACACTCCCACCAGAGGTGACAACATATTGGACCTGGTCATCACCAACATGGGTGACCGGTGTCCCACACTGGAGGTCAACCCCTCGCTGGTTAGATCTGACCATAAACAAATCACTCTGGATATCCACATTCTGTCCCCACCCGCAGATAAGGAAACCAACCAAGAAAAACTTTTCAGAAGCAAACTTCACATTACTTAAGACTGAGATGGAAAGTTTCAAAGCCCTCATGCTAAAAGAGAATGCTGTCCAAGCTGCAAAATCTTTTACTAATGCATTTTACAGGCACCTACAGGAATGCATGGATCGTGCTATCCCAAGCAAAACCAAGACTCACTCCTCCAAGAAAAGTAAACCAGTCTGCTGGACCCCTGCCATAAACAAGCTATACAATAGAAGGAGGAAACTGGTACAGAAAAGAGTAAAATCCCAAGAAGGGAAGACATCCCTGATCAGTATCAGCAAGAAACTACGATCCCTCATAAAATCGTCCAAGGCGAGCTTTGAAAGAAAACTTGCCAAGGACTCCAAAGATAACCACAAGGCATGTTTTAGCTATGTCAAGAATCTAAGTGGCAATGCTCAGATCTGCTCGGAGTTAGTGCAGAATGGCACAAAATACACTGAACCAACCGATATTGCCAACATCCTGGCAGACAGGTTCAGTGCAAACTTCACCCCCCCTCTCACCACCAAAAGGGCCCATAACCATACCAGAAGAATGTAGAGCCCCTGAAATCACAGACATTCAGGTTAAAATAACCCTCTCTAAAGCCAAAAACATAGCATCAATGGGACTGGACGGTGTCCCAGGCTGTGTCCTACACGAGCTCAAAGACAAATTAATCCCACACCTAAACACACTGTTCAAACTCAGCCTCTCCACAGGCTACGTACCCATAGAGTGGAGCACAGCAACAGTTATTCCACTCCACAAAGGTGGAGCCACAACAGACCCTGGGAACTTTCGCCCTATAAGCCTAACTAGCTTGGTCTGCAAGGCTATGGAGCGCATCATCATGGAACTCATTAACAGAGACATTGGGAACCTCCAAACATTGGACCCTACCCAGAACGGCTTTGTTAAGGGCAGATCATGCCTTCTAAACCTGGTGGACTTCTTTGAGACAGTTACCAAGGCTATAGATGAGGGAAAGGTGGTACACCACCTACCTAGACCTCGCAAAAGCCTTTGACATCATTCTCTATTCTGGTATTATAGACAAGCTCACTAGCCTGAACATAAACCACTATGTCACAAGATGGGTTGCCAGTTGGCTCACGGACAGAATCCACATGGTGAGAGTTGCGGGAGCTAGGTCTGACTCTAAACCAGTTACAAGTGGCATTCCCCAGGGCTCAGTCCTAGGACCCCTCCTGTTTAGCATATACTTCTCAGAGGTACAGACAAGCACAGGAGGACTATGGCTGACCAAGTTCGCAGACGACTGCAAACTAGGGGCTATAATTGACTCACCGGCTGACACAGACATCCTCCAAAAGGGTCTCACTGAGACGGATACCTGGTGTCAAAATCATGGCCTCAAGCTAAATGCCAAAAAGTGCATAGTTATTCCCTTTGGAAATAACAAAGTACCCACAAACTACCACATAGGTTGTAGTCCCCTAAATACAGAAAAAGTAATAAGGGATCTGGGGACCCAAGTAGATAGTAATCTCTCCTTTGATAATCACATTGCCAAAGTGGTTAGAAAATCCTTCTGTTTGGCCCACCTAATCACAAAAGGGTTTGCATCCAGATCAAAAGAGGTCATGGTGCTCCTCTGTTCATCACTCATCAGACCCATCATAGAGTACAATGCCCCATTTGGGATGTACCTTATAAGACACCTGCAACAGCTGGAAAGACCATAGAAGTACCTCACCAAGAGGATCACTGCCCTATGCAACTCAGCTGAAGAAACTCCAGCTGTACTTGGTTGCATACCGCCTGCTCAGAGGTGATCTCTGCCTGACATATAAGGCCATGTCCAACCCAGAATTGATGGACATGCTCCACCTAAAGAAAACATTATCCCCTCAAGCCACATGCTCTAGGGATCTAAACCTCACCACAACAATAAATAGGATGTGCTGAAGGGATAGATTTCTGTCCCCGAGATTTCCCATGCTTTGGAACAAAATTCCAATCTACATTAGGCAGAGCTACTCACTAGCAATCTTCAAGAGAAACCTTAACGAGTGGATGGGAAACAGAAAGTTTACCCCAGGGATCACTTCAGTGGCTCTGCTGGACAGAGGCACAGGGAACTAATCTAGGTGGCGGTGAAAGCCAACACATTCTAGCTAGGCTTATAAATGCCTTTGGGCAGATAGCCTAGTACCTACCTATGAACCTAAAGGGGGCTACACGGAGAAGTAATACAGCAATTGGTAGTACCCAGGGCCTACTGACAGGCAATTCTAGCTATGGCCCATGATATTCCTTCTGCATACCATATGAATATAAAGTGTACTAGAATGTGGACTTTTTATTGGTCAGGTATTGTAAAGGTCTTCACAGGATACTGTAGGACATGTGGGCAGTGGCAAAAGGTTGACAATGCTAGAGACAAAACCAAGACTGCTTTGATGGCTTTGCCTGAGGAACCATTTCAGATGGCAGCTATAGATATTGTGGGACCTCTGAGTACCCCAAGTTCCATGGCTAATAAATATATTTGGTAGTGGTGGATTATGCCACTACATCCCCAGATGTGATGGCTTTGCCTTGTACTGAAGCAGAGAAGGTGGCAATGCTTTGCTACACATTTTCAGCAGGATAGGTTCTCCTAGTGAAATACTGATGTATGTAGGTTCCAACTCTAATTCAGACCTACTGCTGGTATGTTTATGGAAGAGAAGTGAAGTTAAGCATTTAAAGACTATCCCCTACCTTCCATAGGCAATTAGTCTGGTGAATAAGTTTAACTCTGCACTGAAGACAGAGCATAAAGCATTTGTAAACCAGTTCAAGAAAGAGTGGGACAAATACCTACCTCTGTGTTTCTTTGCATAAAATGAGGTGCCCCAGGAATCTATAGGTTTTTTTGCCTTTTTAGCTGTCGTTTGGTCACATGGTGAGAACATCCCTGGATTTATTTATTTTTATGTGGGGAGGGTGTTTTTTTTTCCAGTAAGGAATCTGTTATGTGGTTGTCTTGAACTTCAGGACTAGGCTTAGGAAGCTCATGGGGATGATCAAAGAGCATATGGCTCAGGCATAAAAGGTGCAAAACATCTGGTATGACTGGAGAGTCAGAGCCTGAGGGTATTCTGTTAGGCAGCAGGCACTGGTACTTATTCCTGCTAATGCAATAAGCTTCAGACAGCATGTGGTGGACATTTACCATGCTGGAAAGGCTGGCGGGGGGGGGTTAGCTACTTGATTACTAAGCAGGAGACAGAAGCACACCAGTAAAGTTTTATCATGATAAAGGCCAGTATTCATGAAAGTCTGTGTAGGCTCTACAGCCTACGTGGAGGCTTTGTGTGCTGCCTGTAGCACTGTATAGCGTGCATGATCCCTACATTATTGATTGGCTTTATGCACTCTATACAGTGTGAGCAGCTAATTCATGTGCTGACATGAACGAGTTTTCAACTGCTTAGTAGAAAGGCTTCTCTGCAGGCATGGCTTTCCTTCAAATTAAACGCAATCTGTTTAAACTTCAAAGGCTGCAGGTGCACTCCCCCACCCTCCAAACTTGAATAAGTACTATTGCTGAAGTGCAATTCCAGTGAAAATATTACAAAGGCTTCTCTGCAAGCATGGCTTATCTTCAAATTAAATGCAATGTATGTCTTAACTTTCAACAAAAAGACTTAATGTTAATGTCTTTATATACTGAGTTTTTTTTGTTTAAAGCATGCACACTTGCAGAGGCCTGTCTAGCTAGCCCAGTTTTCATAACTCCAATCCTGTAAGACCCCATTTCAGACTCTAGTTGATGACACACTGCTGGGTTCTGTACCTCTCTCTGAGTAGCAAGGCAACATTTTACATTTTTATCTATGGCTTTTAAATCCAGCTGTGCTTTTTTCCCAAGTTTCATCTGTGATCAGTCAATATTAGACTATTTTTGTATAGCAATAGCTATCCACTTCCAAACTAAACTGCACTACCCCAGAATTAGTAACACCAGAAATAATTAACTTGTGTTAGTTTAGTTCCCCCCTTAAACAGTACTGCCATTTACTTAACTGCAGTTCATCTATTCTCTTGGTACTCTCTCCATATCACTTAGCTACAGTTTGAGTCAGTTGATTGTTTGTTTTTGTTTGAATTGGCCATCTTCCAGAATCTGGTTGAGAGACCTGTCAATGACTCCCACAGGACTCCTCCTGCAATTAGTCCCTACCCTCCTCCCCCACTAGGACTGCATAGCACAGAAGTTATATAAAGGCCTGTATTCACTGTTATCTGATTGTTTTCTGGCCCACAACCATTCCTAAGAGCAGCTAACAGGTCTCTGCCCACTTCGCTCCCCACCCTGCCCCCAATTTCCACCCCCGGTGGTCCTACCTTTATTAGAACAACCCCCTCAAATCATTTTTACCACCAACCACAACACTACTCCCACCTCTAAATCCACCATCTTCTCACTACTACCCCTCCTCTTCTGGTAACATGAATAAGCATACCATACTTATACTCTTTGCATACCCTGTCCTTGCATATCTTACATCTTACCAAAACTACATTATACCCCCACTCAACCACTTCCACTGTAAACTATTCACTCCATCACTCATGACTCACCCTCACTCTGCTCCACTCCCACCAACTCAAGAACCATCCCTATGCATCCCCCACATATTCTATCAACTAAAATACTAAAACAAAATGCATCCCTGCAAGTTAACAAAATAACCCTCCCACCACATCTGTTACTGACTGCACCCAATCATAAAGTTTCCCTAAAATGCAAACTCTTTCACAAACTGATAAAACTAATAACCTCATGCATATCAAAACTTGCCCTCAGTGGAGACATCCACCCCAACCCTGGCCCCTCCATCTCCATCCCCACTTCTAATAATCAGACTAACAACCACATCTCCCAAATTTCAGCCAGTAGAAAACCAAATGACCTCCTTCTGCTAAGCCTAAATATCAGAAGTATAGCCAACAAAGTCTGCAAAGTCCATGCCACCATAGACTTATACTCCCCAGATATAATCATCCTGACAGAAACCTGGCTAAAACCTCACATTACCAGTGAGCAAATCCTCCCTAATGGTTACAACATACTAAGGCTAGACCGACTAAACAAGAAAGGAGGTGGTATAGCTATAATATTTAAACAACATCTAAACATCCGGATTCTAAACTCATCAGCTCCCCAAATTGCCAGTGAAGAAATAATATATACCAACCTGAAAATAAACCAAAATAAAACCATCAACATGGTAGGATGCTACTTCCCACCTGGCCAAAATATACCTCCACTAGAAAACCTCCTAAACTGGACTACCCACCATCTCCCTCAAGAGACCATAATTTTAGGTGACTTCAATATTGATTGGCAATCCTGTTGCGGCAACCATCCAACCCAGCATCTAAACCTTCATGGCTTCACCCAACTAGTCCAGTCACCAACCAGAATAAATAAAAACTCCAACAAGCACACTACCCTGGATTGGATACTAGTCAGCAAGATTCCTCAGTCCTATGTAGCAGGCTGCCTATCAGATCGCCTCAGTGATTATTCCCCAGCATTCCTACTCAAAAAACACCTATACCAAGTTAAACTGGTCATCTACCATCAAATACGTAAAAAGCTACACTTCAACCCAATCACATTCTTCACATCTCTCAAAGAATGTAACTAGCACCCTCTAAATTACACTAGCCTAGATGACGCAGTCCAATTTTTCAATACTACCTTCCTAAGCACCCTAAATAACCATGCCCCCATAAGACTTACCAGAAACAAAACCCAACCCTCCCCATGGCTACAGAAAATCACTAGATCAGAAATGAAAAACTGAGATAAAGCCTGGGAACACTGGCGCAAAACCAAAACCAGCTCAGCTAGACAGAAATTTGTAGAACTACGCAATAGAGTCAAAAAGCTAATAAAGGAGGACAAAATCCAATACTACCAGTCTGCCCTCAACTCCTCCCAATACAACACCAAACAATTCTGGATCTCCATAAACTCCATCCTCCACCCAGGTAAAATCAATACCCCTACACCTAACATTCCTCACTCCTCAGAAAATATTGCTACCTCATTCAACACACACTTCACACAAACCATACTATCACTAGGTAGACAACACAACCACCCTCCCCTACACCCCACACCTTCACCCAGTAATCTCCCCACACTCTTCTAATTTTCTCCCATTCCTACCTCCAGCATAAGAAAACTCTTAACTAAACTTAAACCCACAACATTAGCAGTAGACAACCTCCCAAGTGAATTCCTACAAATTGCAGCTGATGCCCTAGCCTACCCAGTATCCATCTTGATTAACTGATCTCTGTCAGAATGCTATGTCCCTAAACTATGGAAAATATCACATATCATTCCCCTTCACAAAGGCGGCCCCTCCACAGATCTAACCAACTTCCACCCCATAGCGATTCTATCTCCACTCTCCAAAATACTAGAGAGATGCATTCACTCTCAAATCTCAGACTACCTCCTTACTAACAACCTCCTTTCTAAAACTCAACATGGTTTCCGACCAAACCATAGCACCACCACTGCCTTACTCTCTTTTACTAACACTATCCTTCACCATAAAAATAATGGCCATCTCCCCTCTGCTACTTTCCTAAACCTATCTAAAGCATTTGACATGGTCCTGCACAAACAACTCCTCTCTGTACTCAATAACCTATCCTTTTCTCAGTCAGTCACCAACTGGTTTCAAAGTTACCTGTCTGACTGCCAGCAATCTGTTGTATGGCAAAATTACATATCTCCCCAACTACCTGTCTCTATTGGTGTTCCCCAATGATCCATCCTTGGACCCCTTCTCTTCTCTATTTTCACCAATAATCTAGCCTCTGTCACCAAACATGGCACACTCATACAATATGCAGATGACTCAACCATCATCTGCTCTGCCCAGTCCCTACCCGAACTGCAAAAGGTCACACAGCATGCCTTTTCCTCTGTTGAAACTTGGCTATCCGATGCCCAGTTAATACTCAACCCAAACAAAACTAAACTCCTCATCTTCGAACCCACCAAACATGCTCAAAACAACTCTGACTTTAACATCACAGCAAAAGACAACACCACTATCCACCCAACAGATCACATCAAATTGCTAGGAGTTGAAAAAGACAACAATCTCAAATTTGACATTCACATATCCATGACCATAAACAAAGTCCACCAAAAACTAGGAGCCTTATACAGAAATAAGCAACTCCTCACCAAAGCAGCTAGGATTTCAGCTGCAAATTCTCACCTTATCTCCACCCTACTTTATGTCTCTCCAGTATATACCAACCTAAGGCAATGCAATCTAAATAAACTCGAGACCTGCTACAACAAAATTGCCACATTCACCACCGGGGCATCCTACCACAGTCACCACTGTCTCTCACTTACTGGACTAGGCTGGCTAGAACTCCCTCACCTCCTTCAATGGTATCAACTCACACTCGCCCACAAACTGGTTAACCATCCTCTAAAGGTCCCATCCCTCCAGTATCTACTCTAACCCTATCTCACCACCAGACCACTATGATCCAGCAACAAAAATCAAGTGCAGGTTACTAAAGCCAATAACACTGCTGGAGAAGCACTATTCTCCAGCGCTATAGCCAAATTATGGAACACCCCCCCCCTCACAATAACCTGTCTACCATCATGCACCCACTTCAAAGCTTTACTTAAAGTACACCTAAAAACATGCTGGCTATGCCCTTGTAACTCCCCCCTCTAACTTCTCCCACTCCATCTACCCTCTACCTCTCTTCCACCCCACAAACTACCTTGGATTACAGCAAGCTCTGATACTTCCATGCCTATCTTCTTATTATATGGCAGTAACTTCTTATTGTAACAATTGTTAATATCTGCTATGACTTCGCAGATAGAACAGGTGCTAGTTATCTACTGAATGTACTATGTTCTTCATCTGTAACTATGTTTCTAATATTTTAATTGCTAGGATTCTTAATCCATAATTATGTCTGTAATATTTTAATTTGTGGAGCTTTTCTCCCCGGGCTTCCACTGAAAATGGACCTGCGTCCAGTCAGACATTCCCGGTCAACAAATGTAAATAAATAAATAAATAAATATGGAACAAGTTTCCTTGTAAGCCCTGAAGTGTGTGTAGATGGAAGCTAGCATTGGTAAACCATTAATTGAATAGTTTACCAATGCTAGTTATGTTTGCTGAATTACTTTTAATGTAGAAATAAGTATTATGTACTGGAAATGTATATAAATGTAATAAGTTTAACTTTAGTTCCCCGTTTAAATCTTAGCGCATGTTGCGCGGCATGCTGTAATGGGTAGTGGATCTAAATCTTGCAAAGTGAGGATAATCCAAAAATCTATTTAAAATGGTTGTATTCTATTTTTTACCTTTATATGTGAAGTGTAAGCATAGCTGAGTGGGTTGGCACACTGCGGCACATTGCTCAGCAGTGCTTAAACATCTGTGTACAGCTATATAGAAATGTATAGCCGCAAATTCGAATGCTGATTAACTTAGAGTTTTGACTTTGCATGCAGTAGTTCATGGTTCAAATACCACGGCAGGCCATTCAGCTTTTACAGTGGAAAGCATTGTGAAATTATTTATTATTTATTTAATGATGTAATAATTGATACCAGGGTAGTGTAGCTGGTCCAAATGTCCAGTGTCAGTGGATATATGATGTGAAATCTCCCATGTAAACACAAGTGTCCCAGACAGTACAGTCACACCCCAAAGTAGTGTAATCAAAGCACATAGGTGGACATCATGTAAAGTAAAATATATACACTTAATAATATGTTAGTAAGGAGTAATTAATGTCCAATTCATTAATTTCCTTTAAATGAAAATGGAGCAATGCCTAGCAGTGCTTAGCTCTGCTTAGCTGGTTTGAGCATTGCTACGAAGTATAACTGTAAGCAGCATTCAGCCCAGCTAAGTGGATTTGCACACTGCTAAGCACTGCTTAGCATTTGCCCCTTTAAGCACTGCTCAACTCAGCTTAGCGGGTTTGGCACCGCTGAGCTGTGCTCAGCATTATCAAAAATGGTACAATTATTACAAAGGGCAGGAATATGGCCTTATCTAAACTGCACAGGCAGGAATACAGCCAGAAACTGTTGTAGTTTGATCACTGCAGGAGCTATGTCTGTGGTTGGAGAGGAAGTGCGCTTTCAGGTTCAGCGCTGGGGCATTTTGTAGTCCAGGGTCATGGTTGGGCTCCTTGTGTAAAACCATGATGCCAGACTTCTGCAGGGCCAGTACCAGGGCTCCCAATACAAATGTGAGGCCTGGGACCATCTGGCATGTGACCTCACCAGTGCCACTGGAACTGATGAACTGGTGAGCAAGTATGACATCACTATGCCGACCAAAAGTGGAGAAAGGGGGTGCTGTTGGCCCAATGAATTAAAGATGCTCGAGACAGCAATGTCCCAGTAGTTTGTAAGTATTCCACCCATAGCTGTATCAAATTCTAGCCTGAGTATGTGATAGACAGGTATGCATAATGGTTGTTTTTCCCTACAGCTGTAGAGGTGAGAGCAACGTTGAAGCCCATGCAAACAGACTGGCGAGGCTGTGCCAGAAGTCTGGTGAGTAAGATCTATCTTGCAGTATATAGTGCAATAAATAAGAAGTACGTTGTTTACTGTCAGTAGGTATAGTGTGGTTTGAGTCTACTGAATTAATAAATTGTCAGACTAATATTGATCTACAGGATATGCAGTACTACTGAAAGTAGAATTGCAACTGTAATAAAGCACTGTGTCATGTTACTCAAATAAAGATTTATACCATAAACTGTTGTATTTACTCTGGTATGTTGAAGAAATAGAATGTGTACACATGCTTCACAGAAAATATGGCTTTGACAGCATGCATTAACTGAGGTTGTTCTGATAACCAGATGTTATTCAAAGCTGTAGATTGTGGAGCTGTAAAACAAGATATACATGAAATATGAAATATGTCCTGCACTAAGATCTGAACCTTGAATAGTAATGTGTAATATATTATAGTGTGTCCCCTGCAGCATTGCCTTGTGTTTACCTTTGCATTCCAAATCTTATTATTTCAAAGGATTACTACACAGTACACTATTTGTCATGCATGAATCTCAGGCATGTATGTACAACTGTCACCACAGTATTTGGTGACATTACACTTAGATTACAAGGTCAGAATGTCTGCCCAAGAGAGTATTAGGCAGAAATCAGTCAAACAAGAAGCAGTGGCTCCACAGTTGCTCAGTGTGATGAGAAGTAGCTTTGTTGTTCATTTTTGCACACCCAGACCACAGTTTGAATCCAGGGATTGGTACTAAGATGTGTGAATATTGACACTCAAGTAATCTTGAATATTTGTAGAACCAGTCAGGTAGTGTTAACAGATATGTTCTCCACAGGTCTTACAGGTAAAGAAATGTTTGTAGTAGCCGTATGAAGGGTATACTAATAAACCATGTACAACTGTTCCACTGTCCAACTCCATGCCTGAAACAGCAGGATAGGTACATACACCATGCAGTCTTCCCAATACATGCCTCTCAATTGTCACGCTGTCATGACTAGTGGTCACTGCTACCAATAACCTTGGACACAGATATGAATCCAGGTGAAGTATGACAGTAGCACACTCGCACAAAATCAGTGCATGGTACGCCTTCTTCATCATATATGTAACCCTGACATGTACAGGTCCCATCTAGTCAAGTACCTAGAGTTGTCACAGTTTGTCCCATACCATTGCAGGTTGACAGTTTAACAGTTATGTATGTACTACAGAAGCTATGAGCCATAGGTGGATGTAAAGTGAGGGCAGACCTGCAGAGTATTGAGCAGTACTGTTATGAAAAAAAGAAGCCTATACAGTTGTTAATGGACTTTTTTCTCTCCCCCACCCCTTATCTGCATCACTAATTATTATCCATATACTATGGGTATATTTGTTCTCAAAACCTAATGTTGGGAAATGTTTTCTGTTATTGTTCATATATGTAATTAGTTGCATATTAGCATACCTTGTTCAAATATCATTGTTGGTAGCATGTTGCCGTAAATGTAACTGGCCTGTTGTTGCAATGCTGACTGTTATTCCATTTATGCATGTATTCTGTTTGCTATGTAATTGTTTCACTTCTACTATTCTGGGTTAATTGGAACACCCATGCAAGCTGTTATAACTAATTTTGAAATGTTTTGTTCATGAATAACCAATACATTTTGAAAAACCTCAACACCATAGCATGTTTGGGAAGGCAGATCCCAGAGGATCTGCCTGTCCCACCTCAGCTGGTCATGGCACTGGGCCCCAGCAAGTCTCAGAGCCAACCCTGAACTGCCTCCTCCACTAGTCTTGCAAAACCCTCTGGTGGAACCACCTGAGGGATGGGGCCCATACCCCTGGACCCGGGCACAGAGGGAACGCATCACCCACAAAAAGTTCCAAGGTATGGTGCACAGGGTCATCCAGACAGAGTTGGAAGGATGCCTGAGCCAGAACAAGGGCAGACTGGCACACCTTGAGGGTCAGCCTCCCCCTGTTGTCCAGCCCCCACCACAGCCACCTTTGGGACCGTGAAGGGGCAGTGGTGACTGCCCATGGGTGGGGACCTCAGTCCCACTGTTTCCATCTGGGGGCATATGTTCCTCCAATTCCCAACCACCCTTCCCGTCCAAGGTGTTTACCCCCCCATGTGTAATACACAGCCCCTGTCTGCTGTCTTGTTTGTCTTGTCTGTCTGCAAAAGCAACCTCTTCTACCCAACCTACCTCCCCAAATGTACCTACAACCTTTCCCCAACATCCCACTCTCATCTTAAAAAAAAGGGGGGCATCTGCCCCCCCAAAACATGTCCCATACAAAGCTCTCCATTTCACCCACAAGTACACTGTCACTCAATTTACCCCTGAATTATTCAACCAATGTATGTCACCCACACCCCTCCTTGTGTGGTGTGAGGGTCTAAGTTCCAAATTGTCCAAATCATTCACAGGTGTTGCTGCAGAAGAAATAGAGAGCTATGGTCCTTTCCTACACCCATCCTGCACATCCCTAGCTGCCTTTCACATTGTTCCCCCCCTGCTTGCCCCAATTTTGCTATTTTCCTATCACCATTTTTTTCTTTTCTTTTTTGAAATTAGTGCAGGTTTACGTGGGAATAAGCAGCTCTAAGTGAAGTCAAAAAGGACTAAGTGCCTCTTGGCATTGCTTAGCATCACACAAACCCATGCAAACCCAGTTAAAAATGCTTTAATCACTCTATCTCAATCAGCCCCTGTTTTGCCCAGCAACAAAACAGCCAGCCCTGGCAGGTCCCAAACGCAGGACCCTGTGCATTACAGTCAGAGTAATGTACCACTACACCATATGAGCTGTGGGAATTTGTAATGCTTTTTCAAATATATCATGCATTATAGTCATTTAACATTAGGGAAAAAACATATTACTGCCAAGTCTCAAACCCAAGATCCAGTGCACTATGGTGAGAGCAAAGTACCACTATATCACATGAGCTGTAGGAATTTGTGATGCTTTTTCAAACATATGCGTTACAGTCAGCTAGCAGCAAGGAAAAAAAAAAGATATCACTGCCAACTCTTGAATCCAGGACCCTCTATACTAGAGGCAGAGCAATGTACCACTACACCAAATCAGCTCTGAGAAATTATTGATGGATATACCTCTCAACCTCTTAGTGTAAGAAACTGGATGAACACTGACAAAATGGGGGACAGAGGCCCAACAATAGGCACATATTTTACATAGTGCAGTTATTTATATAAGAAAGTTGCTAGAGTAACATGGTTTGTTTTAACATGCATTTGCTGAAGGATTCGAAGTCTGTAACTCAAACCTCTGTCATTATTTAGTGCCATCAGACCTCAGATTATCCCAGTTATTTGCCAGAAAACAAGAAATATTCTGAGGAACAGACCAGAAATATGAGCACAAACTCTGGACATTCTGTGAAAATATGTACAGTTTTTGGTATGCTGATGCATTTGTAACATTATCAGGCAGTACAGGGATATACCTTTAGGGTGAAAAACATCACTGCCAAATTATGAACACAGAACCATTTGAACTACAGTCAGAACAACATACCAGTGGGCCAACTGACCTCTGGAGTACAGCAATTGAGTTATATGAACATATTCTGATAGCCAGTCACACAGTACTCTGACATATAGTGGCCAAAATCACTGTGTACTTGGATCTCTGACACAGACACAGAACCAGTACGGAGACCAATGAATGCTGCAAAGTGTCACATGTGACTGTACAGATTTCCACAGAATGTCCAAGGTTATGGTCTGTTCCTCATAACATTTGTGGTATTCTGCTAAATCACTGGGATGATATCAGGATGGAAGACACTAAATAATAATACACATTTGAGTGTCAGACTTCAAATCTTTCAGAAACTGAATGGCAAAACAAACCCTGTTACTGTAGCAATTCTCTAAAATTAGGACACCAATATTTAAAATCTCTTCCTATTTGTGACTCTTTGTCCCACACATTTTGCTGTGCTGTGTCCACATTTCCTGTGCTGAAAGGTGCTAAGAGGTTGAGAGGTATGCATACATAACATGCAAAACTGTGGACACAACACATCAATCCAAACAGTGGACAGTACTTCCACCTACCCTCTGTGATGCTGTAGCTCCAACACCTCCATAATGACCTCCTCACAGGCCAGCAAAAGGGGCAAGACCCACATGAAGGCCTTAATTATAGCACTGTGTTGCCATGACTGGCTAACAGGAATAGGAAGGCAACCCAGCTGTTCTGGATGCAATTAGCAAATGGGAGCAACAGACTGGTGCACAGGCCATCACCTCTTCATGAGCATTACCTACAAAAGGCAAGCTGATGCCTATGCTAAACAGGTCTGATACATTCGTCAAGAAGAAAGACTGTGGCTATTCACAAAACCTTTTGTGGAGTTATTCTGAAAAAGGGGTACAGCACTATACCAGGTATGTCAAACAATTAAGTATGTAATGGAATGCAGATGGGGAATGCAGTCATGGGAAATAGGAATTTAAACAGTACTTCTCAACAACACTTCTGGGACTGTCATGTTGCATGTTAGTCTGCTGTCCAGCAACTACAGCCATCCCTGGTGGCTATGTCTGCAGCATACCTCTGAACTGTACAGGGTTTTGCAGAATGTTCTGATATTTGCCTCACAATTTTGGCCATGTTTTCCATAAAAGTTTGTTTTTCTGGCAAATTAGTGGCAAATCATGAAGAACTGCAATCAGGAAATAATAATGTCTGGTACTGCAGATGTCAGACACATGTGAGTATGCAAGGCAGCAGCTGATGTCCCCATCCAACAGGGACACAGGTGGTATCCCAAGGGTGTATGTGCTGTTAACCATCTATTTCACTGGGTCACACTTCCAAAGGTGTTGATAGCTACCCTGCCTGATGTGTACACAGTGCCCACTCCACTGCAGGGGGTCAGCTGCCAACAAGGCCAGTCCGGGTCACTTACCAGGTTGAAAGTGTGTGTGTGTGTGTGTGTGTGTGTGTGTGTGTGTGTGTGTGTGTGTGTGTGTGTGTATGAGTGTGTTAACACAGTGCAGCATCACCTGCACTCATGCAGCCAGCAGTCCCAGCAATGTGGAAACCATGATTTCCTTGCATGCCACAGTGAGGTCACTCCTGAGGAGTATGTATGAAACTGGGTAGAGGTTTGGCCTTATAGTCTGTATGTGTATGGTAGATGCCTGATGGCCTGGTATTCCCTGTTGGGGATCCTCTGTGATGTCCCCAGCTGCTGCATGTGCTGTGTGATGTAAATGATGAATGGTGGATTATGCACATTAATGGTCCTCAGTGGGGGGAACATGACACATCAGGATAAGGAGGGCAACACATGCTGTAATGTTGGTATATTCACAATACTCACACACATACTGTACTGATAGATGGCAGGTGTATAATCTGGGTGTTAGCGGTGGATAGTGCTAGCAAATGTGGATGTGTATGGTCTGTACACAAATGTAGCCAATGTATGCAGATCTGTGAGGAGTTCCCCTTTTCATGTCTTCCAGGTGGGATGTATCGTAGATGTCACTCACCATACATGGAGTCTGAGACTGTGGCAATCTTTGATTCCCTGAGACTATATCACAGGGTACTGTTGGGGAGAAGCCGGAAGCACATGCAGCAATGAACTGCCCCATGGGAAGAACTGGTTGGGACCATCAACAACATTGGACACCACATCAGGGGCTATGAACAGGTCCAACACCATGCCACAGACTTAGTACACAAGGCACAGCAAAGGGCTGCAGCTGTACCCAGGAACTGTGCTGTCACTAGTAGAGGGCCTGCTACAGAAGCACTATTGACACCAACAGAGGAATTCCTCGGCAACCTTGGTGGAGCCACCACCTCCCAGGCACACATCCTCACATTTGCCGTGGAGGTTGGTGACACAGAGTCAACAGCCAAGGAGTGTACATGTAAGGCCCCAGTGGTCATCATGTTAATACTGTAGCATTCATAGTTGCAGTCTTTGCATACCTGGATGCATATGCCAGGTCAAACTGCATTTGTGGGTGGTGTTTTGTAATGCACACAAGTGCACACCTATTGTGAATGTCAATGATTTGGGTAGTATCACAGCTTGTACTGTACATGTTAATAAATGCACATATTATCCTGTACCAATGCCACATTGAGGGACATGGCTGACCTTTGTGGGAATTAACATGGACTTTACAGATTCAGCAGATGTCTGCATATA
This sequence comes from Protopterus annectens, assembly GCF_019279795.1. Classification (NCBI taxonomy): domain Eukaryota; kingdom Metazoa; phylum Chordata; order Ceratodontiformes; family Protopteridae; genus Protopterus; species Protopterus annectens. The sequence goes on from NC_056726.1 coordinate 192,610,186, forward strand.
TGCATAGCAGACTGGCCATGCTGGTAATGTATTGTTTTACTGACTGAGGACTATTCAGAGGTAATGTCCACCTTTTGGCTGGATGTGGTCCCTTCACATATGTGGTGAACCACATACAAGCAATTCCTGATGACTTCCAATACTTGGTGCCTGAATGCAACTATGTTGCCATCCTGGGTATCCAGGCCTGTCATTGCAGACTGTGTGTTTATGTGGTTGGCGCTGATGTGGGACATGGTGGGGACTTGTACTTGCTGTATGGCATGCTGACACTGTTGTCGGCATACAGTTTGAGGCTGGGACCTTGAGAGCATTCTATACCCACTGTATGGCTCATCACAGTGTGTTAACAGCAGTTTGTGGTTCAATGACAGAGTGCAAAATAGTTACGGTTCACACAGCCTTAGGCTGTACCTACATATGTGGGTGGAGCCAATTAGCATTCATGCCTATATACTTGTGGGTTATTGGGGGCACCAGGTAGTCAAAGGGCCTTCACATGTATACATATTGCACAGACATAAGTGACAATGAATGGCTTTGAACATTATCAAATGTGGAGTGTGGGACATGACCTGTAGTAACTTGACAGTTGGCAAGACATACCATGGCCACGGCAAGTGCAACAAACAGGACTTCCTCTGGTTTGCGACTATGACACTTGATTTGTGTGACATTACCTTAGCTTACACTATTTATCATAACATTGAGGTGCTTCTGCTGTACAATAACTGCTCTATGCAATCAGTACAGGACCATATAACATTTTTGTTATCCTACACTCTTGGGGCTTCTTTACTGTTTCAGTTGTTGTCACAGGTCACACCTTGCCAAACATGGACTGCAACCTGCAGAGTAGTAGAGATGGTGGCCATACCTCTGACCTCTGCACATGTCTGCTGATTGTCCTGATGTTTGACACATACTTTCTTTCCATATGTCATAAAATGTGGATTTCTGGCGAACTGTGGGAAAATCATGACAGAATAACATTGCAGATTGATAACTGCTATTGTCATGTAATGACAGATACACTTTGGAACATGCATTCACATGCACAATCTGTTCTAGTATCTACTTTCCATGCATGACACAGGAATATGTTAAGGTTGTGCTCAATGTTTGGTGTTTGCCCCATTTTTCCATACGGATCTAACCAGATATCTTTCTGTGTGGCGTTGAGAGGTATACTGGTGGCCATAACACAGGTAGGCTGCTGCAAGGGGATGTACGTACACACACACACACAAACACACGCACACACACACACACACACACACACACACACACACACACACACACACACACACCCTCATGACCTGCCATTGCTGATAGCAGAACCTGAACCTGCCTAGTTGTACAAATGATAGTGCTGTATACAAAACACAAACACCACAGAGCTACTATAATGTTGCAGTGTCTGCCACTACTATTCAAGTGGGCAGCAATTGCAGGGGCTGTTAAGATTGCCAATGGTGGGTTCACAGTCCCTTAACATGGTATAGCCATCTGAAACACAGACGCACAGCTGCAATAGAACACACATGCACACAGAGTTGACACTTTTCCTATTTTATGCCCTTCCTCTCTAGTTATGTACAATACAAATTGATATGATTATTGCATGCACCACAGTGCCTTTGTGTTAGAAAATGTGTGACTGTGCTTGTAATGCGGATGCCATCAACTGGCTCTTTAAAGAAATGCCATGGGGAGGGGGTCAACAGGCCTTAAAATGGTGTAACCAACACACATAATGGAAATGCTTCATACACAGTAGTATAGTTGGTTGTACTGAGATTCCAACACCTTCCTGTCTCTCTACATGCATGTACTATAGTGCTGCTTATTTATCACATGTGCCAGAATGCCTATAAGGTCGGTAAGTATCCAGTGGTACGTCTAGGGTGAATGACTTCAGCAGCCCTTGTAAAGTAGGGCGATGGGAAGTGTACTGGGTGGAACAGGTCTCAAAATTATATAACCAACACACACTCAGAGGATATGGATCTTACCCACACACAAGCAGTATCACAGTTGTCAGTACTGAGATTAGAACCCTACCTATCTTGTCATTTGTACTACAGTGTTACACAGTTATTGCATGTGCCACAGAGCGTATCAGGTTAATAAGTGTCCAAAGGTACATCTAAGGTGAATGACATCAGCAGGTCTTCTAAAGTAGGGCAATAGGAAGTGTACTGGATAATACTTTCACTTACAAGCACAAATACACACACACACACTTGCCAGGACTGAGATTAGAACTCCTACCTATCTAGTTATTTGCATTACAGTATTACACAGTTATTGCATGTGCCACAGAGCTTATAGCGCTGAAGAGTGTCCAAAGGTACATCAATGAATGACATCAGAAGATCTTCTAAAGTAGGGCAATGGAAAGTGTACTGGGTGGGAAAGGCCTCAAAATACCTTCACCTACAAACACACACTTGCCAGGATTGAGATTAGAATGCCTACCTATCTCATTTGCACTACAGTGTTATGCAGTTATCGCACATGCCACAGAGCTTATAGGGCTGACAAGTGTCCAAAGGTATTTCTAAGATGAAGGACATCAGCAGATTTTGTAAAGTAGGGCAATGGGAAGTGTACTGAGTGGGAAAGGCCTCATAATACTTTAACCTACAAACATACACACACACACACACACACACACACACACACACACACACACACACACACACACACACACACACACACACACACACACACACACACACACACACGTGATGATATTACAACCCCTACCTTACTAGTACTACACAATGGAGCTCACCTTCATGCTGGCACATGCAACTGGTTACAACTGGTATGCAATTGTCTGCAGCAGGACATCACTCTGGGCCTTTTTGGGTATCACTGACTATGACTCACTCTCTGTGTCTCCCTGTCTCTCTCTCTTTCTATCACTGTCTATCTCTTTCTTCCTTGTGTCTGTGTGTGTGCATGCTTGAAATATTGTTATATTGCTCATATATATGTTTGTGTATCACACACAACAGATGCAGATATATCACATATGGTTCACCTACAGATAGCTGAGGTCATCCTGTGTGATGGGCTTGGGTAGAGACAGTTAAAGTGTACAAACCTGTCTGTATGAAAAGACATATATACACAATACAGTTATATAGTCCAATGTGGCTTTAGACATGAGTTGTAATTCTCTAAGACATGAGTTGAAATTCTCTAAGTGTAGGAGCATGCCCAGTATGACCTTCTATAATAAGAATGGGACTCCATTCTAGAGGTAGATGTACTCCAGTCCAGGGTTTTGTGTGCCACAGCCATACCTCTCTACCTGTTAGTGTAAGAAATCTGGAGATAGCCTGCCAAAGTGGGGGGACAATGGCCCAAACATAGGGATATACTGTAAATATTGCTCTTACAAACATAGAAAGTTGCAAGAGTAATAGGGTTTGTTTTAGCAGACATTTTACTGACATATATGATGTCTGACACTGAAATGTATTGTGTCATTACTTACTGACAGAAATCCTCAGATCATAGTGATTTACCTGAAAAATACAAGATGTATGATGCACAGACCAAAACTATGAGTCAGACTATTGACTTTCTTGCCCAATCTGGCCAGTTGAGAGGTGTGACTACAGTCGATTGGCTGATGAAGCTGTGTAAACAGTCCAGCACCTCAGTGATATACTGGCTGGGGATCTCCTGCTTATGTGGTATTCTTAACTGAAAAGTTATATCCTGGTGTGGGTACAGAGTACAGTCTACTCAGTTGAGATGTCCATAATATGTGTGGTATATTCCACATAGCACTGTGATTTCCAGGTATGTCAGTGGCAGAGCAGTATAGAGTAATGTGGTGAACCACTGACAGACATTTGTTTATAGGTTGATAGGTTGATATGAGGATAGTAGGCAGTTGTCCCTGAAGCCCTTATAAACCTCGCAGTCAGTCACAGATGAGAGTGTAGCCCATGTTACGACATGTCAACACCCAGAGCTCCTGTCCAGCAGGGACACAGGTGGAATCACAGGACTGTATTTTCTGTTTCCCATGCACTTATACAGGGATCAATTTACAAGATGTATTGAGGTACTTGGCTTGATGTGAACAGGGTGTGTATTCCACAGATAGGGGAGTGTGTGGGGCACATATCTGTCACACCAACAAGCCCTATTGATATCATAGACCAGGTTGATGCTGCACCTACAGTTTGATCAAGTGGGCCTTCACTTCCACTTGTGCAACAGTTCCATCAAGGCAGAGTCTGGATTGCTTTGTTTGCCAGACATAGGTCACCTGTGAGGAGTCTGTATGGAACTGAGTAGAGGGACAGTGCTTTTAGCCTATCTGTGTAGGCTAGGTGTTTGAGGTCCTGGATTTTCGTGGTGAGGAATCTCTGTGGTCTCTGCAGCTGCTGCATGTGCTTTGTGAGGTAAATGCCGAAGGGGGCATTGTGCAAAACAATTGGCCTTATAAGGTTAGACTACATGGATATTATGGCCTCTTTGTCCCTGGATGAGATACCCTTACTTTTGATTTGACCCATCTATGAATCTTTCTGTACAATGGAAGCAACATGGTGGTCAGAATTCAGGTTGCTACTAACCTGGGTGGCAAAATGCCTCACTACTGATTGTGTATGTAGAACTTGCTGTTAATGTGATGATATGTGGGGACATCAGTCTCCCCAAAGGGGATGATAATGCATCTGCAGGGATTCATCTTGGGGCCATGTTTCTGGCAGCAGTCATTTGTTTTGGTGAGACTCTGTTGTGGGATGTCCACATCACTTTGGGAATTGATGACTGTTCCCAGCTTGCAGTCATCTGCCAACATGGTCAGCCATAGGCCAGTGTTTTTGGCCTGCACCTCAGGGAAGTATATCCTGTATACCAGAGGCTCCAAGACCGATTCCTGGGGTATGCCACTCGTTATGGGTTTACTGCTTGAGTTGGCTACCCTTATTATGATTCGGTGGGATCTATCAGTGAGCCAGTGTGTTGCCCATCTGGTAACATATGGATTGATGCATAGTTGACAGAGTTTATGTACTATGGCCAAGTGGGGAATAGTGTGTAAGGCTTTGGCCAAGACAAGGCACCCAGTGTGCACCATCTTTCCCTCATCCATGACTTTGGTGGCTGTCTCAGGAGAGTCAATCAGATTTCACTGAAATACCTCCCCTTGATAAAGGCAGACTGTGTGGGGTCGTCTATTTGGAGTTTGCCAATGTCCCTGTTAATGAAGTCCATGATAATCCATTGCATGGCCTTGCAGATCAGGCTAGTTAAGCTGATGGGTCTTTAATTTCCTGGACTGGTGAACACTCCACCTTTGTGTAAAGGGATGACAGTGGCTGTATGCCTCTCAGCTGTGACAAAGGCAGCATTCAGGCTTTGATTGACTAGGGTGTGTAATGGTGCTGCCAGTTCGGGTCTATATTATAGTCTCAAAAGTCGACTATGTCTCAGAATCTCGAGCGTGTAAATGGAAATCTCTGTAAGGGGAGATTTCCATTTACTGCAATGTAGTGCGGTCTCGGAGTTGGTATATTTAAGTAGCGGGGGGTGTGGTGAGTGCAGCCCCCCCCACGTGGGGGGTGCAGGGTGGCTTTCCCCCCTGATTAAACCCATTAGGGTACCTTTTTCTTTTTGTCTTTTTATAAGGTCGACGTTTGAAGACATCGACCATATGGTGTCGACCATATATTTTTGATGAAAAACACAAGCACTTTCACAAAATGAGCTTCCTCAGGTGTACATCAAGCACTAATGAGACACACCTATATATACACAGTACAAATCACATGATGCAAAAGAATCAACTTCCTGCTTAAAAATTTTTTAACATGTATACAAGAAATACATATAAAAATATATACACATAAATAAAACCTAAACAGTAAACATAAATATAAATATAAACATCATTTAATATACATTAAATACTAAAATAAACAAATAAACACTTTAAAATCATCTTTTCAGTGGCCTCATTTTCAAACTAGGTTTTAGGGGAATGCATTCATTAAGACCATGCCCTTCCGTACTTCTCAATGAATGCATTCCCCTAAAACCTAGGTTGAAAATGAGGCCACTGAAAAGATGATTTTAAAGTGTTTATTTATTTATTTTAGTATTTAATGTATATTAAATGATGTTTATATTTATATTTATGTTTACTGTTTAGGTTTTATTTATGTGTATATATTTTTATATGTATTTCTTGTATACATGTTAAAAATTTTTTAAGCAGGAAGTTGATTGTTTTGCATCATGTGATTTGTACTGTGTATATATAGGTGTGTCTCATTAGTGCTTGATGTACACCTGAGGAAGCTCATTTTGTGAAAGCGCTTGTGTTTTTGCACTAGTAAAGGCCTTGTTGGATTTTTGCAGCTGTCAGCGTTTCTTTTTCTGTGGTTTTGACATTTATCTTGTATTTGAGACATTTTGTGTGGATTCTACTGGCAATATTTCTTGTTCATATATTTTTGATGTTTTCAACCGTCAATCTTATAATATAGACCTGCCAGTTCATGCCTGAGTTCATGTAGGTTGCAGCCTGTGATGTATTCATGTCCCATGGCGGCTGTCTTCTTGGCCTTGAGAGGGCAGTGATGCCCTGTTCCCTAGTGATAAGGGTTGGGTGGTCAGGTACTGGGGATGTCCTGCTTTACTGATGGGGGTGACAGAGGGGAGAAATTTCCACTGAATCTGTCAGCCAATAGATTGTCTATATCTACAGCATTTGTGTATGTGGTGTCCTTGACCACCAGTTCTACATAGATCTGGGAGCTTCCTTTGGGAATGCAGACATATGTGAGGAAGGCCTTATGATTCCCTGTCTTAGATGTGAACAATTTGAACTCAGAGTCATCTTTAGAGGATTTCACTGGTGCTCTGATTTGTTTGTTCAAACTAAGGAGAGATTACTTGCAATTGTGCACTTGCTCCTTCTCTTTCCAACAGCAATGTCATCCTTTTGTTATGTAGTTCCTTTATTGCAGATGTTTCCAGACAGGATTATTCTCCATTGCGGATGATGGTGTTGTCCTGTCAGGTATTCCTGATTCCATGCATCTATATACATATAGGATGGTATAGTACCTTTGTGTACATTTGGACATTGGTGCCTGTTCCTCCAGTAGGGTAGGGGGCTGTTCAGCTGTTTATACCATCCCTCTAGTGGTTGTGATCAGCTTGGGAGGCATTTTTATTTTACCATGGCTGGAAGGGGGTCAGGAGAGATGGTGATTTAGAACGTGATTGCTTTTTTGTGGGATCTTGCCAGGGAGGATGATACCATAGGGGTGCTGCAGTGGTTTATCATGTTGGTTACTGCCATGTCTGACAAATGTATCACATCTTGTGGGGGTATCAAGTAGCTGTTCTAATGATTTGCTATTGATAAGATGGGGGAATCTCTGTGCATTTCTGTTCTGGCATGTTTTTTTTCCAATCAATGGTTTGGTACTTAAAGTCAGCCAGGATCGGGGTAAAGGGTTGAATCTTGATAGATTTGTAGAGGGCCAGCTATGTAGGGTGGATATCCTGAGTCAGATATGTTTGCCTTTAGCTACCTATAATTTGCATATGGGTCTTGTCAACAGTTAACTGCACTTGGAGTATCTTGTGTGTGTCAGACTGTTTGACCATCCTGGAGGTGTGTGTCTGTCTAACATATATTTATACTCCACCTCCTTTGGCTTTGCTGCCCACATTTTGAGGTCTGGCTGTGTGATAGGATGAATGACCAGGTAAGGTTGGCTTGCTCTCCACAGCTGTGGCCCAGGTTTCTGTGAGTGCACAAATGTCACCATCTTCCAGGGTTATGACTGCTTGCAATGAGTGCATTTTTCTGTTTAGACTCAGTGTGTAGCGGCATGGCCTATAATTTTCATTTTGTTGAGGGTTTTGTGTTGTTGATATGGACTCCATGACTTTCCCTAAAAAGGCACTATGGGGAATGCAAGGGCCTTTGCCAGAGGCCTGCAGGCCAAGTGAGAAAGATGCAGGCCATCTCTAGCAATGCAGCGTGGTCTGTCAATCATATGCTCCCAGGCTGCCAGGCAGTGGATCCCCCTGGGGTGACACCAGTAAGTAAGCAAACTGTTACTGACAATCATTTTCTGTTTGCAGTGCACCATCATTCTGGGTGACGGTAGAATGCTGCTTAAGCCTAAGGGCATACCTGCATGGAACACATATTCAGCAAGCTGAATCTAGTCCAAGGGGGTACATCTGACACTGTTCACACCACCATAGACTGGGACAGAGTCATAACAGTACTTGTTGTGGAGTGACTTGAGTGCATGTGTGATATGGTGGATTCTGGCACCTGACAAACAAGTAACCGTGACTTTCTCCTTATCCAACCTGGTGAGAGGAACATCTGCGTGTCTCACAATGGAGTCTCCTATGAGTAATATGTTGGGTTTATGGTAAGGCCTTAGTGGTTGTGAGACACTGGGTGTGTGGACTATGCATGGTCTGTGGTGTGGAGGTTTGTGGAGTTCTCATGTGTTTTTGCCTCTGAGGTGTCCTTTGGGTTTTTGTTTTATTTTGTTGAGAACCTCCACTTTTGTGGATGTGTGTTGTGTAGTTGTGGGTGATGTTTACTGACTCCATAAACTGCAGGGAACATATGTTACTGCACAATTTGTTCTGGTGTGCACATTCTCTATTTGTCTGGCCATGGTTCCCCTTATGTGTATTTCTTTGTCCTTCTGTAGTCCAGTCACAGGCTTTGTCCACAGTGGCTGCTGTTATGTATTTGAATTTCTGGTGTGAGCAGGGTAGATGCCTTAACATCACACACAGGGTTATGGACTTCACACCTCTGAGTGTACCTGTATAGCAGGTTGTCCATCATTGCACAACTTAATTTGCTGTGGTCTTCAGATGGTTTGTGTTGTTATGTCATTATGAGGCTACATGTTGGCCTAGCTGTCAAACCATCTCAGGCTGACATCTGGACAGGCCCATATATGACAGTCAGACACAGGCCCACACATGGAGACAGGGAGTTAATAATGTTCTGCTAAAAATAGACATTTGGGAGACCGGTTTGGTATTTGCTTGCTTTTTCGTATGGGTATGATGTGTGCCTCTCCACTGTCTGCCATTAATGTTCTGATATGAACTTCTCTTGTTTTGGAAATAGTTTGGAAGACAAATGCAATGTTAGGACAAGTAGAATGGATATACAAGGCATACATGTGGTCCTTCTGTGACAGCCTGTCATTCCAGGGGTATGGATGGTGGCCAGTGACTTGTTGTCAGTGCTGACACGGTAAGGTGGCAGCCATTTATAACCTGGCAGTACACTGACTTTCAGGTACCTGCTGTCCTACTAGGCACTGTGTAGGTTACTCCGAGCTGTGGTACCATCCATATGTGTGGCCCTCTGTCCCTAACTTGTCCAGCTTTCCTGCAGTAATGGATATTGACTTCTGGACAGTGTGTACAACTCCTACTGTAGGTGTAGCTGACATGCAAAATAGTTGACACAGAAAGTCTTGGAACATGGACCCTGTCAACCACAATACTGTACCTAGGCCACTAAGTCACAACAGCCAAGAGTAAGTGCTGCCCACATCCTGACAGTATTAACCATGCATATACATAGCTCATTGACCCCTGCATATTGTGGACATGCTACACGTTATCAAGTTGATTGGGACAGCCCTGGGAATGTGTACTCTGCTGCTATTACCCTACAAACATAAATGTTACTGCATTTCTATGGGAACACGGATGGGTTGGGAGGCATGCCTGTCAACTCTACACATTTGCATAGACTGTGCAGATGTTGGCTTGGCATTTTGGTTCCATTTAACATAGTGTTGTGTCTGTCTTGGAGAATACTGGCATATCACTAAAGACCAAAGGTTAGAATGTGATGGCAGACATTTGAGTTTCAGATTTCTTACCCTTCAGAGACTTAATGCAACTGCAAGACCTGCTGTGATATCACTGTTTAAGTCTATAAGAGGAATATTTCATCATTGTCCCTATTTGTGGGCCTTTTCCAGGCATTTTTTATGGTTTTCTACAGCTGACTTGCTGGGAGAGGCTCAGGGTTGTGTATGGGACTCCAACATTGACATCCATGCATGTGACCTATGTCCTCCCAGTTTGTTAGCCTCCACATATACTGCAGTGAGATTTGTCACTTAGGGGACTACTACATACTCTGGGGAAGCCAGTATTGGGTGGACATTTCCTGTTGTCCCACATAGCTGCCAGTTGTCTGTTGCTATCCCAGTAGGCCACCCCATTCCCTTACATACATGCAGTAATGCCATAGAATATGCTACCACAACATACTACTCCATTCATTTATTGTTAAGAAGAGTGACTTACCTTGTGCCTGTGGCAGTTATGAGGAAGGTGCTTGAGGGCTGACTCTGTGGGATGCATGCAGTACACAGCCTATGCATGGTAAGATATGGGTAGTGTGATATGTTTGGCATACATTTTACTGTGTGCAGGTCAGAGAGAGGTGTCAGTTCCTGGGTTCCTAGGGTGTCAGTGTATGTGCTATGCATTGCCTCTTTGCCAAGACCAGGGTGTACTAGGCATGCCTATGTCTGCCTACAGGGGCAGGCTCAGGTGGTTCCTGTTCTGAGTCCCCCTGTGCCTGTGGGGACCTTGGCAATGGTGGGGGGCTATGTGCCCCTTCCCTGTGATGTTCCTGCCACAGTGGTTTCCACCAGATCATATTGCGTAGCATGGCACATACTATGAACATGTGTGCACATGTGGTTGGAGAGTAAAGCAGGGCTTCACCAGATATGTCAAGGCAGCAGAAAGGTGACTTGAGCAGCCCAAGCACACACTCTACAATTTTCTAGTTTGTGCTTGTGCCTCATTATGGCATTCTTCAATGAGTGAGCGTGCATTTCTGATGGATGTCATCATCCATGGTTCCAGTGCATTAGCCAGCATTCCCCATGAGATGGCTGTAAGGGATGTCCCCCCCGGCAAATGCCTCTTACAGCTGTGAGGCATGCCAGATGTGGGAGTCGTGACAACTGCCAGGGCTGGTAGCACACACATTCATGATAATGTCCTGGGAATTGTACACAACCTGGCAGTTGATGGAGTGACAGCCCTTGTGGTTGATGTACACTCTACCCTCTTCACCGGGTTGTGCTTTGATGTGGATGTGAGAGCAGTGTATGGTACCCAGTACCTCTGGGTAGTGTGCTACATGGTGAAAGAGACACATATTCCTCAGAGACACTTGAGAAATAAATGTGCTTACTGGTATGTCTTAGCATGACATACAGGAACTGGTGGAGTGCCCTGGATGCAAATGCCTGTGAGACCCCCTCATGATGTCCCCAGTAGGTCTTTGGAAAGTACCTGTAGCTAGTATTCTTAAGGCTACACATACCTTTGTTTCCACTGGGATGGGTTCCACTCTGTTGGCTCTGGGTCTGAGGTGAGGCTGGCAGAGCTTGGTGAGTTACTGTAGTATGTCCCTGTCCACCCTGTAATGCTCTACTATCTCCAGCTCATGTAGCCCCTGAAAGGTTACCCTGGGTCTGAACACACTTCTCCTAGATCTGGGCTGGTTGTCAGCATCATCCTCATCATTGCCCTCAATCTGTAGCACATAGATATGTAACAAAGCGGCAGTAGCCCCTATTATTTTGTCAGTTAAAATTCCCAAGTGTGTACTCCAATAGTGCAGAATATGTGGGAAAAAAACAGACTGAAGGGTGTCTGCATACTTTGCACTGGTATGCTGCAGATTCAGCCTGTGTGATTGGCTAATTATGGATACATTCCATCTGCTACTTGCATTACTGTGGGGTTTGAATGGGCCCGTGTGAGTGCCAGAGGAGTATTAGTCATTTCTAGTTGATTGCCTTTGCTAAAGGTGTTTCCATTTTTTGTTTTTATTTCCTGTGTTTTTAAGCCCTGCGCCATGCCACACAAATACGCTGCTGAAATGTAAACACTTCACCTTCTCTGCACATGAGCACACTTAGCTTTCCTTAAGCCAGCTAAGCAGCCTCAGACACACCCCCTTGCTTAGCTGGTTTTAGAAATGCTGAAAAGTGCTAAGCACTCCTCAGATCCGCTTAACTGGCTTGACTGCTACTTAGAATTGTACTTCTTAGCAATGCTCAAACCGGCTATGCACTGCTAAGCATTGCTCAGTTTTCATTTAAAGGAAATTAATGAATTGGACATTAATTACTTGTTACTAACATATTATTAACTGTATATATTTTACTTTACATGACATTCCCCTATGTGCTTTGATTACATTACTTTGGGGTGTGACTGTACTGTCTGGGACACTTGTGTTTGCATGGGGGATTTCACAGCACATATCCACTGACACTAGAAGATTGGCCAGCTACGCTACCCTGGTTAACAAATATCAATTACTACATCATTAAAAATAAAAAAATAAATAACAATGCTTTCCCATGTAAAAGCTAAATTGCCTGTCTTGGTATTTGAACTGTGCACCCACTGCATGCAACCCAAAACTCTAACCACTGAGCTAAATTGCCAGTGAAAATTTCAGCTATACATTTCTATGTAGCTCTTCATACCATTTTAAGCAATGCTGAGCAAAGCGCCACGGCACACAAACCTGCTCAGCTACACTTCAACTGTAGTTGGAAAAAAAACATACAACCATTTTACATTTATTTATATCACTATATCAAGTATTAGCATGTCCATTGCAGGCCACACATTCTTCATGAATATTCATGCTAAAGCAAAACCTGTCATTTTATCAGCTTTCTAAGTTTGTATGGGCAATATTTAGAACTGAGATTAATAAAAAACAATAAAAGCAAAAAAAAATAGAATAAAATCAGTAAAAATAAAATGACATTTGCCTCTAGTCCCCCTATGGCTGCCTACCACTGTGTTAGCTTACACAATGATGCAGCACTGTTTTCCACACCTCCAGATTGAGTCAGGTACATCTACTGCCCACCACTCCCACTCCATGCTATCCATATGGATAAACATGGCTCCGGACATGTTGAAGGTGGATAACAGATCTTACACATCAAAGGTGACTTTTCCCTGTTAACAGTTTAATCTTTTAATAAAAAAATATATTTTTAAATAAGCTTCTTTGCATGAGTTTAATTTCCATGCCACTTCACGCAAAGTAGAATTTAAATATAATTAAAGAAAGCCAACTTTTAATGGCTTTTACCTTGCTAAACTTCCATGTTAGCTCATGTACGGGGAAAAATTCCCCGTATTCCCCGTACATAACACAGAGCTAACACAGACTCAAACCAGGTTGTTGAATTGCAACCTGGTGTTGTTACTAGGTAACAGTGGGTGTTGTTACTAGGTAACAGTGGGCTGGGGTAGTAGGCCTGCACTTCATTTGCATGCCATCATGGGTTTTAGGCCCTTGGCACATTTGCGCATGCATGCACACCATGGAAACTAAGCCCTGTTCCTGAATAGGGAATGGGGTTTAGTGTGAGAAAACGGTGTTATGAAGGCTAACATGGTATTATTTTCCATGTTAGCCTTCATGAATACTGCCCAAAGTCTTACTATGACAGAGAGGCCCTGGTACTTTACAGCAGCAGTGAACAGGAGGGACTAGTGATGGACTTGATGGATAATTTTTACAGCTTTTTCATTCAGTCAGTTCTTCATGTTGGTTATGCGTTTTTAAGGGTTGGTCAGAACTTTTGTGTTTGAGTAGAATTTAATTCAGCTTTCCTTTTCATGTAAGCTAGTAGAAGGTTCAGATGGAATGTTATAAGAAGTGTTACAAGAAAGAAATTTTCTTCATTTGGTTGGCCATTAGCAAGGACTTTAAGTGAATTTTTTTTTATTATTTTACGTTTAATTGATCTGCAACATTTATTTGTGCTTCTTTGCTTTAACTTATTCTAAGATATAATGAGTTATAACAAACGTTTAGTTTTTAGGTGTCATTTTTTGTATTACTTGGCAGTCAAGGTTTTGTTAGTGTAGCTTTAATATTTTATCTCCTTTAATTGATAATGATGTTTAATAATGTTTCTTACCAGGCTGGGTGTTAGTTAAATGTTTTAATAAAGTTACTATGTTCCAGATTATTGTATTGCTTCTTTTTACACTATTGTTTTTTGAGTTTCTGTTAATAATTTGTTTAAATTAAATAGATTAGTCAGTTTCATTGCATGTATTATAGCTAGGCTATAGATAAACTATGATTTATAAATATACAATATTTGTAAAAATCCAGTAATTTAGGTGGGCTGTGTGTACTTATTTCACCCATTTATGTAGGCCTGTTACTAGAATATGTCAGTGTGTCTGTTTATGTGCATATGTGTGTTTGATAAAGTGAAAGATACAGACACAAACGTGTATGTGTGTGTGTGTGTGTGAACAGACATATATGTAGCCACACACACTCACACATATATGTATAAAAGTCAATTGCTTTTGCAAAATCCGAGTCTGTGAATGTCAGAATTCTGCTAGCTTGGGAAAGGTCTTAAATGGTAAATACCACTTTTATTAAGAAAATGATAAAATGTTATTTTTAAAAGGGCAATCATTTCTTAGTGGATGGGGTCTTATCTGCCAGAAACAAATCTCTTAGCCAGTTGCTGATACTGTGAAGCCTGAGTGATGCTTCTTCTCGAGACAGCAAGAAAGTACCAAAGCAATCTTCACTCTGACTGCAGATCTCCCCTATGGGATTAGTCACTCCTCAGTCAGATGGAAGGGGTGCGGGGCAGAGCTTTTTAAAGCTGATGGTTGTTGTTTTCTAAATCACAAACAATGCTTTTTGGTGCTCACTTATATCTTTTGAACCTCTAAAAATCATCAGTCATCCTAATAACAATATCAAAATGTCACTTCAATCAAATACCTAGGTAATTGGTTGGACCTCTTACAAAATTTCCAGTACCACCTGGTCTACACACACAACTAAGAATCATCTGTTTCCCATTTTGGACTAATAGGATCTCCCCTTTTCTATCCAGAAACTATAGGAATATGATAAGTAAAGCTACCTTACTGGCCAAGCTAGAATATGGTCTCCTTCTAATTGCTGCTGCCTTTAAAGAAACGCATCTGTCATTCAATCCATCTCAAAACACCATATGGAGATTCATCACTCTCTCCCCAAGAAATGAAGACCACTGCAAAATCATTGAAAAATCTAACTGGCTACCTGTGAGACCATGTGCAGACTTTCTACTCTCCTATCAACTATTTAAGCTTATCAAGGATGACAGCTGCCCCCCACTAGCTTCCAGGCTACTCATAAATGCACCAATATGCAATTTTAGAAATGTTAACTACTCAGGTCCCATCCTCCAAACCTCCCAAACTAGGCTTCACTGCACAGACCATGCTTCTTCAATCCTTTGTCCCAAACTGTGGGACCCCCCCCACCTTCTTTTCTTAAAGATCACTCCTCTTACCCCATTTTCTGATCACAAATGCAAGCATAATTGACGAGTGTAGAAAAATACAACCAGTCTCTATGTTCATAAGACTAAACCTCTTACTTTCCTATTTCCATCTAGATAGCTTGTTCTGACTCTACTGTTCATTGTGATTCTTCCAGCATGCATCTCCAATTTCTGCTCTGTATATAATTCATGTACATATTATGATTTGTATCTGTTGTGTTTACCCTGCAATAAGACTGAAGTAGTGCCAATGGAATCAGTGCTCTTCTTTAGTTAATAAACTGAAAATAAATAAAATAAAGCCATGTCCCTTAGAAACATTCAACACTGATGTCCCTTCTCGTTTAGTCTACCTACATTGAAAAATAGCCAGGAAGCACAAAATAATGCTACTGTATAATGTGTAAAAAAGTAGTAATAGGCAAAAAAACAAACAAAAAAAAAACAACTTGATAGAACTAAAGACAAAAAGTTTAGTACTGCTCATGGCAATATATATATTTAAAGGAATGTAGGTCAGCAGGGTTATAATAAAACAGTGGAAAAGTGGTAAAGTAGAAACTATAGGTTGCTTCATAATGAACAAATTTCCTGCATTAGTTGTGTAGGTGCTTTCTAAGCTGTTTGGTGAAGGTGACGAGGTTAGGTGGCTGATGAAGAACACCTGGGAGTGAATTCTAAAGAGTGGGGCTTATGTTGGGGAAGCATGTACCACAGCAAGCTAGAGAAAAGTGTGGGATGGCAAATGGCACTGCCGTGGAATCCGAAGAGCTGAGAAAGACCTGGTGTACTGCTTAACAGAAAGTGGACAAAGTAAGGTCTTGTAATGAATCATCTGAAGAAACTAGTATATTAGATGGCTAACAAGAAGTATAAATCATAAGTTAAATTTGAGACAACCTGTCTTACTGCATGGCAGTGGTGGAGACCCTGCCCTGCTCCAACAATAAAGCAGTAGATGTGATTTTAACATAGATATTTCTATATGCTTCCGGTAGAGGTGGAACTAATAATGGACAGATTCTATGCAAGGATGGAAAAATAAATAATTTGTTAACTGTAAGTCTGTCTTAAGAGGATGTTAATACTATTCTATATTATATCATATAGGATTATGAATGGGTCACTAATCATAACCTGCTGATTATGTGCTTGGACATGGATGCTGAGAAATTCACTTCTTGAGCAAAGCTCAAGAGGTTAAGTGTTGACATCCATGTTGAGAACACATAATAAAGAGTTATCATCGAAGACCCAGTCATAATTCTTTGTAGTGCATGAAACTTTATCTGAAGCACATACTACTATTTACAAAAAAAGTGTTTTTCTGGCTTTTAAAGTCATAAAGCACTTAGCAAGCACTATCAGAGAGGCAGTAACACACTCACTTATGCTATAGAAAGTCAGAGACATTACCAGCATAGACAGCAGGCACAAACAAATATGTTTTTCATTCTGCTACTGCCATTTGCTGCTGGGTACTGGCAGATTTAACTGCCTAGCATAATACCCAATCTTAATAAGTGAAGCAGGGGGTGCTTTACAAATTAAGATCAGGTCTTGCATTATAGAATCACTTAACTGTCTTTTTACTGATAGCAGAGAGTAATTACCATGCTCCATGCACTAGATGGATGTTATTTTATTTATCAAATCTTGAAAGTGTGCAGAGGAACTAGGCAAAGGCTCATGCCAGATCCCTAGACATTTTAATGATTATTTTACAATTAGAGGTCCACCATTCAAGCCAGGAAGGTTCCATATATCAGTCCCTAAGATAATGTGTTTATGAGTAGCAAAAACATTGCATTACGTTTTGTGAGGTATAGTTTTAGTTTCTTAAAACACTGAAGAAAAAATAGATGGTGTCAGTGTCTGCCAAGACAATCAACATGATAATTTATACTGTAGAGTAAAACAGAGAATGAAAAAATAGTAAATCAAGTTGATATTTGTACTGCTGAAATGATAGTGACTGACTACACTTAAATGAGTACAAATATATCTGATGAATCTGGGCATCTTGAGGCAATGTAGAAATTGCCTCATGTACACAGACAACCCTCTCCTCCTAACACCCAACACTACAACCTGTGAGAGATGTACTTATCTAGCCAAACTGGAGGTAAAGCTCTCTCCAACCAAGACTGAACTTGACAGTCAAGAGGAGAAGATAAACATTTGCACCACACCACACTCATCACATAGTCTCACTAAATCGACACCACCAAAATTCACACATAGTAACACAAAAACAGTCACGGAGGCTCTCAATAATAATCTGTCTAAGCAAAAGAGACCTTCAAAGCAGAAACGCAAGCAACCTCCATCCCCCAACACAACCCAAATGACACATAGCCCACAGACTCAGTGTGCCACTCAACCAGAGCCAATAAGGCAAAACAATGTACCCAACACACTAGTCATAGGTGACTCTATAGTCAGGCACACTGATGTCCCACTCACCAGGCTAAACAAGGAGAAGGTTACTGTCAGCTGCCTGTCGGGTTCCAGGATCCGCCACATAACACAAGCACTCAGGTCACTCCAGAACAAGTAAAAATATGACTCTGTCATTGTTCATGTTGGTGTGAATGACCTGAGACTTACCTTCCTGGACTACATGAAAAGAGACATGGAAGAGCTCTCCGATCTTGTAGCCTAGGCAGGTATGACCCTAGCCCTGAGTAGCATTCTGCCATCACTCAGAATGATACTGCAGTACAAGGACAAAATGATTGACTTCAACAATTAGCTAAGCTTCTGGTGTCATTTTAAGGGGATCCAGTGTCTGTCTGCTTGAGATGACATGGTTGACAGACCATGATGCTTTGCCACAGATGGGCTGCACCTATCGCCCCTGGGATTCCAGATACTGACTACGGCTCTTGCCGCCCCTATAGTGCCTTTTTTAGGCAAGGTTCAAATGACAAATTCACCACCATAACAGGAACAGGCAAGCAAAAACTGAGGGTAATGCTACTCAATGCTAGAAGTCTAAATCTCAAAATGCACTCACTCGAGGCACTCCTTAAAATGGAGAACATCGATATCTGTGCAGTGACTGAGACCTGGTTTAAGGCTCCAGAGAGCACCCCTGCACTACCAGGCTATAACTCAAACCACACTTTTCGGCCATGTAACCTGGACTCAAACACCAAAGGCGGAGGTGTTTCCATATTCATTAAGGATATCCACACCTCCAGGCTAGTTGCTCAGCATAATGCATCCAAGGTTATCCAAGTGCAACTAACTCTGGGCAAAACTGCAATCCAAATTGTAGCTTGCTTCAGATCACCCACCATGCCCCAGGATTCCCACTCCTCTTTTCTTGATGTACTGGAAAATATTAGGGTTCAACCAAACACCCTAATAATGGGCAATTTCAACAACCGCCATTAATTGGGAAAACTACTCGTGTACAAACTCTTAAGTTCAATGCTTTTCGGAATTCATAAACTCCAATGCCCTGGATCAACTTATCCACACCCCAACAGGGGCAACAATATCTTAGACCTAGTCATTACCAACATGAGTGACCGGTGTTCCACACCTGAAGTCAACTCCTCGTTGGTCCGATCTGACTATAAGCTAATCACCCTTGATATCCACATCCCGCCCCCAGCCCCCATTAAGGAAACCATGGTAAAAAATTTCTCCAAAGCCAACTTCATGCTTCTCAAGACAGAAGTGGTGAACTTCATGACACCCATGCAGATGGACAATACAGTTACAACTGCTGAATCCTACACAAATGCACTCTATAAGCACTTACATGAATGCATGGATTGTGCTATCCCAAACAGAACCAAGATGCTATCCTCCAAAAAAAGGAAGCCAATCTGGTGGTCCCCTGCCATAAACAAACTGTACAACAGAAGGAAGAAACTGTTGCAAAAGAGAGTAAAATCCCATGACTGGAGGAGCTCTTTGGTCAGCCTCAGTAAGAAGCTGAGATTCCTTATAACATCCTCCAAAGCTAGCTATGAAACAAAATTGCCACTAATTCTAAGGACAACCACAAAGCATTCTATAGTTATGTCAACAATCTCAATGGCAACACCCAGATCTACTCTGAGTTACAGCACAATGGCACAAAAATTACAGAACCGACTGATATTGCCAACATCCTGGCTGATAGGTTTAGTGCTAACTTTACCCCCCCTCACCCCCTAAAGAGCCCATATCTATACAAGAAGAATGCAGAGTTTCTGTAATCACAACTACGCAGGTAAAAGATGCACTCCCTAAAACCAAAAACAAGGCATCCATGGGACCGAACAACATCCCAGGCTGCGTTTTACATGAACCTCAGAATGAACTGGCTCTGCACTTAAGCACCATGTTTAATAATAGCCTCACATCAGGCTTTGTGCCCACTGAATAGTGCACAGCAACAGTTATCCCACTCCACAAAGGGGTAGCCACCACTGATCCCGGGAACTATCGACCTATTAGCCTGACGAGCCTGGTCTGCAAGGCCATGGAATGTATCATCATGGAACTCATAAACAAAGACATTGGTAACCTCCAAACTCTGGATCCCACCCAGTTCAGGTTTGTGAAAGGCAGATCATGCCTCCTGAACCTGATCGACTTATTTGAGGCAGTCACCAAAGCCGTAGATGAGGGTAAGGTGGTTCACACAGTCTATCTTGACCTCGCCAAGGCTTTCGACACCATCCCCCATTTTGGAATTATAGCTAAACTCACTAAACTAGGTATAAATACCTATGTCACAAGATGGGTTTCCAACTGGCTCACTGACAGAACCCACACTGTAAAAGTTGCAGACTCCAAATCTGACCTCAAACCAGTGACAAGTTGAGTACCACAGGGTTCAGTCCTGGGACCTCTCCTGTTTGGTATCTACTTCTCAGAAGTACAGGCTAACACAGAAGGCCTCTGGCTAATGAAGTTTGCAGATGACTGCAAACTAGGAGCCATAGGCAAGTCCCCAAATGATGTGGACATCCTACAGAAGGGCCTCGCTGAAACAGATGCCTGGTGTCAGAGCCATGGCCTCAAGCTCAATGCCAAAAAGTGTAGTGTCATCCCCTTTGGTAAAAACTCTGTACCAATGAACTACCACATAGACAACAATCTACTTAACACCGAATGTGTGATAAGAGACCTTGGGACCCAGGTGGACAGTAGTCTCTCCTTTGATAGTCACATCACCACAGTATTCAGGAAGTTCTTCTATGTGGCACACCTCATCATAAAAGGGTTCTCATTCAGGAAAAAAGAGGTTATTGTTCCCCTCTACTCGACACTCATTAGACCCATTATAAACTACAACGCCCCTTTTGGAATGTACCTCACAAGACATCTGCAGCAGCTGGAAAGGCCACAGGAGTACCTCACAAAGAGGATTACTGGCCTCAAAGAAATGCCCTACACTGACCATCTCAAAAAACTCCAGCTTTATTCCATATAATATCACCCACTCTAAGGTGATCTCTGCCTAACATATAAAGCTATGTCAAACCCAGAGCTGTTGGACATTCTACACCTAAAGAAATCCCAATCCCTCTAAGCTACACGCTCTAGGGACCTAAACCTTGTCACCACAATAAACAGGACATGCTGGAGGGATAGATTCCTGTCCCAGAGCCTTCCCATAATCTGGAACAGGCTACCCATCTGTGTCAAGCAAAGTTCTTCATTAGCACTCTTCAAGAAAAATCTTGATGAGTGGATGGGAAATAGGAAATACACCCCGGGATCACTTCTGTGTCTCTGCTCAACAGTGGCACAGGAAAATAACTTTCTTGGGTGGCGTAAGCCAGGGAACCTTGTTGGCTAGTCTTATGTAGGCCTTTGGGCCGATAGCCTAGTACCTACCTATGAACCTATCAACCTATAAATAGAAATATATCAAATAGTTCTCATTAAAAGTGGGTGTAAACTTCCAACTTGAATGCAGTACTGTAAATCCATTTGAAAAGTTTGTCCTGTCCATGATGTTACAAATCCTGATGAAGTCCTTCAAATTCACAAGAGCCAGCACTGTCTTAAACTAATTCATATGATTGCACTCAGTTTTATAAAACAGTTGGCTGCACTTATCCTACGAGGGCGATATGATGCCATAACTAAGCCAAGAACAACATACAACACAGATCAACTGGATAAATAGAGACTGAAGATGAACATCCACTGAAGATGCTCAGTTCAAAAGCAGTTAGTTTTAAGAATTAGTTCTTTATGCTTACTTCTTTCTTTCTCATCCTCTTAATTTCTCTCTTCTTATGGGTTTGCAATAGTGTCAAGATTCTAAATCCATCAATCTATCCACATTCTTGTTTTCTCATTTCTCCTATGGGGTCAGGGCGTCATTTCAACAATGACAAATGTCTAGAGCCAGTGTTCCCATCACTCTTCTAAATATTCAAAAATTACTATTAGTGACTTTTTGTAAGGTTACTATATATTAAGGCCAATTAATAAAGTTGTAAGGATAAGACCTTATGAAAATATTCTCATCTTAGTATGTAAAATTAACTGTTGTATACTGTCAACATATTCTAATTTGGTGGAAGAAAAACATTTTTAATAAAATGTTATTGTAAAAGATGGAGAGAAAAAAGAAAATAGTACTATACTAAAACAAATCACTAAAATAAATACAAATTATATGCTGAGAGATGTATGCTAATGAAACTCCGTGCAAAGACAGATGGAATCTGAAGATAAAGAATCACATCCAGTCACCCTGTTAAACCATACCTCATTAAAATAATTGGAGCAGAAGTATATATTTTTACTCTGTCTGAACAAAGTACTCAAGGTGATTTAAGACCACCAAACAAAAGGAAATCCAATCAGAATGATACCAATAATAAAACAGCAAGTACAATGGGTGGGGAATAAAATAATTAGTTGTGATGTAACTTTCTAGACTGTTAACATCCGTCCTATGTCTGTGTTCCTCTCTGCATTGTTCAGTAGTCTTTAACATCTGTTTCTTTGATCTGCTATTTGAGTCAGTTTGAATATGTTGCTGTATCTTTCGGCTTTTCCCAGTTAGGGGTCGCCACAGTGGAACTCTGGTCTGCTAATGATTGGTAGTTGATTTTTACATGCCGAGTTACCAGCCCTGACACACAACCTTCAATGAAGGTACGCCCATTGACGCATGTCTCCATGCAGAAGATGCTCTAGCTGAGAATCGAACCGGACAGCGTCTTACTGTGAGGCGACAATGCTACCGCAGCACCGCATCAGTTTGAATATATGGTTAGTATATTATATGCTTTTACCCGCGGTGGTGGTGCTGCGGTAGTGTTGTCGCCTCACAGTAAGACGCTGTCCAGTTCGATTCTCAGCTAGAGCGTCTTCTGCATGGAGACATGCATCAATGGGCGTACCTTTGTTGAAGGTTGTGCATCAGGGCTGGTAACTCGGCACGTAAAAATCAACTACCAATCATTAGTGGTCTGGAGTTCCGCTGTGGCGACCCCTAACTGGGAAAAGCTGAAAGACACAACAACTTAGTCTGTGATATATAGTTGATCCATTGTAGTTTTTGAAAAGTATTTCAGTTCTTTTGACATGTGCTCTACATCGGCTGTTTTTAAATATCAGCCCGGTTTTACTTTTGCCTTTACTTCTTGAGCTATATTTAATGGAAGCATTTCTGTTTTAACATGCTTTTTCAAACTCAGAATGATTAAACTTAGTATCTTGAAAATGCTATAAACAAAAAGCAGGCTAATTAGATTTGTTGAAGCTGTTTACTACTAGATTCATTATTTTGTTGAGCCATTGCTGGAATACGATAGTCACACATAAGGCAGTTTAAAGATAAAACACACGTCTCTGAGAGCATTTGAGCCATCTCTGCCTGACATAGCTAAGTGATTTTATTATATAATGCAGCTTATTGGCTAGTGAAACAGACACATACATGCAGCAGTGAGAAGAGCAGCAGGGCAGATCATGGGATCTGTTAGTCGGTTAAGAAATGTACCTCTTACGGGTCAAGGGGAACTCTTAAGTTTATATGGTGTTTAAAGGTGTTTATCCATGCTTTTTATCACTTATTTCAGCTTCACTTAGATTCTTTAGCCCATATATTTTTGGTAGGGCTGTGCTTTCCCCCTGATTAAAACACCTGATGTTGCTTTTGTGAATAAATGGAGCCGTTGGAGACTGTTAAATCTCCAGTTTTGTATTTTGTCTAAGGCTCTGTGTGTGTAAGAGGTTGCAGCTCTCTGCTGTTGGGTTAATGAAGCCAAAGCAAACGTTCCACTTCTGGTAGGTCTACATGGCTGATGTGAATTTAGTTCTGGAAATAATTAAATGCATTAACTGAGATTCCATAGGAGGCATTTGCAGTTGCTAGACCAGGAAACTGTTCTTTCGAAGATAACACACATTTATTCCATGCTTTTAGTCTTTATTGAAGTCCTGGGTGTTATAGACACCTAGGCTTATACTTCAAAACATTTCTGCACTAGATGACATTCTGAGCCTTAACAACTCTGTTTTTAAACCACAGTCATCTTCTACTTATTATAGAATTTTCCTGAACATTTTGTTGTCTTTATCTAATAGCTTAATGACTTTTAAACATTAATATTACGTTTATAAAACCACCTTTAATTCTAACGGAAAGAGGGTGTGATAATAACATATTTTATAAGTAATACAGTAAATATTTTACTAAATATCTTTGTTTTCCCTTGAAAAAAAGCTAATTTTGAAGGAATGAGACCATCACAGATTACTGCAGCTGTGATATTTTATTTGACTTTTTAGTGCATGCATGTACATCTCACAGGTTGGTTATTTCACTGTCTCCTGCCTGGCTGTGTCCATCAAAGTAAAAATATTAGAAAAGGAAATGTGGTTAAAGTAATATCTTATAATGATTGATTAATATGTTCCTAATGATTAATTCTCGCATAATTACCTGTCAGTAAGCACTCTCATTAACCTGTCTAAAAGTAATGCTCTACAACAGTAACTTAATCCTACTATGGTATTTCAAAGGTGCCCCTCCATCTGCCAATTGTCAAGCCTGCCTCTACTGGACACAAGCATATTGATTCACTAGTCTTGGGGACTCCCTAGATGCAGTAGGGCAACGGGGTAAAAGCCATCCTCAGGGGGCATCATATGGGCAGACATTGGGGTTGTTTGTACCCTCACCAGCATTCTGGCTATGATAGAGGTTTTCTATGAATGGCCTAATCCCTCCACTGGTGGGAACATTAGTAATTGCATGACTGCATACATCACCTATGCCCCTCTATCAACATGTGGGCTCCCTCACATGCACAAACAAGGGCTACCTTCACCAGTTTGAATGGCCACACCCATATCGACCCAGAACTAGCTTCCCACAGTGTTACATGCCTCCATTCTTCAGCTGAGGCTGTCAGTATGGGAGTGGTGCAAGCCAACCAGGACCACTGTCCTGCCCCACCCAGAATAGGCATAACCATCCTGCCTGTTTGGGGTGTCAAGCACCTGTGCTGTAAATTGATCTCATGACAGCAGTGCTGTGTTCAGAGCTTTATTCCACTACTCCAGTAGTACTAACATGGAATTAATAGATGCACTGCATACGAATACTAAAGACACTTGCAATGGTAATACAGAATATATCTTAGTTTACTAATATTGCATTATGAAAAAATCTCACTGCATCATGATTGCAATGGCCTATCATGTACTGTATTGTAATTCATTATTTTTTTTTGTTTCTGATAACACTATTTGTAACATTAAGCATGTGGTTGTTACATTTCTGTGATGTTGATAAATGCTACGTTAAGGTGCCTTGTAGATCCACATAGCTGGGAAGGGTAAAAATAATAAGAAAGACAGCCCGTGTACAGAAATATGATAACAAGGATTTAATGAATTAGTATACATGACAGTGAATAACTGCCATGCAGACATAGTCATAATGCTACATTTTCCCCTCTGTATTTTATTTTATTTTTTTTTGTATGTTTTGAATTCATAACACTAACATCATGTTTACTTCTTTATAAAAAATGTGATGATTTTTGTAATATGGTTTACACTCAAGAAACATATATTTGCCTAAGAGACAGTGGGACAGCGATTTAACTGCCGTTAATTTACTTAGTTTTAGAAACCAGAGCTAGGATTCAGAAATAAAAAGGATGTGTGCCTTATGCAGAATTGTACAGTGAATAATGATGAACAGATTAGTGCTGATTCAGAGACACAAGTACAGAATGGTCACTATAGACGAGGAAATATTTTGGTCAGCATCATGAGCAAATGACCATATAATAAGATGTTTATGTGCTACATTATGGCAATAAGACCAACTGCAAATGCAAATAAGGATGAACAACACAGTGTCATGATTCAGAAATGTATAAATTGTGCAATGAGTAGCATCAGGCATTGAATTAGAGTACCATCATTTCTTGGTGAAAGGAGAGAGCGACTACACTAAAGACTCTAGATGTAGCATCTGCAGTAGCTGAACAGAAAGTGTTAGAGGTTGTTCTCAAAGTTATTGTCTGTGATGATGAGCATTGTCAACCTCTGCATCTCTCATGTGAGATGCTGAACTTTTAACATTGCTAATGCAGATTTACCATGTAGTTACATATAAAAGTTATCTATTTGCTGTAACTAATGGTGAATCCTAACATTTCTAACACAACTAACAAATACTTTAGAATAACCATCAAATACTTCAGAATAACCATCAGAACAAACTTTACCAGACTTCTTGTAGCAATTTTTGTTGCACACAAAGTCCTATCAGCACTTAACGTTCTACAAGGAAACAGCTCCAGTACTTATTATTAATGCCCAGCTCTCCAGGCATGTCTAAAGGTCAGTTCCTTGTCCTTTCTCCTATTAACCTGGTGAACGTGGGCATCCTGAGGCAATGTAGGAACTGCCTCATGTACACTGACAATCCTCTCCTCTTACCTCCCGACACTCTGACTTGTGAGAGATGCACTTATATATCCAAATTGGAAGCCACACACTCTCCAGCCAAGACCAGAATAGCTGGTCAAGAGAAGAAGGTCAGCACTTGCACCACACCACATGCAACACATGGCCCTCCGCAACACACACCAGCACTGCCTTCACATAAAAACACAAACCACACACCCACCTTCACTGAGGCTCTCAATAAAAATCTACCTAAACAGCTGAGACCTCCAAGGCAGAAACACACTCGACCACCACAACACAACACTAATCACGAGACACATAACTCTCCTAAACAGTATGCCACTCAATCAAAGTCCCTAAGGCAAAACAACATGCCCAACACACTAGTCATAGGTGATTCGATAGTGAGGCACACTGATGTCCCACTCACTAGGTTGAATAAGGAGAAAGTAACAGTCAGCTGCCTGTCAGGTGCCAGGATCCAACACATAACGCACACACTCAGGTCCCTCAACAACAGGTACAAATATGACTCTGTCATTGTACAAGTGGGTGTGAATGACCTGAGATATACCTCCTTGGACTACATGAAAAGAGACATGGAGGAGCTCTCTGATTATGTAGCCCAGGCGGTTATGACCCTAGCCCTGAGCAGCATCCTACCATCACCCAGAATGATACCACAGTACAAGCAGAAAATGATTGATTTCAACAACTGGCTAAGTTCCTGGTGTCATTTTAAGGCGGTCCAGTATCTGTCTGCTTGGGATGACATGATTGACAGACCTTGATGCTTTGCCAGAGATGGCCTGCATCTGTCACCCCTGGGCTTCCAGATTCTGGCCAAGGCTCTCGCCACCCCTATAGTGCATTTTTTAGGTAGTGTTCCAAAGACCAAATTACCACAGTAACAGCTATAAATAAATGCAATTGGAGGGTCATACTGCTCACCGCTAGAAGTCTAAATCTCAAAATGCACTCGCTCAAAGCACTCCTCAAAATGGAGAACATCGACATTTGTGCTGTAACAGAGACCTGTTTTAAAGCAGCAGAAAGCACCCTAGCACTACCAGGCTATAACTCATTTCTCACCTTTCAGCCCCAGAACTTGGACCAAAGCTCCAAAGGCGGTGGTGTTTCCATATTCATAAAGGATGCACACACCTCCAGAGTGGTAGCCCAACATAATGCATCAGAGATAATTCAAGTGCAGCTAACATTGGGTATGGCAGCGATTCAGGTCGTAGCCTGCTATAGGTCCCCAACCATGTCCCAAGACTCACACTCCACATTTCTAAGTACCCTAGAGAATATTAGGGTCCAACCTAACACTCCCATACTAGGCAACTTCAACTACCCCTCCAGTAACTGGGAAAACTACTCATGTACCAATACACTTCCCCAATGTTTCCTGGAATTCATTAATTCCAATGCCCTGGACCAGCTCGTTCTTACCCCCACTAGAGGTAGCAACATCCTTGTCCTGGTCATTACTAACATGGGCAACCATTGCTTTATACCTATAGTCAATGCCTCCCTGTTTAGATCTGACCACAAGCTAATCACCTTGGAAATACACATCCACCCCCCCCGCAAAGGTAGCCATCATGAAAAACTTCTCCAAAGCTAACTTTGGGCTCCTAAAAACAGAGGTGGCTAACTTCACTGCACCCATGCAAATGGAGAATAGTTGCATGACCACCGAATCATACACCAGTGCACTGTACGAACATGTACACAAATGCATGGATCTCACCATACCCAATAGAACCAAGATGCTCTCCTCCAAAAAAAGGGAGCCAATCTGGTGGTCCCCTGCCATAAACAAACTCTACAACAGAAGGAGGAAACTGATGTGGAATAAGGTGATGTCCCAAGACTGGAAAAACTCCCTCATCAGCCTCAATAAAAAGTTGAGATCCCTCATCAAATCCTCTAAAGCTAGCTATGAAAACAGAATTGCAGCAGATAGTAAAGACAACCACAAGGCCTTCTATAGTTATGCAAAGAAGCTCTATGGCAATACCCAGATTTGCTTTGTGCTACTGCACAATGGTACCTCCTATACCGAGCCAACAGATATTGCCAATATACTGGCCGACAGAGTTAGTGCCAACTTTACCCCCCCCCCAAAAGGACCAATCACAATACCAGTAGATTAGCAAGCACCCAGTATTACTGCAACACAGGTTTAAACAGCACTGTCCAAGGCCAAAAATACTGCTTCTATGGGACCTGACAACATCCCTGGCTGTGGTCTACATGAACTACAGAGTGAACTGGCACCTCACCTGTGTGCCCTATTCAACCACAGCCTCACCTCAGGCTTTGTCCCTACCGAATGGCACACTGCTACAATCATCTGTCTCCACAAAGGAGGAGTGATTCCAGACTCTGTGAACTATCGCCCGATTAGCCTGATGAGTTTGATATGCAAAGGTATGGAATACATCATCATGGAACTAATAAACAAGGATATAGGGAATCTCCAAACTCTGGATCCCACACAGTTTGGTTTTGTGAAGAGTAGATCATGCCTGCTCAACCTGGTCGACTTTTTTGAGTCAGTCACGAGAGCTGTGGATGAAGGCAAGGTGGTTCATACAGCCTACCTTGATCTGGCCAAGACCCTTGATACCATTCCCCACTCAGGAATCATAGAAAAACTCACTAGGCTAGGCATCAACCTGTATAGCACTAGGTGGGTTGCAAACTGTCTCACAGATAGAACCCACAGTGTGAAAGTAGCTGATTCCAAGTCAAACTGCTGACCAGTCACAAGTGGAGTCCCACAGGGTTCGGTCCTGGGTCCTCTCCTGTTTGATATCTACTTCTGTAAAGTCCAGGCCAACCCGAAGGGACTCTGGCTGACAAAGTACGCACACGATTTCAAGTTGGAAGCTATTAACTCCCCAAGTAATGCTGACATCCTACAGAAAGGCCTCACTGAGACCAGTGACTGGTGTCAGAACCATGGCCTTAAGTTCAATGCCAAAAAATGTGTTGTCATCCCCTTTGGGAAAAGCCCGGTTCCCATGAATTACCACATCAATGGTAGTCCACTGAACACAGAAGGCATTATAAGAGATCTGGGAACACAGGTTGACAGCAACCTCTCTTTTGACCACCACATTGCCACTGTGGTCAGAAACTCCTTCTATGTAGCACATCTCTTTACTAAAGGCTTTGCATTCAGGAAGAAAGAGGTCATTGTCTCCCTCTACTCTTCCCTCATTAGGCCAATCATCGAGTACAATGCCCCATTTGGCATGTACCTCACTAGACACCTACAACAACTGGAGAGGCTGCAAAAGTACCTCACAAAGAGGATCCTAGGCCTTAAACATATGGCCTATATGGACAGACTCAAAAAACTCCAACTATTCTCTGTCTCATATCGTCTACTTAGAGGAGATCTCTGCTTGACTTACAAAACCATGTCTGACCCAGCTCTGTTAGAAATGCTACATCTAAAGAAATCTCAATCCCTCCGCACCACATGCTCCAGAGACCTCTACCTCATTTCCACAATCAACAGAATATGCTGGAGGGATAGGCTCATAACCCAGAGACTGCCCATGCTATGGAGTAGATTTCCCATACATGTCAAACAGAACATCTCATTGGCCCTCTTCAAGAGAAATCTTGTTGAGTGGATGGGAAATAGAAAATTCACCCGGGGATCACTCCAGTGGCTCTACTCAACAGAGGCACTGGAAACTAAGCTCACGTGCCATGATGCCAGGGTAATCCTATGGGCTCGGCTTGTAAAGGCTCCAGGGCCATTAGCCTAGTACACACCTATGAACCTCTGATATGGTATTAGAATCAGAATCTTATCATTTAGCAAAAACTGAAAAAATATTTTTTCCTGTGTTCAGTGACTGTAGTTTCTGATGATGAAGCAGACTGGCTATTCATGGAACACAATTGAGTTTCTGAATTGATACGGGGCCAATGTTACTGTGATGTCACATGTGACATTTATAAATGTTTCAAAGCATCCACAGCTGCATGAAGCAGAGTGAAATTCATAACCCAGCGGGCAAACCCAAATGCATTGGTTGAGCACATTGCTAATAACACAACAGAAATTCTCAGTATAAATTATGGCTTTCACCCTTTAAATCTGTGTAAATTTACAGGTGTTACATTGAGTTCTCTTGCTGGGTTTGGAGCTGGCTTGTGAGGAATTGCTGGTGGAAGGCAGGCCCATCACCATACTGTTAATCACCCACTCTGAAGAATCTGTTAGTGAGACAGTGACTGGCTGTGAACATGAAGCACATACATTAGAGTCATACTGTAATGCAAGAAAGTTAGTCATGATGGACCTGCAAAAAGAACTGGTTCTTTGTATAAATTTTATTTAGCACAAATGGAATGTGTTTTAACTAAGTGGAAATGTCCTTTGTCAAGGTTCAAGACTGCATTCACTAGTTTGGTCCATGATTTTTCAGGATATTATTTGTTGATAAAAAAATAAAAAGTGTATAACTTGTACCTGTTCAGCAAAATCATCAACTTCAGAGCATAACTTGTGAAACTGAAGAGATTGTGGTTCCGGCAAACCATTGTTTATATGCTTTGGTCGATAAGAGCTGTGGAGATGAACTCTAGTGAAACACTGGCTTTATAAAATGCTGATGTCTTTAAACATGCATCACATACTGGTATTTAATAGCCTGTGACAGGATCTATAGTAAAAAAGAACAAAATATCAAATATCCAATAACTTTCAAAAATTGACAAAATAAAATAGCAAAACAAATATAATAATTGAAAAATGCATAATGAAGTCCACGGAAACACCTTTAATTGCACCCAAGTGAAACAAAGCACAAAGGAAAACAAATACCAAAAAAAAATCAAAGTCTCAAGTCCCAAAATATCAGCACATATCCAGAGATGTGGGACTGGTGATACAGTATTTTTTTTTTTTTACGAACCCAAGAAGGGAGTTGCAGGTGATATGACATGACCAATGTGGGCTTGGCTTATCAAGATCATAGCAGCCCTCATTAGCATGTGGGTGGGAGCACTCACATGTGGGGAAAGGCATAGAAGGTCATCACAGTGATGCAGTATGATGGCCGCCTGAATGAATAAATTCTGAGCAGTGGCTTATACTTTCAGCATTTTTCTTTTGGTTGAGTTTTTTTGTTGTATTCCTGATATTGATTATATTAAAACGTATTATACATGCTGTGATTTATGTCTGCATTAGCTATACTAAAAAATACTTAATGCAGTATATGAACAGATCAGCTAGTATACATTTTCTTGAAGAAATGTAACCTTTCATTTCATAAAAAGTTATTACTCATAAAACTGAAGACTACATATCAAGAGATTTAAGGAAAGTGATAATAAAAGTAAATTGCTGTTGTGCAAATATGAATGAGTTTATTAAAATAGTGTGCAGAAAATGATTTACAAACCTTTTTTTATGATGTACCCCCCTATGCATAATAACACAAAGCATTAATAAATATGAAACACATGCCCCCATCTAGTGAGTTTGGCATTTGAACTGATTGCATTAAAATAACCCGTATGCTGTTCATCAGTTTAAGCTATTCCACT
Organism: Protopterus annectens; assembly: GCF_019279795.1. Taxonomy (NCBI): domain Eukaryota; kingdom Metazoa; phylum Chordata; order Ceratodontiformes; family Protopteridae; genus Protopterus; species Protopterus annectens. The sequence goes on from NC_056726.1 coordinate 192,642,105, forward strand.
GTGATGAAATATTTTCACATATGGGTTAATCTGCACACTTCCCGTGATGACTTGACAAAGTAAGGTTTACAGATAGCTTTGCACAAGTAAACCTTCTATGGTTTCCCAGGATTTTGTAGGAAGAAGCCCTGATTGTTAAACTTATTGTTGGCCAGGTCATACTAGATTTCTTTCCTTGTAAATCTGAAAATATGTTTGAATCAAAAGCAGATTTGGTCTCTTTCAAGTAATGAGTTGTGCTTGAAATGATCATCACTTCAGGAATGAGCACATATGAATGCAGTATTATAGTTTGGTACTTTGCAAGTTTACGATGGTTGCCTCCCAGAAAGAGGTTCTCTGGTTTGATTCTTGGCTGGGGTGCCTTTTGTGTGGAGACTGCATGTCCTCTCTGAATTAGTGTGGGTTTCCTCCTGTGTTACAAAGACATGCATCTGGAGCATTTCTCCCCAGGCCTCTGTTTAAAATTGGTTTTGTTTTGTCAGACTTTCCTGGTAAACAAATGTTAAAAAACAGTCACAAATATATGCATCTGGAGCATTTCTCCATGTGTCTCTGCTGAAAATTGGCTTGTTCAAAGTTGGACTTTTCTGGTAAACAAATGTTAAATAAAAAAGTGCCCTTCTCTGTCATTTGCTGTCTATTTTACAACTTGCTTAGTTACTTACCATCTGTTATAACACTCATTTCAGACCTGCTGCAAAGGTTGCTGGTGGGCACTGGGGGGGCTCTGCTAGTCTTTGGCTAAGGCTGAATAAATCAAAGATTTTACACCCATATCCAAAGAGTATAAAATGGACTCTTGTATGATATACTATGGCTATATATTACTTAATATCTCACCATATGGTATACGTTGTAGTTATTTTCCTTGCTCTAACAGTGTCTGCATTTACTCAATTTACAACTAACAGACCCCTCAAATGCCAAACATGTGACTTCAGGATCCCTGTAACAAAAAAGGTACTTCTGTTTTTAGTAGAAAAAAAGAAAAGAAAGAATATGTTTTTAAATTTTTTTTTGGGGGGGGGCAATGAAAACGTTGCAAAAAATCTTCCCCGTCAGTGGGCTTGCTTCTATTCTTTAAAGGAGTTCATATCATATCATATAGTGCAGTACCACTTTAGCTAAAGGCATTTCTTAATCATTTCAGTAGCAGAGCTTTGTTGATCTTTTAAAATGTTTTATTACCACATGCTTACTTGTAGGTTTACTTTCTTATATAACAACTGGCACTACTTTCAGAATCCTTGTGGTGTGGAATATACTTTACTTTACCTGGTGAAGAATTATAAATAAGCAGCTGATATTTGCCCCAACTAGCTGGCCTTGATGCATGTCAGCCCATATAATTTTATTTTTTAATATCTATTTTACATAAGTAGACTAGACCCAGGACAACTCAGCTACAGCCTTATTAAACACAGATTTGAATCAACATGATACGTTTTGTTTTACAGTTAAATGACTGTTACATTGTATAAACTAGTAAACACTCAGAATAGTTATTTTTCTCTCCTAGAGGAATAAAATCATTAGTAATCAGGACTGAAGCAAACTTCTTACTGCTAAACTTGATACAGTAAAAAAGAAAGGTGTCTGGTACACCTCAAGCCATCAAACCATTCTTATGACTCTGCAGCAAATGATTAAATAAACCAAAGAGTAAGAATTTTGTAAAGTATGCGGAGTTCTGCAACACTGTACCTCAAAGAACTGCACTAGCTGGCAGTCTGGAAATTCAAAAATATCTGTATTTCAGTTGATTTCCTTAGTCTGTACTTCACACCTTGCATAGTAAAGCATGTAATATGTAGTCAGAGCTCATCATAAATTTCAGCTTCAGACTTGTGAAGCCTTTAATCTAGTACTGTATATAGAGGTCACTGTCTGTAAGCTTTGAATATATCCATAATTAGCAAAATATGCTAGCATTATGAACTCTGAGCTTGTTTAAATCTACAAATTATGAGCACTTGTGTTATTACTAATTATAAGGCAACAGAGGGATGTGGAAGTGATTTATGAGAAAGAATGACAAGATATTAAGAAGTCAAGGGTTAGTAAGTCACCCAAGAACTATGCGGGATCAGCTCCAGGTCCTTACAATCTATCTGATGAAAGAAGAGCAGAGAATCTGAGGCTTATCCAAAAATAAACATAAACAGAAAGCTCTGACTTCACATTATATCTCTACCTGGCAAAGCAGAGCAAAAATTAGACATGACAGCAACCTAAGTTTTGCCAAAAAATGTTACCATATTTGTTTAAATTCAGCTTTACTTTGAAAGCAATTCAATAACCCAACCAGCATGAAGTCATTTAACTGCCATCTGTTTTGCAACTCTTCAATAAAGCGAGTAACAGGACAACACTGGTTTCTTCCAACAAGCAAATGAATGAACCACTGTTACACTGGAAGCCACTCAATTCAAAGTCCCCCATCCCTTTCTCTGCCCCCCCCCCAACATACACTATTTTGAAAGCATTCCTAAGATTTGTACAGTCCAAACCAAAGTGGTATTTCTTTTGTCTGGATCTGAACATATTTCATAATTTGCTCTACAATCTGGTATTGTGATTGCAGCTGTTTTTTTTTTTAATAGACTGCATATGAAAAATAAAGTAATGCACAGTAAACACTCCATACTTTATTCATTTATTTATTTGTTTGTTTGTTTATTTGTTTAAATGTGTTAACTGATGTAGAACACTGACCTGTGGGGACCTGTTTCAAGTTCAGCCAAGGGAAAACACGCTTATCTAGTTATGATTAACACATGTAAACAGAGTATCATTTAAATTTTACAGTGAGGTTAATGACAAGGAAATAATGAATAATAACATATTTAAGCAAAAACATCATATACTTCTCACCAATGGTTTGCACATGGAAACAGAGTAGGTTATATCTTTCACTGTAGGTAACAAAAATGTATTGATCATAACAATGATGGGGGAGGGTTTGGCATAATGGTTAAGGTCTTCACCTCATAGACACAACTACAGAAAGTGATTCTTACCAAGAGTCATTGGTTAGACTTAAATGGCCATTCAGGGCAGTTAATCTAGTAGTCACCTATGAGCAATCTATGAGAAATATATTTATTTCTATATGCCTTTCCTTCCAACACCTGCTGAGTATCAAAATACCATCGGTCAAAGCTGACCCTGTTCATTCTTTAGTAGTAGAAATTACCTTCAGATCCCCTAGGGTGAGAGCTGTTTTGGAGGGTGGTGCTAGATACCTGTGAGGGATGCATATGTTCTTGCCAGCATCCCAGCAATGAGAACATGTACTTATATGACTGCTCCCATGGACAGAGGGATGTGTAATCTGCATTACCAATGGGGCCATAATGACTCCCCTATGCAAGTGTGGATTCTAATACATTTGTTCAGTGAAGGTTACTGCTGAATGGCATCTTTTCTAAATCACACGCCTGCTCCAAGTTGTCAGTGTACCCTCTTTTTCCATAGGGATGGTATCTGCCCCACTCCCCCCAAGCTAGGCACACCCAACCTCCTTGCCAGCTCTGTCTACTGTCAGAGCCCCTAACTGAATTTGGGTAGCCTGGGGGTTTTACCCCTTTACTTCACCAGAGTTGAACAAGTACTGGGAATTAAGTACAAGATAAAGAAGGATACATTAGGGAATGTGGAGGAATGTGTAGACCGATGACTGAAAGAAATGGGGTGAGGAGGCTCGTTTTCATTTTAAGTAGGGGAGAGTTTGATTGTGAGAAGCAGAAAATGGGGATGTAGTAACTGCAGAGGATAAGGCTTTCTAAGTGTAGAGACTAGAAATAGTTATGAGGGAACTATTATGTAGCTGTGGGAACTGGTATTACATCGAAATGTAAGACAAAACACCTGAAAACCCTCTGCATAATTAATGGAATGTAAGACTCAGTGTTATTTATATTGTGTACTACGGACTATGCTTTTTCCTGCAGTTTAAAGAATTTGCAAGATGCTAGGCTTTGTATGTAGGTCTGAGTTTGTTGAAAGAGATTAAACATCTTATGGCAGCTGGGATGGATTCCCAGAATCCGGGCCTAACACTGACAAGCTATAGTTACTGCAACTTTTCATGGTGTGTGCATGCTTGTGTGTGTGTGTGTGTGTGTGTGTGTGTGTGTGTGTGTGTGTGTGTGTGTGTGTGTGTGTGTGTGTGTGTGTGTGTGTGTGTGTGGGGGGGGGGGTATTAGCGAAGGAACATTTTGTAGCTGACTTCATAATGAGTAAGTCCTTTGTGTAACAGTGAATATTCCAGTTAGATATGGGAATTATTTTGAATTTAGGAGTTACTGCACAGTAGAGTCCAGCAGTAGGTCTGGGCTTTGCAGCACTGGCATCCAGTTATGATTTTGTAATAATGGAAGAATGGTATTCATTCTTAGGTGTAATAGTAATGAAGTGACTGATTTTATCTGAAGCTGATGTAGTGAGTTTAAATCTTTTTTATAGTGGGCAGTAGTAACAGGTAGTCCATATTCTAACTGAAGATGTAGAATTCTTTCCCCTCTGGCTGTTTGGCTGCTGTTGAAACCAGGTGGTTCATTTCCCAGGCCCAGAAGAGACTTAGACCATAATAGCAGTATATCTGGTTAGCAAAATACTGCAGGCATACTGATGGTCTGGGTCCAGTTACCAGGTGGGGATCATATTTCATTTGTATACATGTCCAGAATAGTGTATATCACTATTGCGATTACTAAAATTGCATCTGTTTCCCTGGCTTTTGAACAATAAAAGCAACAATGACACTCAGTGTGTCACCTTTAGGTAGTTAATCCAAGCACTCTGGAATTGCACTGATCTGGCTTCAAGCCTCTGCCATAGTACTCTTCTCTTTTTGTCTCTGTCTGTTGCCTTCTATACTTACTGATTTCCCTTTATCCACTCTTTCAAAAATGCCATTATCAGAATCGTTTAGGACACTCACAGGAGGGGTACTAGTGTAGCAAATGAAGAGTTAGATCTGACTGTGTACTTACACAATAATTTGATTGCACGGTTTACTATCAAATGGTTGAAAGGCCAATAGTTGAAAGCAACATACCTGAATAACATATATGTGAAAATCCTTTATTCAACTGTCATAAACACCCATTCAGAATGTTGAAACTACAATGCAAATCGAGCCCTTCACTATCATCGCTGAAACCCCAAATCACCAAAAACTCATTTTGTCAAATTTCATTTCATCCGAACATAGCCGTGGCAGTGTATATGCCCTTTTCCCCACTGTAGTGCAATCCTGGAGTTAGAATATATAGTTGGGGGTTGTTGGGGCACAGCCCCCCACCTAGCTTGGTTTCATACTGACCAGCTTCTGTTAAGAGGGTAAGTAAGCAGTGTTTAATCACACTGGGTTTGGTTTGGTGGAAGTTTGGTTTTGCAAAAGGTGGAAAAATGTTGAAAATGGTTGAAAATGTTGAAATATTTTGAATTTCGACATTTTGCATGCTTTCACATTATGAATTTCGATAATATGATTCTACATTATGACAGCTTTACATTCTGAACTTCAACGATTTTATAGTAAACAGATTGCACTACTAATGCATCTGACATATAAGGAAACAAATTGACAACTGCAGAAATTAGTTGGAAAATCATGCTAATGTTTGGTACTTGGTTAGGTCAGATAGACAGGAAAACTTAAAAATATATATATAACTAAATAAAATAAACATGTTCTTTTCAGGTGTTGCCTGTACATTGGTTTTACACAAATACATAAGAACATACTAGGCAAGTGATCACAGAAACCATAAGATGCCTAGCTATATACACATTTAAAAAGACACATTTAAAATTTCTTGCCACTCTTTACAGACACTTAACAGTGCTCACCCACCCCCCCCAATCGAGGCTAGGCTGTTCATGATACCCCTACCCATGTCCCTTGCATGGGATAAATTATGACTGAAAAGGGGAAAGCAAGCAAAGTCACAGAAAAGGGCAACATGAGAGCACGCAGTATGGGGGACAACATTTTTCAGGGAATAAAGCTCCTTTTTATTCTATACAGAAAGGGGAATAGGAAGGGTGTAAGTTTAAGGAGTTAGGAAAGGGGATATAGGACAATACACATGGTAGACAGACATGCAAAGAACAGTGCATGGAAACAGGGGTATAGTGTATACACTAGAATGGGGAGACATTGGATGAATGGAGATAACCAAATAGTAGGAAAAATTAACAAATTGTGTGCTAGCTTGCTAACGGAAAACACAAAGACACTAGATTAGAGATGTGATGTACTACCATTTATTGGTGAAAAGGTTTCCAGCTAATTGTGATAGTGAGGGCTGAACAGTGTACAGGATATGGGGTGGGACACAAGAGGAATGGAGCATACATGGCTGGTAGGGTTGGAGCATGAATGCCATCACCAGTCCTGACCCAGGGGACAGTATAAGGACTCATCCCCATGTGAGAGATCAGGATGGTTAGTGGCATGGACCATACCCTCCCTTGGTGACATGATAGTGGGGTACAGGTAGGCAGGTGAATCTGTAGCCTCTTCCACGAGTCTGTCCATCTGGGCTATACATTTACCAGTTCCCTTATCCACCTTAGCCTCCCCACCTGCTCCTGCAATAGGCTACCTCAGGCAACAAAGGTCACTAACTACTGGTCAGGGGTCAGAACTCCCCAGCAGTGAGACATTCCAAACCTTATCGCCCTAATGCTTCTCAGCCTGCAGGAGCAGGGTAAAGTAGAGTTGCCTGCCAAGGAAATCTTTCATCCAGACTTGCAATGAGGAGAGAAATGGGAAGTTTCCAGGCAATAGACTGAATATATTTAAGTGACATGCCAGCATTTCTGGGGGGAACTACATCTGGCAGGTCACAGGCCTCTCCTGTCACCTACTGAACTTGGCACAATTGCTGTGTTGCTCTGTTCATGCTGAAAGAGAAAGGGCACATCAGAGAATTGTGATAGCTGTAAGAAACTAGAACAAGAAATATAGTTCCATATTTTTAACTCCTTATATGAGTGACAAGAAGCAGGTAAGTGCATGCCTTCACTGTATGTATGATAATATACTTAACCAGAATACGGCACTGTTATACGCGGGGTAGTATGCATTCACTGCTAGATGGTGTAGCATAATTTCAGCATCGATCACAACCCTGAAAAAATCCACAAAAAATGTAGTAGGCATATTACAATAAGTGTGACTACCACCACTTCCATCTGCCATGGAGGATCCACACAGAAGTAAACAAATATGCGTGAAGATGACCTTGACAAATAACATTCAAGTACCCCAAATGTAAAACAGGATAAAAGAAAAAAAATAGAAAAGGATTAAAATAAAAATTCATTCAGGACATTCTTGCCATCCCTTCCTATGCATGGGACTCATTAGTGTTATAATGCTACAGGTTATCAAAGCATTGCCTGCACTGTTCCGCCATAATGGTGATACCCATGCCTAAGGACATGCTGTCCCCTCCCATCCTGGTGATGCCCATGGCTATAGCTAATGCTTCAGCCAGGTCATGTCAGGCAACAACTTTTTTTTTTAACTGCACATGACTAAATAGCTTGAAACACGATCTATCAGGACCATTGGAGTCACTGTTTGACCATAGCCTCCAAACAGGCTTTGTAACATGTGAATGGAGAACTGCAATGGGCATCCTTCTGTAAAAGGGCAGGCCACCAATGGACGCTGGGAACTACATACCCATAAGTCTGACTAGTCTCATGTGAAAAGCCATGGAAAGATTATCATGGAAATGTTTAATAAGGGCATAGAAAACTTTCAAACATTGGATCCAACCCAGTTTAGTTTCATCTAGGGCAGATCATGCCTACTCAACCTGATGGACTTCTTTGAAATGGTCACCAAGGCAATGGATAAGGGCAAAACAGTGCATACTGTCTACCTTGACTTGGATAAGGCATTTGATACAATACTTCACTCAGGCATTGTTGACAAACTCACAGATACAGTCTTAAACCCATGCATTACACACTGGATAGCCATCTGTCTCTCAGATAGGATCTAGGAAGTTATGATAGGGGAGACCACCTCCAGAAAGAGGCCAGTCACTAGTGGAGTCCCTCAGAGCTCTGTGCCCAGTCTGCTGCTTTTTGGCATCTACTTCTTGGAAATCAAGGCCAGTGTTAAGGGTCTCTGGCTGACCAAGTTTGCAGAGGATTGCAAACTAGGAGCAGTCACAGAATCTCCCCAAGATACTAACATCCTACAGGAAGGCCTAACACAGACAAATGACTAGTACCAAAGCCACAGCTTAAAACTTTATACCAAGAACTGTATAATAGTACCCTTTGGGAAGTCAGTCACCCTAGGAAATTACCTCATCGACAATAAACCCATAAGAGTAGAACCAGTAGTCAGGGATTTAGGCATGTATGTAGATGGTAACCTGTCTTTTGTCCAGCATGTATCTAAGGTAGTAAGGAAATCATTCTATATTGCTCAACTTATAAACAAGGGCATGGCATTTAGGTCCAAGGAAGTCATTGTTCCAGTGTATTTGGCCCTCGTCAGGCCCATCACTGAGTACAATGCCCCTTTCGTTATGTACCTGTCAGGCACGTGCAACAACTGGAACATCCACAGAGGTTCCTCCCAAAACAAATACAGGGTGTAAACAGCATGTCCTATGCAAATCACCTCAAATCCATTTCTCTATACTCAGATTTCTTCAGACTGTTCAGAGATGATCCATGCCTGACATACTATGCCTCCTTGGATTCTACTCTGATGAACCTTATGCATGTCCCCAAAATGAGTAGCATCAGAATTACTTGATCTAGGGATTTAAACTTTGCTTGGGACATACATAGGACATGTTGGAGGTACAGGTATGTGTCTCAGAGAATTCCCCTTCTGTGGAGCAGGCCTTCTCTTCTATGTGAAGCAGAGCTTTTCCCTAACTCTGTTTAACAGAAACCTGGACCAGTGTATAAGAAATCAGAAGAAGACTGAGTCTATAACCTATGACTCGGATGGACAGAGGCAGCCTGTAAATCTTGTCCTATCTTATATATAGCCCTTAAAATAATAATTGGGATGCTAGGCTAGGCTTATAAAGGCCACCAGTAATTGTTAACTTAGACTACATCTGTGAACCTATGAACAGGGGCCCAGTTAATGCTCCCTGAAATGGAAGTGAATGTAGATGCTAACAGGAGTTACCATTCTCTCAAATCGGGTTTATATTACGTTATCGAAAGATAACGTAATCGAACGGCCGAAACATCGAAACGGACGCATTTTGAAACTTTTATTGTGGTGGGCTGTACCCCCCCCCCCCGCTAAATATATATTCCAAATCTGAGATCAGACTACAGTGAGGAAAGGGCAAATATCCCAATCTTCACTGTACTGCGATCCCACAATTCAAACTTTGAAATGCGTCCGTTTTGATGTTTTGGCTGTTCAATTACATTATCTTTCGATAATATAACAGGAACCCTCTCAAATCTCCTCTAAAAGTGTGTTACTTTTGCAAGGAACACAATATTTCTACTGGTTTGATGTAGCACACCAATCATACCTGTGTGAGTATAGGTAGCTAGTTGCACTTTAATCCACAGACATTAAGCAGGAAAATAAAGCAATTCATAGATGTTTATGCAACCTGACCTAGTCTGCCTACATACTGCACAAACAGGTATAACATTGCATATCTTTGCTGGTGCTCCACCATTTTGTATGCTAATTGTTAATTTATGCAGATTTTGGAAGCCATGTTGCATATTGTAGGAGGATTAGCAGCATTTTTTGGATCTACTGGGATTCTGATGAGACACACACTACTGTGAAATTGTGCTGTAAGCTGTTTTTATCTACCTTCCTAAGATTATGCATCCATGCACTGGTATTTACATTTTGTCTGCTTGCATGTGTGCCTTGATTGTAGACTGTAGATTGCACTGGCAACAAGTTAGCTCACAATACCAAGACAACCTGCCCCTGTATATTGCTGTCACTGTTATGGGTGGTCCTATGGCTGGTGTAATATATATGTTCGGCTGTGGTGGTAAGTACAACAGTCACATGCCTATACTATACATATGTAACACCCAGAGTACTAGAGCTGAGCTATATCAGTGGCAATTTACCAAAGTAACTACAGAGGTTGGCAGCAGGGAATACTGCCTTACTATATACCTATCTGTTGGCATGTAAACCTGTTGTATGCATTCTCATTTCTTTTCCTACAGCTATTGTATGATATGCATGGCTCACACTGCTGTCCCATTGATTATAGTCTGGTATGAGTACATTACCCCTATGTCTGTAGCTGTCATCCTACCAGTGTCAGTAGTATATAGTCTGTAGCTCTGTGTCATATCTTCACACATCTGCTGGTCTGTACAGTTTGGTGGATGGCAGAAGCTGGACCATTTCAGCTTTACAGAAAATTATGCTCTGCTACAGACATTTACTACACCTGGCAGGTGTTTATGACCTTTTATGTAACCAGCTGTGGCATACTATGGTCCATGACTTAAATACTGGGGAGGTATCACAGCTGCACATTATAGCAGTAATGTAGGCATGTCACTGGCATGCTACATCATGCCATGTCAAAGGCATGTTTCATAGTAGCTGAGAGGTTTGCCTTGGGGTATGGGGCACCTGGAAGCAGCAGGCTGACAGAGTCAGAGGAGTTTCTGGTGTCTTTGCATGGACACAGTTGCTCTTTGGTTATCTCTGCAGCAGCTAACACTGATATCTGAATAGATTCACTTCCACTTGCTGGGTAAGTTCATAGTTTCATAGGTACTTTAATAGGCTATTGATCCATGAATATCTTTAAAAGCTTAGCCATACATTCCCATTAAGTTTTTTATCACTTGTATTTTAAGTACAAATAATCCAGAGATGAGCAGAAAATTTACATGTTTCCCCTATCCATGAGTGATGATGCACCAGGCTAGCAGATCTTTCAACAGATTGCACCGTATGTACAGACTAACCACAGCAATTTTTTAGTTTTTAACATCTTTATAACATCACACATAGAATTGCGACATGCATACTCATTCAATTACAACAGAGAAAACTTACCATCACAACAATTGTTTTATTGTTTACATTGTGCAAATATGACTTTTGTCTTAACAATCATTGAATTTATCATTACTTTAATTGCTCAAGTCTGACTGTGTAGCTGTAAAGTATCCCTTCAAATTTAGTAATCCTAAACTACCTTGTTCTATGGGGAGACAACCACTAGAAATACTGACAATATTTTTGCTGTAGGTACCTCAGGACTCCAGCCACAATCTGGATGGCAGCAGAGGTAGGCTGAGATTGTGTGGTGCATCTAGCATGTACACCATTATTGTGCATGCTACAGGGCCATGTTTTTGGTATGGGTACTCATGCTCACTCCATTATGTCATTTGTGCATCTACAAGGCAGAGCATTGCTTTGGTAACACCTCTGGAGGCTTGGTGTTAAAAGTAGGATGATGTTGGTAGCCATACAAGGCTGGTGATGCTGCTATTGATGAGACGCACGGATATCGGAGTCACAGTCTAATCACATAGTGCACTGTTTGTCTCTATCCTGGGCAAGCATCCAACTGCAATATAGGCTGAAGGTGTGGCCTTCCTGTCAGAAGAACATGGGGTTACACAGTCTAAGTGCAAACCAAGCCCAGTGGGAAAGTTTTGTTTGTAACATGTGCCAGTATTGATGCCCTCACCCCCTGCAACTGTGGCTGCAGGAGCAGATGAGCACGTGACTTCTGAAGTTAGTATACTTACCATTTTACCACTTTGTAGTGAGGCCCAACACATATATGCAACATAGTTGGCCCCTAATATGTAGGCAGCACTCAGAATAAATCAGCAGGTGTGTTGCTGTATCATCTGGGCATAGACTGCTGCAAACTAGTCCAATATGGGCCTGGTTAATGTGTTTCATGGCACCCATCACAACATGGAGGCCATGGACAAAGTAGTGATCATTTCAAACCCACAGAAATCCTTAGAATTTCAATGAAGTACAACTTTTATTGAAAAATAAAAGAAGCTAGTGCTTTGATTGATAAGCTTTCTGGATTTCTGAAAGGACATACAAAGTCACCATACTTACGTTATGTTCTATTGCAACAATCCATTCAAAACAGACAGGTGTGACTATGCATTCTATTAAAGCCATACAAATAAAATTATTAAAAATGATAAAAAATACCTAGAATAAATGCTTAACATTCAATTCATTATTAAGCCCCTCAGGGTTTAAAACATCCAAAGAAAAGAAGTGTTGTCTTCAATATGTAACACGATCTGTATTTTACCCAGATTTATGTGTTTATCTGGAGCGTTATAAAGTAAGAGAAAGAAAAGGAGAGTAGAATTGCTGGAACTGAATTCGTCATGGTGAGTGCCTTCATGTGGTGGACCCTGTTTTTACAAAATCTCACCAAGCAGACACTGATATATAGACTGTCTTTTATATAGCATATATAATGGAAAAAGGTAGGTTAAAAAATAATAAAAAGACAGCTGGGCATAGGTCCCAGGGTAAAAGGGTGCCTAATTCTGATGTATGCATCGGAGCCAGGAATGAAAAATAAGGGTGGGTAGGATCCTTAGGACATGGAAACATTCCTATAAGAGGGTTAGGTCAGGCTTGGGGGGAAGATGACCCCACTGTTGTAGAAGGAAGTTGTAGTCCACAAAAAATACAAAAACTGACATGCCAAAAAAGAGCCATAAAGATGTGATTAGACTTAGTTAATAATGAACTGAATATTGAGGATAAGAAATAAATTATGTATTGTTTCTATTACGCAAGTAGCCCAGAATTTCCATATGGAAGATATTTAGAAAGATCAAGAGAGAAATTAAATGAAAGAGAAATATCTGCAAAATAAAAATTGTGAAAGGCTTCAAAGGGTAATTTGTATTCATTAATACAACAGATTTATGAAAAGTATTACATAGATGAAGGAACTTTGAGCCACCTGGTGAAGGAAGCAACACGGGATGTGTAAAAATATAAGGAATAAAATCCAGAGATTTTTGAAAGGTATAAAAGGGAAACATGGACATGGAAAAGCAAAAGAGATCTAGTATAGTGTAATATTTATAAAAAAGGAGAAAGCCAAGCTAATCAATAAAAAATGCAGCTCCAGGGATATTTGAAGAGAAAAATAGGCAAAGTCACCCCAGATATGAAACATTTCATAATACAAACAATAAGAAAACAAAGGGTGAATACAGAAAACAGGATCAGTAAGGCAGAAGTTAAAAATAAATTGAAGTTATAGATTATCTATGAAATTAAGGATTGAGTGTGGAGAATCCAACACAAGGACTATTACAGCATGATGAAATTGCAGGTGCCCAGATTAGGGAGCAACAGGTGAAGCAAAAGGCATCTGAAAAAGATTTGCAAAAAGATGATGCTCTGGAGCCTTATGTTGGAGACTGGCATAAAAATCCAGTGAAATTTCATAGCAAGGAAAGGAGCAGGAAACAGTGGCAACTCCAATGCAGGGAATACTGTGGGTTGATTGGCCAAAGGAGCAGCATATGAAGAAGGGTGCATGTGAAGAGGATACATCACAGAAAGGTTTTCTGGAACGTTTTGTAGATTACACACCGGAAACATGCTGTGGTAGCGTTGTCACCTCACAGTAAGACGCTGTCCTGTTCGATTCTCAGCTAGAGCATCTTCTGTGTGGAGACATGCGTGAATGGGCGTACTTTCGTTGAAGGTTGTGCGTCAGGGCTGGCAACTTGGCACATAAAAATCTACTGCCAATCATTAGTGGACCGGAGTTTCTCTGTGGCGACCCCTAACCGGGAAAAGCCAAAAGACACAACAACACACAGGAAACAGGCAGTAAAGAAGACACTCTCAATCCAGAAGTAGATGGTTTAACGTAAGACCTGTTTGATTTAATGCACACATATGTATATATATATATATATATATATATATATATATATATATATATATATATATATATATATATATATATGGGGCTACGTTTCTTGATTGAAATGTCACAATCTCGAACAAGAAACGTAGAAACCCATTTAAGCAAAAGTGCACTATATTGAAAGTGCACTTTCGTAAAAGCCGATTCAAAACAAACTACTTTAAACACTATGTGTTGCTGTGCCCCCATCCCCCTACTTAAATATACTAACTCCAAGATCGCACTACAGTGAGAAAAAGGATATATTTCCTTATCCACACTGTAATGTGCTTTGGTGAATCGGCTTTTGTGAAAGTGCACTGTCGATGTAATGCACTTTTGCTTAAGTGGGTTTGATCTTCTGTTTGTCGAAAAAGTGTGTTTTCTACAAACAGAAGTAGATCTCTCTCTCTCTCTCTCTCTCTCTCTCTATATATATATATATATATATATATATATATATCTTAGAGAAAAGAAATAGATTACAGAAAGTAAGTAAGACTCCAAAACAGTTGAAAACAGTTAAGAGAAATTCACATGCTATAAAATAAACAAGGTACTGTATATTACTGTGCAAGTAAACTTATAACAAAATGTTACCACAAAAATGTAGAGTAGCAATGGACATGAAGGAGCAAGTAAAATGCCACTAAGAAAGCATTGAAAAGAGAAAACAGACAGCACTTAATGAAGTGTCACTATTAGAAGAATATAGAAAATGAGAGAATTAATCAAAAATACTAAGAAAGATCAATATTTATTATATGCTATTGCTAATAATAAACTAACAATATCAGTACAGGCAAAAAAAAGCTTGGATGGTACGGAGAATATAAAGGAAAAGTACAAAATATGCAATATATAGATGACCCAAAAAAAATTATAGAGAACTGGGAAACAAAGCAAAAGAAATAGAAACAAACAAAAAAGAAGGAATAGGCACAATTTGAAAAAGTATTTATGAAGACCCCGTTGAACATAATGAAGATGCTGAATGGATAGAAGAACTAAAAGAAACAGTAAGGAGCTCTACTGTAGAGGATATTACATGGGATAAAGTAATGACTAGAGGAACTGAGACAAAATTAAGAAAAGCTCCTAAATGGGAAATGCCATTTCCAGATTCCATACAAATGTCTGGTTAAATGTATTAGCATCTTTGCACAGAGTTAGAACATTTTAAATGATATAAGAATGGCATTTGGTTTTGATAAACCTGCAAAAACAATATTTATAACAGGAAAGATGCAGTAGCAATAAAACATCGATATGGGACAGATATGTGATATTAAGACCTTTGAACAGGAGGGAGCATATAAATATTTGAGAATAAATGAAAGGTTGGCAATAAAACATGAACAATGAGAACAAAGCTTACTAAGGAATTCTTATGAAAACTATAACTAACAATGGAAATTGCCTTGACATCTAGGAATGAATTCCAAGCTATAAATTAATTTGCTATTCCTTTTCTAACTTATGACTTTGGTGTGTCTAGTCCCAACAGCATTAAATCAGTTGGACAAGAAAACAAGAATAAAGACTCATTCTTATCAAATTATAAATTTATATAGATGTGTATATATATATATATATATATATATATATATATATATATATATATATATATATATATATACAGTGCATACCAAGATTATCCCCCGGGTTCAGCAAACTTCCCTGCAAGAACAGCTTATTCTTGCATGGAAGGGACCGTTCCCGTGCAACAAGGCAGTGCGCCATGCATATGTATGAAGGTGCGCTGCTGTGTTCTAAAACGGACACAGTTCTGTGTGCGAGTGCAGGGGTTGTGTCCGAGAGCAGTGCTGTCACAATACACATGTCCCCTGCACTCAGGATTGCTGTTCAGCAATTTAAAATGAATGAAAGTCTCCACTGACACTTTAGTGTCTGTGGAGAAAATAATAGACAGCCATACCTTTCAACTGTGCAGATTTTCACAGAATGTCCAGATTTCTGCTTCATATTTTTGGTGTGTTCCTCCTAAAATCTGCACCTGTCTGGCAAATAGCTGGAAATTGAAGTCATTAAATAATGACAAATATTTGAGCTTAAGACTCTACATCCTTCAGAAAATCCATGCTAATCCAAAGCCTGTCATTCTATCAGTGTTCTAAGTGTCTAATAGCAATATTTAAAATATATTCCTTAATTTTTTCCTGTGTGCAATAAAGTTTAAGCATAGCTGAGTGGGTGTGCCTGTTGCACAGCTATGCATTGCAGAGTTTAACCATCAAAAGAAGCTAAATAGAAATATACACAGTCCTAATATTACAATTGGGATAGTGTAGTGGTTAGAGTGTTTGTCTACCATGCAGTCAGTCATGGTTTGAGCCCCACAGCAGTTTATACCTTTTCATATGTGAAACACAACTAAAATGTATTTTTCATAAATAGGTAGTGAATATTATTATGTATATGCTAACCAGGGTAGTGTAATGTCCTTTTGGCTTTTCCCAGTTAGGGGTCGCCACAGCAGAACTCTGGTCCTCTAATGATTGGCAGTGGATTTTTATGGTGCTGAGTTGCCAGCCCGATGCCCAACCTTCAAAGAAGGCACACCCATTCATGCTCACACCTACCTGTATGTCTTTAACGAGGGTAGTGTAGCAGCCCTTAATGTGAGATATCAATAAAATTTAAAGATTAAGCATAGCTATGCAGATTTGCACACTGGTAAGCAGGGCTAAACATCTACCCCTTTAAGCAATAGTTAGCTTAGCTAAGCAGGTTTGTCCGGTGCTTAGCTTAGCTCAGCAGTTTCAAAACTGTCCAATCACAAGAAAGAGCAGGAAATTAGCCCTATTTAAACCATGCAGGTGGGAATACAGCTCATAACCAGTTGTAGTTCCTCACTGTACGCACTATGGCAGGTGTAGGTGAAGGTATGCACTTTCGGTTGCAGCGCTGGGGCATTCAGGAGTCCAGGGTCATAGTTGGACTCCTCATTAAAGGCCATGAAGGGTGACTGCTGCAGGACCAGTACCAGGGCTCCCATTACAAAGCGGAGATCTGGGACCAACTTGCCTGAGATAACACCACTGCCACTGGCATCCCTCGGACTGGTGAGCAGGTCCGGCACCACTTTGCTGACTTGAAGCGGAGGAAGAGGGATCTTTTGGACCAGTGGGTCCAACATGCCTGATCGGGGAATGCTTCAGCCATGTGTAAGTATTAGTCAAAATAAGTGTTCTCCAGAGTCCAGCCTGTGTATGTGATGGATAGGTATGCATAAATGTTTTCTCTTACATCCTGTACAACTGCAGATGAGAGGGCTGTGAACTTGGAAGTCCACATCAGCAGGCTGCGAAGGCTGCATCGTGAGGCTGGTGAGTACCAATCTAGCTGGTATTATGTTGGGGAAATAAATAAAATGTAGTAGAATGTCGCCTTGCAGTATTTAAACATGGGTATGGTTTTTAGTGACTAAAGAAGCCAGTAGGAGAGTAATAGTGACATATAGGTTATATATCAATAAAAGTGTATTATCTGTCAATAAAAGTGAAAACCCCAGACTGGTTGTGTTTACTCTGGTATTGTATGATTGGAAAGTTTCATGCACCACGATCTGATATCAGAATAGTAATGTTGTGTTAACCACTGTTTTCCACACTGTGTTATGTCAAAAGGTATGTATAGGAATGTATATATAGGAACGTTGTAATCACAAGGTCAGATTGTACAACCAAGAGAGAATTAGACAGAAAACATTCAAGAACGTGACAGCAATTTCTCACTAGCTCATTCTGATGAAACACAAACTTGTATTTTTAGCAGAAACAGCCACAGTACAAATCTCGGGAGTGGTAGTAAGCTGTATGCATAATTTCAAGCAGGATTTTGTGAATATGTGTGGAAACAGTCAGGTAGTGTCAACATAAATTCCCTCCACAGATCTTCCAGGTGAAAGAAGGTATAAGGTAGCTATAAGAATCCTGTAGTAATAGTGTGTCCGACACCTACAGTCCAATCCGAAGACTGCAAATGACAGCATGATAAGTACAAACACCAAGTGGTCTCCCCCAGGAAATGTATGTCATAGCTACTGGTCCCTGCTAACAACAACCAGGGTGACTGATAGAAATCGAGGCAGTGTGTGTCAGTAGCAGAGTTTGTCAGTAGCAGACACACACACACACACACACACACACACACACACACACACACACACACACACACACACACACACACACACACACACACACACACACACACACACACACACACACACACAGTATGAGTGCACATATGTAACCCTGACTATGTGAATATGGGTAGAAACAGTCATGTAGTATTAACAAATATTCCCTCCACAGGTCTTCCAGGTAAGAGAAAGTATAAAGTAGCTATAAGAAGGCTGTAATTATACTGTGTACAAACATACCACTGCCCAACCCAAGGCCATAGTTGTTGTAATAATACCTGTAGAGTAATGAGTAGAGCAATGATCATTAAAGCTGTGACCACTGCAAGAATCTACATTTGCTAACTGACATCTCTCTTTCTCTCCCCCACCTTATCTTCACCAATAATCTAAATACATAAATGAATGGGTATGTTTTACACCAAACCTACTGTTGGGACATGTTTCCTGTTCTATAAATGTTGAAATGTATTACAATTAATGTTCCCTTTTCAAATACTATCATTGGTGGCCTGTTGTTATCAATGTAACCTGCATTCCCGTGTAATGCCCACTGTGGTTCCATATATGCATGTGTTCTGTTTGCTATGCAAATGTTCAAAATCTGTTGTTTTGGGTTAATGGGAATACTCATGCATGCTGTTACAACTATAATCCTGGAATGTGTTTACCATTATTAACCATCATACGTTCTAAAACTGCAACACCGTATCACATCACGGAAGGCCATTCCCAGCAGATCTACCTCTCCCACCTCATATGGCCATGGCACTGGGCCCCAGCACATCTTGGACCCACCCCAGGACCTCCTAGTCCATTGGTCTTGTACCACCTTCAGGTGGAACTGCCACAGGGGATGGGGCTTGACCCCCCCCCGGGTGCGGCAGAGACAGGATCCTGTCACCCAAAGCCAGGTGCATGGTCTGGTGTGTGGCAATCTCTGCAAGGAATTGGAAGATCTGCTATGCCAGCTTGAGGGCTGTGTGGCGCAATTAGAGGATCAGACTGCCTCTCCTGCTCAGCTCCCAGAGCAGCCACCTTCGGGGCGGTGAAGGTGCAGTGGTGACTGCCCATGGGTGGGGAACTCAGTCCCACTGTACCATTTGGGGGCTCATGAGCTTCCAATTACCAAACATCCCACCCCGTCCAAGGTGTTTACCCCCCACATGTGTCATATACTGCCCCTGTAGGTTCATAGGTTCATAGGTAGGTACTAGGCTATCTGCCCGAGGGCATTTATAAGCCTAGCCAGAGTGTGTTGGCTTTCGCTGCCCCATTGATTAATTAACTGAGCCTCTGTCAAGCAGAGCCAATGAAGTGATCCCAGGGGTGTACTTTCTGTTACCCATCCACTCGTCAAGGCTTCTCTTGAAGAGTGTTAGTGAGGGGCTCTGCCTAATGTAGTTAGGAATTTTGTTCCAAAGCATGGGGAGTCTCTGTGACAGGAATCTATCCCTCCAGCATGTTCTATTTATTGTTGTGGTGAGGTTTAGCTCACTAGAGCACGTGGCTTGCAGTGACTTGGATTTCTTTAGGTGGAGCATGTCCATCAATTCTGAGTTGGACATGGCTTTGTAAGTCAGGCAGAGATCACCTCTGAGTAAGCAATATGCCACTGAGTACAGCCGGAGTTTTTTCAGTCGGGCTGCATAGGACATATGTTTGAGGCCAGTAATCCTCTTGGTGAGGTGCTTTTGTAGTCTTTCAAGCTGTTGGAAGTGTCTTGTGAGGTACATCCCAAATGGGGCATTGTACTCTATGATGGGTCTGATGATTGATGAGTAGAGGGGCACTATAACCTCTTTATTTCTAGATGCAAACCCCTTAGTAATTAGATGGGCCACATAGAAGGATTTCCTAACTACTTTGACAATATGATTGTCAAACGAGAGATTACTATCTACCTGGGTCCCCAGATCTCTTATTACCTCTTCTGTATTAAGGGGGCTGCTGCCTATGTGGTAATTCGTGGGTGTTTTGTTTTTCCCAAACGGGATAACTATGCATTTTTTGGCATTTATCTTGAGGCCATGACTTTGACACCAGGTGTCTGTCTCAGTAAGGCCTTTTTGGAGCATGTCCGCGTCAGCCGGAGAGTCAATTATGGCTCCCAGTTTGCAGTCATCGGCAAACTTGGTTAGCCATAGTCCTCCTGTGTTTGCCTGTACTTCTGAGAAATAT
>NC_056726.1:192667393-192672393 GCF_019279795.1 Protopterus annectens
TTAATACACCACTGTCCAAGGCCAAGAATACAGCTCCTATGGGACCTGACAATATCCCTGGCTGTGTTCTACATCAACTACAGAGTGACCTGGTACCTCACCATGTGTGTCCTGTTCAAGCACAGCCTCACCTCAGGCTTTGTCCCTACTGAATTGTGCAATGCTACAGTCACCCCTCTCCACAAAATAAGGTGTGACTACAGATCCTGTAAAATACCGCCCCAACTGCCTGACAAGTCTGTTATGTGAAGCTATGGAATGCATCATTATGCACCTAATAAACAGGGATATGGGAATCTGCAGACTCAGGATCCCATACAGTTTACTTTTCTGAAGAGTAGGTCATACTTGCTCATTCAAGCTGGTCAACTTCTTGGCATCAGTCACCTGAGCTGTGGATGAAGGCAAGGTGGCACATACAGCCTACCTTGAGCTGGCCAAAGCCTTTGATAACATTCCCCACTCAGGAATCATGCAATAACTCACTAAGCTAGGCATCAACCCCTATATCACTAGGTGGGAACAGAAACACAAACACAGGGGTAGACTGGACAAACTGCTGTCATGCATTGAGACAGTTGCAGAATTAACTGGGTTTGTTGTAACAGCCTTTATGAGGAATATGATGTTGATAATACCAATAGATGTGAGTATTTACTGACTGCATTCCCCAGAGTCCACAACTGATTTACTAAGGACACCAACTGTCTGGGGAACAGACAAAATATAACAGGTAGACATGTGGCCAGTCTGTGGACAGTGTGCCAGTGGAGAGGTATGTCAGAGACATATCACTGTGAGTCGTGACATCACTCACTAAATGCATGTCCACACAAACCCTGTCAATCAATCAATCCACCCTGTGTATAACAGCACTGATGACATAGAATCTGTTCACAAATCTGGGGATATGTTGCCCATGTTGGTTGGCTGTCTCCACATGTCCTGTCCTGTGAAATATTGTCACTTACTGTATGTGAATCTGTAGGCCTCCACCTCTGAATGTCCCTCACACAGGCAAGGAAAAGGGGCAAGGCCCACATTAAGGAATGGCCCATATGTTGGAAGTAGCAGCAGTGTCCAGGCCCACAGCACAATACAATGTGGGCACCTACATAGTGGTATAGCCGTAGCAATACCTGACACATGCACATCTGTACAGAGGACAGACAGGAAGGAGATAGCCAACAGGTTATGCATTAAGATGAATGTTTTGAAAGATAGATGTCTGAAACTGAAAGGCATGCCATTACTACATGACAACAGCCCTCAATGACATGTCCAAAAAACATAGTAGTCTACAGTTAGTATCAACATATCAGATCAATATCCAGTAGGAGATGCATAATAATGCACAACGCAAACACCAAGAACAAGATAGTCAGTACTCAGAGTCCAGCTTTGCATGCAGGGGTGTATGGTTCCAGTACTATAATCTGCAATCTACTCTTACTTGGGAAAGCACTGTTAACAGTAGTAATGTAATGATACAATACATGCAAGTGTGATTGCATATAACCTGGGATACTGCCCATGTATGAAAAAAATACAAAGAGAAAAGATTGTGGTACTACCCATGTATATTCATGTGTCTCATACAGTATACTCACACCCCTTGCTATTGTAATGGCAGCACATAGAATCATATTATGTACAGGGAATTAAATACACTTATTAAAGATGTCATTACCCTGCTATTTTATCAGACTGAAATGTGATCACTGGTTACCAGGGCTGAGCTATGTTTAGCAGGTTTAAGCATTGCTTAAATGTAAATGCTAAGCAGATTTGTACACTGGTAAGTGAAGCCTACATGATGTAAGCGCCTATTTGTTTAACCATACGATAGTACCACTTACTGTCGCACAAACCCGTGCAACTGAAAACTGCCTTAACCACTCTGTATCCAACAGTCCTTGTTTTGCCTAGCAACAAAATAAACAGCCCTTGCTGGTCTTGAACCTAGGACCCTGCACACCATAGCCGATGCAATTTACCAGTAAGCCACCTCAGCTGTACAATAGGGAAGAGACAGTGGAATTAGGAAGGATTGGTATCTTTAAATATTATATATATATATATATATATATATATATATATATATATATATATATATAGATATAGGTTCATAGGTAGGTTCATAGGTAGGTATTAGGCTATCGCCCTGGGGCCTATACAAGCCTAGCCAAAAAGGTACCCTGGCTTTTGTCACCCAAGAAAATTATTTTCCTGTGCCACTGTCGAGCAGAGCCACAGAGGTGATCCCCGGGGTGAATTTCCTATTTCCCATCCAGTCATCAAGATTTTTCTTGAAGAGTGCTAATGAGGAGCTTTGTTTGATATAGATAGGTAATTTATTCCAGAGTATGGGAAGTCTCTGGGACAGGAATCTATCCCTCCGGCATGTTCTGTTTATTGTGGTGCCAAGGTTTAGGTCCCTAGAGCATGTAGCTCAGAGGGATTGGGATTTCTTTATGTGGAGCATGTCCAACAGCTCTGGGTTTGACATTGCTTTGTATGTTAGGCAGAGATCACCTCTGAGTAGGCGATATGCGATGGATTAAAGCTGGAGTTTTTTGAGACGGTCTGCGTAGGGCCTCTGTTTGAGGCTGGTAATCCTCTTTGTGAGGTATTTCTGTGGCCTTTCCAGTTGTTGTAGATGTCTTGTGAGGTACATACCAAAAGGGCCATTGTACTCTATAATGGGTCTAATGAGTGATGAGTAGAGGGGAACAATGACCTCTTTTTTTCAGGATGAGAAACCTTTTGTGTTGAGGTGTGCCACATAGAAGGATTTCCTGACTACTGTGGCAATGTGATTATCAAAGGAAAGGCTACTGTCCACCTGTGTCCCAAGGTCTCTTATCACACTTTCGGTGTTAAGTATACTACCGCCTATGTTGTAGTTCATGGGTACAGAGTTTTTACCAAAGGGGATGACAATGCACTTTTTGGCATTGAGCTTGAGGCCATGGCTTTGACACCAGGCATCTGTCTCAGTGAGGCCCTTTTGCAGGATGTCCACATTGTTAGGAGTTTCGATTATGGCTCCTAGTTTGCAGTCATCTGTGAACTTAGTTAGCCAGAGACCTTCTGTGTTAGCCTGTACTTCAAAGAAGTAGATACCAAACAGGAGAGGACCCAGGACTGTACCCTGTGGTACTCCACTTGTCACTGGTCTGAAGTCAGATTTGGAGTCTGCTACTTTCACAGTGGGGGTTCTGTCAGTGAGCCAGTTGGCAACCCATCTTGTGACATAGGGATTTATACCTAATTTAGTGAGTTTATCTATAATTCCAGAGTGGGGGATGATGTCAAAAGCCTTGGCAAGATCTAGATAGGCTATGTGAACCACCTTACCCTTGTCTACTGCTTTGGTGACTGCTTCAAAGAAGTCTATCAGGTTTAGGAGACATGATCTGCCTTTTACAAACCCAAACTGGGTGGGGTCCAGAGTTTGGAGATTACCAATGTCTTTGTTTATAAGTTCTATGATGATACGTTCCATGGCCTTGCAGACCAGGCTCGTCAGGCTAATGGGGCAGCAGTTCCCGGGGTCTGTGGTGGCTCCTCCCTTGTGGAGTGGGATAACCATCACTGTGTGCCATTCAGCAGGCACAAAGCCTTAGGTGAGGCTATGATTGAACATGGTACTTAGGTGGGGTGCCAGTTCATTCTGTAGTTCATGTAGAACGCAGCCTGGGATGTTATCTGGTCCCATGGATGCTGTGTTCTTGGCTTTGGAGAGTGTGGTTTTTACCTGTGCAGCCGTGATTACAGGAACTTTGCATTCTTCCAGTATAGAGATGGGCTCTTTAGGGGGTGAGAGGGGGGTAAAGTAAGCATTGAACCTATCTGCCAGGATGTTGGCAGTATCAGCTGGGTCTGTATATTTAGTGCCATTGTGCTGTAACTCGGAGCAGATCTGAGTGTTGCCATTGAGATTCTTGACATAGCTATAGAATGCT
Source organism: Protopterus annectens (assembly GCF_019279795.1). Taxonomy (NCBI): domain Eukaryota; kingdom Metazoa; phylum Chordata; order Ceratodontiformes; family Protopteridae; genus Protopterus; species Protopterus annectens. Next base: position 192,671,362 of record NC_056726.1, read on the forward strand.
TTGTGATTGTCTTTAGAATCAGTGGTGATTTTGTTTTCGTAACTAGATTTGGAGGATTTTATCAGGGATCGCAGCTTCTTACTGAGGATGACCAGGGAGCTCCTCCACTCATAGGATTTTGCTCTCTTTTGAAACAGTTTCTTCCTTCTGTTGTACAGTTTGTTTATGGCAGGGGACCACCAGACTGGCTTCCTTTTTTTGGAGGATAGCATCTTGGTTCTGTTTGGGATAGCATGATCCATGCACTCATGTAAGTGCTTATGAAGTGCAATTGTGTAGGATTCAGTAGTCGTAACTGTATTGTCCATCTGCATGGGTGTCATGAAGTTCACCACTTCTGTCTTTAGAAGCATGAGGTTGGCTTTGGAGAAATTTTTTACCATGGTTTCCTTAATGGGTGGTGGGGGCAGGATGTGGATATCTAGGGTAAATAGCTTATGTTCAGATCGGACCAATGAGACATTGACTTCAGGTGTGGATCACCGGTCACTCATGTTGGTAATGACTAGATCTAGGATATTGTTTCCCCTGGTGGGGGTGTGGCTAAGTTGATCCAGGGCATTGGCGTTTATGAATTCCAGAAAGTGTTGAGCAAAGGAGTTGGTACATGAGTAGTTTTCCCAATTAATGGTGGGGTAGTTGAAATCGTCCATTATTAAGGTGTTTGGTTGAACCTTAATATTTTCCAGTACATCAAGAAAAGAGGAGTGGGAATCCTGGGGCATGGTGGGTGATCTGTAGCAAGCTACAATTTGGATTGCAGTTTTGCCCAGAATTAGTTGCATTTGGATAACCTCAGCTGCATTATGCTGAGCAACTAGCCTGGAGGTGTGGATATCCTTAATGAATATGGACACACCTCCACCTTTGGTGTTCCAGTCCAGGTTACATGGCCGAAAAGTGTGGTATGAGTTATAGCCTGGTAGTGCAGGGGTGCTCTCTGGAGCCTTGAACCAGGTCTCAGTCACTGCACAGATATTGATGTTCTCCATTTTATGGAGAGCCTCGAGTGAGTGCATTTTGAGATTTAGA
>NC_056726.1:192677393-192734893 GCF_019279795.1 Protopterus annectens
TAAAGGATTCTGCAGTCTGGGCCATAGTTTCCACTGGCCCGGGGGCTTTGAGTGAATTCACCTCGGTTTTGAGAAGTATGAAATTAGCCTTGGAGAAATTTTTTACAGTGGTTTTCTGGGGTGGTGGTGGGGTCAGGATGTGGATGTCCAGTGAGATTAATTTGTGGTCTGATCTTACCAATGTGGGGTGTACCTCTGGTGCAGAGCATAGAGTCCCCATGTTTGTGATGATCAGGTCCAGTATGTTTTCCCCTCTTGTAGGCGTGGTGACCAGTTGTTCCATAGCATTTGAATTTATAAATTCTAGGAACCTCTGGGCTAGGTTGTTGGGGCTTGAGTAGTGCTCCCAGTCTATGTTAGGGTAGTTGAAGTCACCCAATATAAAGGCATTTGGAGAGACCTTCATATTCGTCAGTGTTCACAGGAATGCCACGTGAGGTTCCATAGTCTGGGATGGTGGTCTGTAGCAGGCTGCAGACTGAAAGGCAGTTTTGCCCACTGTTAGTTGCACATGGATGGTTTCCGATGCTTCGTGCAGTGCCACTAACCTGGAGGTGTGGGTATCCTTGATGAATATGGATACTCCCCCTCCTTTTGTGGTTCGGTCCGAGTTTTGGGGCCAAAAAGCATGGTATGAGGTATAGCCTGGTAGTGCTGGGGTGCTCTCGGGAGCCTTGAACCAGGTCTATGTTACTGCACAGACATCGATATTCTCCATGCTGAGGAGAGCCTCGAGTGCTTGCATTTTGAGATTTAGACTTCTGGCGTTGAGTAGCATTACCCTTAGTTTATTTTTCCTTGTGTTGTCTATGGAGGTGGGTTTGTCTTTTGAGCCTTGCCTAAAAAAGGCACTATGGGTATGGCAAGAGCCTTTGCCAGTATCCGAAAGCCCAGAGGTGACAGGTGCAAGCTGTCCCTAGCAAAGCAACGTGGCTTGTTGAGCATGTCATCCCAGGCTGACAGACACTGGATCCCCTTTGAATGACACCAGAACTTTAGCCAATTGTTAAAATTGATAATTTTTTCTTTATACTGTGGCATCATTTTTGGTGAGGGTAAGATGCCACTCAAGGTCAGGGTCATACCTGCCTGGGCTACATGATCTGAGAGCTCCTCTATGTCTTTTTTCATGTAGTCCAGGGAGGTACGGCTCAGGTCATTCACACCAGCATGGACAATGACAGAGTCATATTTGTACTTGCTTTGGAGTGACCTGAATGCTTGTGTTATGTGGCGGATCCTGGCACCCGACAGGCAGCTCACAGTGACCTTCTCCTTGTTCAGCCTGGTGAGTGGGACATCAGTGTGCCTGACAATAGAGTCACCTATTACAAGTGTATCAGGTGTGTTGTTTGGCCTTAAGGGCTGTGACTGTTTGGCACACTGATTATGTGAAGTATGTGTCACACTTTTTTTGTTTTGTGGTAGAGGTTGCTTGGATGTCTGCTTTGGAGGTCTCTGCTGCTTAGACAGATTTGTATTTAGTGCCTCCTAGTATGTTTTAGTGTATTTATGTGTTTGGTTTGATGATGTGGTAGGTCTATGTGCGACTGGATTTGTGGTGTGTATGGTTACCTCCTCCTCCTGACTGGCTGCACCAGTACTGCGTTGAGAGAGCTTAGCCTCCAGTTTGGCTATATGGTTGCATCTCTCGCATATATTAGTATATATATATATATATATATATATATATATATATATATATATATATATATATATATGGTTCCACCATCGAAATTTCAAAACATCGAAATTCTGATCATCGAGACCAGAACATGGAATTTTGAAAACATCGAAGTTTACAAGTGTAACCAAAAAAAAAAAGAAAAAGAAATTAACAATTGTATGAAGGGGGCTTTGCCCCCTACACCCCCAAACCCCCCTACTTCAATATTCCAACTCTGAGACTGCACTACAGTGGAGTAAAGGGGAATCTCCCGTTTAGCGCTATATACAGAAGCACTAAATGGGAGATTTTCAATATCCTATCTGTAGTGCCATCACAGAGATGGCACATAGACACACACAGTATGCAGGGCACCTCGGTGCCCTGCAAAAACACAAACATTCTCCAACCTACCTTTTTCTTCCCCTTCAAACCTTCGATGTTTTAAAACTCGATGTTCTGGTCTTGATGATCTGAACTTCGATGTTTTAAATGTTTGATGGTTTGAAGGGGAACCATATATATATATATGTATATATATATATATATATATATATATATATATATATATATATATATATATATATATATATACACATATATATATATTACATGCATATCATACATATATATACACACATACAAACATACATACATACATATATATATATATATATATATATATATATATATATATATATATATATATCTATATCTATATATATACATACATACATACATTTCCCCAAAATGCCCATACAAACATATGCTGCTGATAGACCACCCATAACTGGGGCAGCATACACAGTTGGATACAAAAGCAGCCATGACACTCACATCTGCCCCCCCAGTCCAAATAAATAAGTGAACAGTACACTGCTACAAAATCATGATAGGCCATACACAATGGCCAGACATACAACAACCTATTAGCAAAACAAATAAAATGTCTTAACATAGCAAAGAATAATACAACCAACCAGTAATTCACACATTTTTATTATACTCTGATGTCTTATCCAAAGCTTTCAAGGAGTAAAACATTACCAGAAATACATGCCTTAATCACAAGAAGCAATTAACACCAAAGTACATAATTGAATACACAGCCTCCAGTTACACTCCTCATTTAACCCCCTATGGGATAAAGTATCACAGTTAATATTAATACATTGAGTCTGTACATAACAACTGTCCTTTTATGAATGTTTCATGAAACTGAGGAAGAGACATTTTCAAAAACAGTACCTTGGGACCCACTACTGTCCCCATGGTGAGATTTATTCAAATGTATGGCTATCTTATCAGTAATTTGTCTCACATGTTCTAACAGCCTAGTTGTAAAACATGTGCTTGTGCCCCCTGCATAAAATATGTTACAAGGGCATCTAAGAGCATTTTCTATACACCAACCTCTTGAATGTACAGACTTCAAACGTTTTCCCAGCCTTTCCCCTCAGCAGGAATGACAACACCAAATAATGATAGACCAGTATACCTATCAACCTACTACTATATGACATCTGGACAAAGCCTGACATAATCGGTGGACAGAGGCCCAAATACATGGACATACTTGAAATATTGCTGTTATACACTAAGAAAGTTGCTGGTGTTACAAGGTTTGTTGTAACATATATTTTCTGAGAGATATATAGTCAGAAAAACAAATGGATGTTACCATTTACATAATGCAATCACCAGAGTATGCAACTGGTTTGCCAAGGACAACACCTGTCTGGGGAACAGCCCATACATAACAGGCTAACCTGTGGCCATTATGTGGATGGCCCTACAGTTGAGAGCTATGCAGATACAGAACTTTGTCAGACTGAAACCCATGCAGAAGTAGCATGTGCAGACAAACCTTGTTAAACTAGCAGTATTCCAAACATATAACAGCAATACTCACATTCTGCCCCTAAGTCTTGGACCTTCCACACCATTTAGTTGACTTGTCTCCACAAGTCTTGTTGTAAGAGGTACTAGCTCACACAACTCCAGGATGTCTTCCTCACAAGTAAGGGAAAGGACCAATGCCCACATGGAGTACTCATTTATAGGAGTGTGTTGCCATGACCTTTGGTATTGGAAGAACTACATAGCTGCCCTGCATGCAATTAGCAAGTGAGGAACCCCAATAGGTGCACAGGCCATCACCTGGTCATGAGCATCACCTACAAAAGCCATGCTGCCACCTATTCAAACCAGCTCTATCCCTGTAGTGCACAGAGAGAGAGAGAGAGAGAGTGAGATAGAGAGAGAGAAATAAATGAAACATAAAGTTGAAAAGAGACGAAAGAAAAAAACATAAGTGAAACATGTAAGCAAGTAATTGAATGTAGTACGTGGTCTGCAATAATGGGAAATATAATTTGGAGGAATATATGTCCCAACAAGACTTGCTGTACTAATGTCCTGCTAAACAGCTGCTATGGCCATAGCATCTCGCCCTCTCTGCAGTCGGAGATATCAAAGACATACCTCTCAGCTGTACAGATCTTCACAGAATGTCCACATTTTACCATCATATATTTTTGTCTGTTCTTCCTGAAATCTGTACTTTTCTGGCAAATAGCTGAGGATTGAAGTCATCAAGTAATGACAAACACTTGAGCTGAAGACTCCACATCCTTAAGCATATTCATTGTAATGCAAAATGTATCATTCTACAAACTTGCTATGTTTGTAACAGGTATTTTTAAAGTCTGTCCCTATTTATCCCCTCATCATTTTAGGCATTGTCCAGATGTGATGCTCTGAGAGGTTGTGAGGTAGGATCACAGCTCAGGAGCCTGACTCACCTTGGGAAAGGACAGCTCACATATGACAACTGCAGGGGTGTCTGTCAAACAGTTGTGACTGTGCCACTGCTAGGCCAGTTAATGGGATGTTTTCCATATTCATGTTACCTTTGATTATGAGTATGACACATTTGCCTTGTAAATCTAAGAGACCTATAGAAGGTGTGTGCTTGTAAAGTACTGTTGCAGACATGTGTTGAACTGCATGTGATATATTGAATTAATAACATTCAACTGTACAGTGTTCTGCTGGACAATAAGCACAAAACTAATCACGTGGGTTTCAAGCATTCAGGTACATAGGTTGTGCATGTTGCACATGTGTGTAATAACAGTGTCAGTGCATATAACAGACATAAATGTGTACAGCTACTGGTTGTTGCATTGCCCTGACACTGATATGGGTACTAGAGTAGGCATGATTATCAGGTATTAATTAAAGAAGTGTCCACCTGTGTTATGACCCTCTGTCTACATCACCACCTATATAGAGTGGATATCACAAGTGTACACACCCCTGTTGGAATGCCAGGTATATGTGCTGTATGACAATCAGACCACAGAAGATCATTTCATAATGTTCTCATCTTGAATGTGACCCCTAACCTGTATAATTCCATTGAAATACAATAAAGTTGTTTCTAGGAAGTTCAGCAACTATTGCCAAGTGAAGATGTGCCACGATGTTAGAGCCCAGATCAAGACCCATGAATGCTGTAACCATCTCAAGAGGTGCATACACAACATATCAGTTTAAGGGTGTGCACACTCATTCAACTGTCTTATTGTACTGAGCATTATTTCCATGTTTTCACAGACCAGATTGTTATGTTTTCAATTGAACTGTACAGGCTATATGTCACACTACAGGTGGGAATTGTTATGAAATGAGTTATTGTGGTGTCATGTTCCAATTGCACAAATACCAGGCAGTGTATCAGGGGTGTGTACCCTTTATATTCACTGTAGCTATATGGACACAGCAGTACCTGACCTGTATATCCAGCCTCCACCAAGGTAGAGTAATCCCCTTTGGTGGACAGCAGCAATACATAAACCACACAATAGGTTGGTACATTGGCTGTACAAGGACACATAGGTGCAGGCAACAACTTGCAAGCAAGTCCTCCTATATCTGAGCAAGCATGTAAGTTCACAGGTGACTTCCTGACTATAAAGCAGAAATATTCACACCACCAAGGACAATTGCAACTGCGTCTTCACATATGTTGTAAGTCTCAGAGGAAACAACAGAATTCACCCTGTACTGGGGGTAAAGAACACCTCATACACACATGCCATGGATGAAGGCAACCTGCATCACACAGATTGTGGGGAACATTACCACCTTGTCCACCCCAGTTGTACAGGGGGATATGCACACTCCTCCCCTCAGCAATGGTGAGCATGTACATATTGCCTACTGATGGAAACAACAGCATATCTCCATGGGAGACAATAACATCACTTTCTGCCTCCTACATGAACTCAGGCATGTGCTCACAGCTCCATCACACACCATAGTCAAACACAGACCTGCCACCATCCACACACCATCCACATGGAAGATGCCACTGTCAACCCTCTACATTGAAATGAATGGAGAATATAAGATTATGCAATCAAGTGTCCAACATTGAGGGGAATAAGATAGCTCAGGGACAGGCATGTAAAGCAAGCTGCTATAGTCATGGTAGCTTTGAGGGTTTTGGTGTAATGTGGATTATTTGCAAGTAATAACCACTTTTGATGTGCATTTTGACAACCGTATGTGGTCCTGTGACCTTTTCCTGTTTATGTCTTCCAGGTAACATGCAGAGTGCCTGTCTACTAGGATTTTCTGTTGGGGAAACTGACATTATCACCCAATATGTGATTGGACATTATGCCCTGTTATTTGGATGTAGAGCAGAAGATGTGCAGGAGAGGACCACCCTGGGGAACAGTGTAGTCCACAGGGTAAACGATGCCGGTCTGCACAGCTGAACTTATGAGGATGTGCAGCATCAGGTTATTGACCTCATCCACTATGCCCATCAATGGGCTGTTGCTGTAGCGAGGGACTGGCTAGCAACAAGTAGCAGCCCAGCCATCCAGCCCCCACTGACACCCATCGAGGAGCTCCTAGCCAAACTTGGGGCAAACACCCAATACACAAGCCATGATGCTGATGGAAGCATTGTGGAGGTGAGTTGCACACACACAGTTGACATATATGTATCTGTATTGTATCTAAATGCATGTGTCAGGTCCGATTGCAGTTGTGGATGGGGTTTTCTAATGCACAGAGGTACACATCTATGGTGAGGACATGACATTGTGTATTATTGTTGTTAGTACTGTAGATTTGCAGACATGCCACATCCATCCTGTACCAAGGCCACATGTGAGTCTGCTGACAATAACTCCCTCTCACAACTACCTAGGACACTCTGGTCTGCATATGGGACAGCAGCCTACAAGGCTGGCCACCTGTGAGGGCGGCAGACATCATATCACCATGATGTTTCAGTCAGGTATAAATCCTCATGCTGCCATATGTGTCAGTACACTGACTGTGGCCTATTTGGCTATAATATCACATACATGGGCATTGTTAAGCCACACAGATCACTTCTGACCACATATAGGTTGCAAACATATGGATATTCTGGACACATCTGTACAGAAAACTGTACAATGGTTTAACCTGCTGCATGTGAGGCAGATGCTGTTACCACACTATATAAAGTAATGGCAGCAGGAGGTGGTCACCAGCCGCATATGGTATACACATCAAAATGGTATAAGCCACACAAGATATGATCCTCACACACACAAACAGTTGCCAGCATTAGAGCTTCTGCCTATACAGGTATTCTTACTACAGTGCTATGCAGTTATCAGATGCACCACAGAGGTTATACATTTCCACCTCTTCCAAAGGTACTTCTAAGGTGGATGACATCAACAGGACTACTAAATTGAAGTGTAGGGAATTGTAAAGGGTAGTACACAGGTCAAAAATGATATAAGCTAGACGGTACATGATTCACACGCACATACATACACAAACACTTGCCAGTATTGGGATTAGAACTCCTGTATATCTAGGTATTCCTACTATAGTGCTATGCAGTTATTAGATGCGCCACAGAGATTATATATTTCGACCTATTCCAAAGGTACTTCTATGGTGGATGACATCAACAGGACTAATAAACTGGAATGAAGGGAATTGTAAAGGATAGTACACAGGTCAAAAATGGTATAAGCCAGACAGTACATAATTCGCACACACATACACAAACACTTGCCAGTATTGGGATTAGAACTCCTGCCTATCTAGGTATGTCTACTATAGTGTTGCACAGTTACTGCACACTCTACAGAGCTTACTGAACTTTCATATGGCCAAAGCTGCTGATACCTGCACAGCTGTGGTAAAGTATTACAGGTGACAGTCTGCCTTCTGTTCCATCTGTACATCATGCTAGTTCTTCCTGTCTTGCACTTCATCTAGCATTATAGCTTGGCACTTCACCAGGTTACTGTATCAAGACGTGTGGCACACCAGGGAGCCATCAGCAATACTTGCTCATCACAGATGTAGCTCCAGTGCTTACTAGTTATGTCCACCCCTCCTGGCAGGTTTGAAGGGAAGTTAACTGTACTTTCACCCATTAACCTGGAGCACTTGTCCATTCTGAGGCACTGTTGCAACTGCCTCATGTACACAGACAACGCTCCCTCTAAACTCCAAACACTCAGACCTGTGAGGGTTACCCATATATCACCCAATGTGGACATATGCACCCTCCAGCAAAGACTAGACTAGCAGGCCAAGAGGATAAGATCAATACCTGCACCACACCATGTGAAATATGTAGCTCAATATGACACCCACTTTGACACCCATTAAATACAGTGAAAAGCCACCCACCCACCTTCCTAGAGGCACTCAATAGACATTTACCCAAACAGCATAGACCAGCAAGACAGACACCCATCCAGACACCGTGACATGGCACATGCTAAGGGACACATATTTAACCTACACAGTGTGCCCCTCAACCTAAGCTCCTAAGGCTAACCACCTTGCACAATACAGTGATCATGGGTACCTCAATACTGAGGCACACACATATCCCACTCACTAAGTTAATATGGAGCAGATAACAGCCAAATATCTATCACATGCCAGTATCCAACACATGACACAGCCAGTCATGGCACTCCACAGGAACTACAAGTATCACTCTGTATCCATGTGGGTGTGAATGACTTGGGACACACATCCCTGAACTACATGACAAGAGACATGGTTGAACTCTCTGATTATGTGGTCCAGGCAGGTGTGACAGTAGCCCTGGGCAGTGTACCACTGTCACCCAGAATGATGCTGTGGTACTATCAACAGATGATTGACTGCAACATTGGCTTACATGTTATGTGTCATTCTCAGGGGATCCAGTACCTCTCTGCTTGGGATGACATGATTGACAGTGCCCAATGACTTGCCACAGATGTCCTACATCTGTCACTGCTGGGTTTCCAGGTCCTGGCTAAGTGTCTTGCCATCCCTATGATGCCTTGTTAGGCAGTGTTCCTAATGTTATTACCACCATAACAGCTATACATATATGCAATCTGAGGGTCATGCTGCTCAACAGTAGACATCTAACTGTCAGGATGCAGTCACTCATAGCAGTCTGAGTGGAGAACACATGTCTGCTGTAATGGAGAGGTGGTTCACAGCAGCAGACAGCAGACCTGCAGTATCAGGCTGTGATGCATTCCACAGCTGTCAGCCCCCAAACATGGACCACACCACACCTCCACAGGTGGTGTTGTCTCCATATTCATTATGGCTAGGAACACCTCCAGACTAGTATCCCATCATAATGCATTGGAGATAACATCCAGCACAACTGCCTTGGGGTAATAGTGAAAGCCAGACCATAGCGTGCTATGGGTCCAAGTCTATGTCTCTAGACTGTCAATGCACATTCTTCAACACCCTGCCATCTATGATGGTCCAGTGCAACACTGACATAGTATGAGTCTTCAACTACCCCTCCATCACCTGGGGAAAGTAGCCAAGCACCAGTACAGTGGCCCAACACTTCTGGGATTCATCATTTCCATTGCCCTGGACCACCTTATACTGACCCACAGTAGAGGATGCAACAACCTTGACCTGTATTGACTACTTAAATATGGGACTGTTGCTCATCCACAGTTGTCAATCCCTACCTGGTGAGATCCACACAGGCTGTAATCAACATGGGACTCAACGTGTCAGCCACACCTCCCACAAAGGTAACCACCTTGCAAAACCTCTCCAAAGCTGACTTTGCAGCCATGAAAACAGGGATGGATGTCTTCACTGCACCCATGGCAATGGGAAATAGCTACATGACTGTGGAATCATACACATAGGCACTGTACAAACAGGTACATGGATGCATGGTACTAGCCAGAGCCAACAGAACCCAGATACTGTCCTCCAAACACCGGGAGACAATGTAATGGTCCCCTGCCATTACTAAAGTGTATATCAGAAGGAGGACACTGTTGCAGAGAAAGGTGGTATCCCATGATTGTTGAACTCCCTTATTAGCCTCAAACACAACTTTGATCCCTCATGGAATCCCCCATAGGCATCTATGATGGCAGACATGCAGCAGACACTGACAACAGTCACAGCAGCCTTTGATACTTACATCAACAACCTCCATAGCATTAAACACAAGTGCTGTGAGTTACTTCACAATGGTAATACCTATCCTGAGACAACAGATATTGGCCACAGTCTTGGCAACACATTCAGTGGCAGCTTTACCCCTCTCTCCCACCACAAGTGAAATGCTGAGTGAATGTGTTCTCACATGCTGTATCCCATTTCTGTTCTAGGCATCTGTGTGTCACCAGGATGTGGCCCTGCTGTAAGACCATGGGGTATGGCAGTGTAGTAACACATCCACCATGTCATAGACAGAGTACAGTATGTGCTCAGAAATTCCCGGTCTGTAACACAGTGATTGCATATGCCTCACAGATTATAGGGCTGAGGGTTGTACATAGGTATATGTTGATTTACAACATCTGTTATAGAATGGAGAATGGTATGTGTTGTGGTTTGGACACACTTCCGATTGCTAATAACCACAGCCACAAGGGATATTCATCCGCCAAACACACTGAGATTACTATTCACACACACACACACACACACACACACACACACACACACACACACACACACACACACATGCACACACACGCACACACATGCACACACACGCACATACACACTTGCCAGTACTCAGATCCGTAGGTTCATTGCTTCATAGGTGTGTAGTAGGTGAATGGGCCTGAAGGCTTTTCAAGGCTAGCCCAAGGGAATACCCTGGCATCAGGCCACATGAAAATAGTCCCCATTGTGATTCAGGAGTATAGTTAATGGAGTGGTCCCCAGGGGTGGGTATTATAGTCCCCATCCACTCATCCATATTTCTAATGTGGGTGGCCAGTGATGTGCACTGCTTCACATGTATGTGATTTATATTCCATAACATGGACAGTGTCTGGGTTGTGCAAATGTCCCACATGCATGTTCTTTGAAGTGTAGAAGTGTGCTTGAGGTCTCTGGGCCATGTGGTGTGGACAGATTGGTACCTTCAGAAGTAGCATTCCTGACCTCGTTTGGTGAGATCTGGCTATATAGCTAAGGTAGTGATTGCACCTACAGAGACAGTATGATACAGTGATTCATTGGAGTTCTTGGCATCTGTCCATACAGGGCATGTGCATAAGACATAGTATTCCCTTTGTGGGGTATGTTTGCAGACTCTACAGTTGTTCCAGGCATCCAGTGGGGAACATGGCAAAAAGGCCACTGTACACATTGATTGGGCTACTGAGGTGATGGAACAGGGTGCCATGTTCTTTTACTTGCTGGATAACACACATTCAGGAGATGTAGCACATCAAAGTACTTTCTGATGTTAATGGCACAGTTGTGGTCAACAGGCATGTAGTCCACTGCAATCACACCGTGGGTACTATCTGTGAGGCAATTTGCAGGAGAACTACCGATATAGTGGTTGCTGCTTAGCCAAGTGTGTTTGTGTATGATTTGTGGGTGGAGAGTGGTCTCTGAGTATTAGAAGGGTTGCCTGTATTGTTCACTAATCCATACTGTCACATAGTCATGGCACATGGCACTAGACATTTAGGGCTGTGGATTGCCTACACAAATCTCTACAGTGTTTGACAACTGTTGGCCTTGTAATGTGGACATTGGGACATACACTAGGTCCTCAATATAATAATTTAGCAAAGCCCGCCCCCCCAATGGATCGTTTTATATGCATCCCGGTTTGAATGACAGTCAACATTAAATGTTTTTTAAAAAACAGAAAGATAAATATTAAATAATATTTGTGTTTTCACATATATTTTTTATTAGCATTTAACAAGCTCTTTTTTACTTGATGAGTGGTGTGGTTCACTTTAATTGTAAATTGTTAAACAGGCTTGATTGGTTTCATCTTAATGATTTTAGCATTTAAATAGTGAGTTCATGGTTGCTGTTTGTTTTTCTAATGAAGTCGTTCTGACGAATAATGATTAAAAGAGTTTTTACACTAAAGACTTAGTCTTCTGCTGGTTCCATTGGTGTTTTACTTATTTGTTTGCTTTGGATAACACCTTTTGCTGTTCGGCTGCTGCTTTTCTTGTTTACATGTTTGGTTTCCTGCAGTTGCTTATGGCAAGTGCACCAGAAAAGGATGACCTTGATATCATCCTGCATTCTACCCCTACTCACCCGGAAAATATACTGGATGCTTTGGTGACTACAGTGGGTGAGATGCAGAAATCCTTGACTGCACTGGTGGCTAGGATAAAAGAATTAAGCCCTGATGGAAGAGTGTTTGGTACAGGGGCAGGTAACCAGGCTGGTGGAAGGACTGACAACGGAGTTTTCTTTCCTTCTAACAGTAAGTCTGCCTCAGTTGCATGAGATGTTGGCATTGAGGTCAATAAACTGTTGAGCTTGAGTATGGATCTTTTTTGTGATGATTTATTTCAGACAAACCAAGTTACTAGCAGAAATAATGGTTTAGCTGCTTTGGAAAAGTTGGAGAGGGGCTTGAAACGGTATCATGCTTCGCACATAGAAAACAAGTACTTTGAACACTGTGTAAAAGAGGGGCTTGTCCCTAAAGATCTCAGTTTCTTTAAAATGCCTAACGGAGTTGCCACAGACAGTCCGTTTTTTAAAGAAGTTGTTTGCTTCTTTAATAATGCAGGTTTGGAGTTTATGAAACTGCTCATTAAAAATAACACTAGTTCACTAGAAACTCTTAGAGAGGACTTGGTTCATTTAGACAATGATATCCAACAGTTAATGGAAGGCTGTTCTGACTTGACAGCTGTATACCAGCAACTGTTGGACAGAGTAGCTACAATGGAAAAACAAGTAATACAGAGCAAGTCCAAGAAGGTTCTAAGAGATGTGGCTGTTTATGATCCTGGAAATGAGTTTGTGGACTTTATTCCAACAGGGGCTAAACCTAAAACAATTTTACTTTAACACAAGGGCAAGCTTCAAATGGCAATGACTTTTCCAATGGAGACAACAGGGCTTCCAATGATATTCAAACCATACCCCCTTTAATTTCTAATGTAGTTCCTGGTCCTGCACAGTGTGGTGACATCAATTCAGTGACTGCTAAGCGGAAGGCGGACATTGTGGTACAGGCACCTAATGGTGGTAGCAAGCAAGTCGAAGTGAATACTGGCTGGAATAATGAATGGAATGGAAACAAAGTGACTGTTTTTCCAAATAAGTCTTTTTTACAGTCGAGGAACAAGGGGAACAGGAGTAGGAGCAGAGGCTATCAAACTTGCAGCTGAAGCAGGAGCGGGCCACAGAGGTAGCAAGGACTATGAAGTTTGATTCTGTGCATATTTTGGTATTTAATCTCTCTAACTTTGATCTAACTTGTGAGCATGTTAATGTTTTGAAACTAGGTTTGAATTTTCAGCCTAGTAGAAGGGCAAATTTGTCTAAAACTCTGTTAGAATTGAAGTTTTTCTCAAGGAAGCTCAACTTACAGTATATTTTAAATGATGTTACTTTAAGTACAACGTTGTCCAACCCTTCCACATTTAACCCCACATTAGTACATACCCCTAAAAATGTTTGAGAGCCTCTGTGAAAGGGATATAAGGAGGCAAAATCGTGGAAAAAATTGTTATTCCTATTACAATTTAAGTAACAATGAGAGAAGGGCACTGAATGAGATGACACATAGAAATGATTTAAGGTTTATGAAAGCCGATAAGGGGGGTGGTATTGTGGTCATGAATGTGGGAGATTATAACAATGCTATAGAATTGATGTTAGTAAACCAGGTAGAATATAAAAAGGTGCCCAAGTTTGAGATCTTGAGGTGTTATGGTCACATTTATACCATCTTATATAGTTTGCTAATGGATGGCCAAATATCAAGTGAAGTATTCGACTTTTTGTATGTCGAAAACCCCAAAATTGGGGTGCTTTTCAGAATACCTAAGCCGCACAAGTGCACAAAGAACCCCCCCTTTAGGCCTATCATTTTGGCTTCTGGGAGTTGCACTGACTGCATATCACTATATTTGGATCATATTTTGAAACTGTATGTGAAAGAGTTACCTTCATACATAGCTGACTCCTAGGACTTTTTGGACCAGTTAAGAATATTCATTTCTAGTCTGGAGGATTCACTGGAGCAATATGTTATGTTAACAGTGGATGCAGTCTCATTGTTTACTTGTACACTGCAGGACGTTGGTGTGGATTACATCAGGTGTTTTTTGGTAAAATATGCACTCTTGAGTAATCAGAGTGTGATTACATATACATCCCTATTAGATATACTGTTAGAACACAGTTATTTTTTGTTTAATGACAATTTTTTTAGACAACTTTCAGGTGTGTCTATGGGTGCAACATTGGGGCCTACTTATGCCAACCTGGTACTTGGATGGTGGGATTTGGAAATTCTCCCACATGTTGAGTGTTATGACAACGTCGTCTTTTATAAAAGATTTGTGGACGACCTGTTCTTCATTGTTAGGAAGGAGAGTTTCAACATGGAAAGTTTCATTGAGGCTCTTAGTACTAGTACCCATTTTTTGAAATTTACACTTGGGGGTTCAGGTTTGGCAGTTCCCTTTTTGTATGTAGTGCTTAATTGGGATGTTTTTACTAACAATGTGGTCAGTACTATCCACAGAAAAAATATGTTTTGTAACAGTTATGTACATTTTAAATGCAGCCATCCTATATTTATCAAAAGGAATATTCACAGCGGTCAATTTATACTGGCTTCCTGGATGACCGTAGAAGAATTTTCTTTTTTGGAAGAAATAAAATTTATAAAGAAATTATTCTTGTCAAGGGGATATCCTGGTGAGATGTTGGATAGTGCAGCTAGTGAAATAGTGTCCAGAAGGGATGTGGATTTTCCCCCAATTTTGAAAAAAGGTTTTTCAAAAAGGATAGTTGCTAACAACAGTGATACAAGCAAACCTAGGTTTTGCTTGGATATGAGTGCTGACAACTATCAGATTCTTAAGATCATTCAAGAAAATTGGAAGGTCATCTTGGGCAATGGTGATATGGTTAAAGTAGTGGGTGATGTACCAGCTTTTATATATAAGAAAAATCAGAATATTAAAGACATGCCGGAAATCAAGGCCGTGGTCTTTGTCACTTGGACATTGTTAGAATGGGAATGTTTAAGTGCACAGGTTGTAAGGCATGTAGGTACATACAAGTGGGTCCACATATTTTCTTGCAGCATCTAGATTATAACATTACAGTTCCAGCTAGAATAGACTGTAACACCAAAGGTATTGCTTACGTTGCTATGTGCAGTGGATGTCCAGCATTTTATGTGGGAATGTCCACTAGATGTTTGCACAAATGTATTTTGGTGCATGTATATGCTGTTAGGACAAGAAACACCAATAATGCATTAAACAAGCATTCTGTAGTGTGTACATATTGGAATAAGTTTACATTTTCTGTGCTGGAGTTAGTTAACAAAGACATCAGGGGTGGTGATTTTAAGTGTGTAGCTGAACAAAAAGAGGCAGAGTGGCAACTTAGACTTGCCTCTTATATGCATCCCGGTTTGAACGATACAGTAAACATTAAATGTTTTTTATAAAACAGAAAGATAAATATTAAATAATACTTGTGTTTTACACATATATTTTTTATATGCATTTAACAAGCTCTTTTTCACTTGATGAGTGGTGTGGTTCACTTTAATTGTAAATTGTTAAACAGGCTTAATTAACTTCAGCTTAATGATTTTAGTATTTAAATAGTGAGTTTTTCTGATGAAGTAGTTCTGACGAATAGCGATTAAAAGAGTTTTTACACTAAAGACTCGGTCTTCTGCTGGTTCCACAGGTGTTTTATTTATTTGGATCCTGTTATTACACATTCACACCAACTCCCACATAGGATACTGATGACGCACACCTAGCAATGTATTGCTACTACAGTGTTATACGTTTATCGCATGCACCACAGAGCTTATAGGATGGATGTTGTCCCAAGGTACTTATAAGGTGAATAACATCACCAGCCCTTGTAAATACTGGCATTTGGTGATGTAGTGGGTGAGACATTTCACAAAATATTTTACACTACACACACATTTGCCAGAAGTGAGGTTCAAACCTCTATCTAGCTATGTTTTCAGACCTTTATTGTTACACATTTACCACATGCACCACTGACCTTACATGGTTTAGGGTTGCCAATAGGTATTTCTAAGGTGAATGATATCTGCAGGACTGCTAAAGTCAGGCACTGAAAAGTGTACAGAGTGTAAATGGGGCCAAAATCTTTAAGGTACGGATATATATATATATATATATATATATATATATATATATATATATATATATATATATATACACACACACACACACACACAATCAAACACTTAGCAAGAATGAGATTCAAAACCCTACATATGTAGTTATTGCTACTACATTGTTCCACATTTATCATATGCACCACTGAGATTATAGGTAGAACATTGTCCAAACATACCTCTAAGGTGAGTGACATCAGCAGCAGTGCTAAAAGAGAGGTAAAGGAAGTGTAGTAAGTGTGAATGACCAGAAAATCAGGTCTTTACAAAGACACACATACTCTCACACAAGCACTTACATTTTCACAGTTGCCAGGACCAGGATTATAACTCCTACCTAACTAGTTTGCTACACTGTAGTATTACACAGTTATCGCAAGCGCCACGGAGGTTATATGTTGGCGAGTTGTCCAACGGTATCTTTGAAGGTGAGTGCCATCAGCAGCAGTGCTAAAGGAGGGGTATGGGAAGTGTAGTAAGTGTGAATGACCACAAAATCAGGTCTCTACAAAGACACACACACTCTCTCATACAAACACACACATATTCATAGTTGCCAGAACCAGGATTAAAACTCCTACCTAACTAGCATGCTACACTATAGTATTACACAGTTATTATAAGCACCACAGAGCTAATATGTTAGAGAGCTGTTCAAATGTATCTTTGAAGGTGAGTGACATTAGTAGCAGTGTTGAAGGAGGGGTAAGGGAAGTTTAGTGAGTGTGAATGGCCTCAACCACATTCATCTAGAAACACACACAACTAATTTGACATCACTGAGATTACAACTGATATATGGATACTTATTTGTACTGTAGGGTTACACAGTTATCACAAGCACCAGTGAGACTGTAGGGCTGAGGGCTAACCAAAGGTATTTGTACAGTGAATGACATCAGCACATCATGTGATATAGGCCAATGGGATGTGTACTGGGTGGGAAAGGCCTCATAATGGGATTCTCTCTGTCGCTGTCTGTCTTTCTCTTCCCCACGTCTCTGTGTGTGTATGTTTGACATATTATATTATGTTGGCCTTAGATATGTGTGAGCATTCCTATCCAATGTGTGTGTGTGAAGTATCAATGGTGTACACTTTGGTGTGTGTGTGCACAGACAGCTGCGAATAAATAATAACCATTATAGGTTCATAGGTTCATACTAGGCTATCTGCCCTAGGGCATTTATAAGCCTAGCCAGAGTGTGTTCGGCTTTCACCACCCATTTTAAATTAATTTTGCTATGCCCTTTTTCGAGGTTAGTATACTGTGCCTCTGTCTAACAGTGACACAGAAGTGATACCCGGGGTAAACCTATGATCTCCCATCCACTCATCAAGATTCCTCTTGAAGAGAGTCAATGAGGGACTTTGCCTAACCTGGACTGGGATTTTATTCCAGAGTGAAGGAAGCCTCTGGGTTATGAATCTGTCCCTCCAGCATGTCCTATTTATTTCAGTGCTGAGGTTCAAGTCTTTCGAGCACGTGGCTTGATGGGATTTGGATTTTCTGAGGTGCAGCATGTCCATTAATTCCGGGTTGGACATGGCTTTATACATCAGGCACAGATCGCCTCTGAGCAGGTGGTATGCCACTGAGTAGAGCTGGAGTTTCTTTAACCGGGCAGCATATGGCATCTGTTTGAGCCCTTTGATCCTCTTGGTGAGGTACTTTTGGGGTCTTTCCAGTTGCTGCAGGTGTCTGGTAAGGTACATCCCAAAAGGGGCATTGTACTCAATCATGGGCCTGATGAGGGATGAGTAAAGAGGCACGATGACCTCCCCTGATCTAGATGTGAATCCCTTCATGATTAGGTGGGCTATATAAAATGTTTTTCTAACCACTTTGGCCACGTGGTTGTCAAATGAGAGATTGCTATCAACTTGGGTCCTCAGGTCCCTAATTACTTCTTCTGTACTTAATGGATTACCACCTATGTGGTAATTTGTGGGCACTTTGTTTTTGCCAAAGGGGATGACTATACACTTTTTGGCATTTAGCTTGAGGCCATGGCTCTGGCACCAGTTGTCTGTTTCTATGAGGCCCCTTTGGAGGATGCTTGTGTCGGCTGGAGAGTTGATTATGGCACCCATTTTGCAGTCATCTGTGAACTTGGTCAGCCACAGTCCTTCCGTGTTGGCCTGTACCTCCGAGAAATATATACCGAACAAGAGAGGTCCCAGGACTGAGCCTTGTGGGATGCCACTTGTAACTGGTTTGGAGTCTGACATGGCTCCAGCAATTCTAACCATGTGGGTTCTGTCCTTGAGCCAGTTTGCAACCCATCTAGTGACATAGGGTTTATATTTAAGCTGGTGAGCTTATCTAAAATGCTCAAGTGGGGTATTGTATCGAAGGCTTTTGCGAGGTCCAGGTAGGCTGTGTGGACCACCTTCCCCTCGTCAATGGCCTTGGTGACTGTTTCAAAGAAATCAACCAGGTTTAAGAGGCAGGATCTGCCCTTAACAAAGCTGAACTGGATAGGATCCAGTGTCTGTAGATCCCCAATATCTTTATTTATGAGGTCCATGATGATCCTTTCCATAGCTTTGCAGACCAAGCTAGTCAGGCTTATGGGGCGATAGTTTCCAGGATCCATTGAGGCACCACCTTTGTGGAGAGGGACCACTGTTGCTGTACGCCACTCTTTGGGTACATATCCTGTAGTAAGGCTGAGACTGAACAGTAGTTTTATGTTTGGGTTTAGCTCTTCTTGGAGTTCATGTAGGGCGAGCCGGGACACCATATAGTCCCATTGATGCTGTGTTTTTGCTTTGGAGAGGGCGACTGTTACCTGAGCATCTCAGCTGTCAGGGGGCAGCACTCTGCTGGGATAGATATTTGCCCTTTGATGGGGAGGGGAGAAGTTTGCTGAACCTGTCAGCTAGCATGTTGGCAATGTCTGGATTTGGTGTATTTTTGTCATTTTGGACTAATTCTGAGCATATCTGGGAATTCCACCCAGGTTACTAACATAACTAAAGAAAGCCTTGTGATTATCCTTAGTGTCCTGTGCAATTTTTCTCTCGAAGCTGGCCTTAGATGATTTTATGAGTGCCCGTAGTTTTTTGCTAATACTGATCAAAGATGCCTTCCCTTTTGGGATTTTGCTCTATCATGTAGTAGCTTCCTCCTTTATTGTATAGTTTGTTTATGGCTGGGGTCCACCAGACAGGATGTCTGCCTTTGGAGGATTGGGTCTTGGTTTTATTTGGGATTGCATGATCCATGCATTCCTGAAGGTGTTCATAGAATGCGTTTATAAAGGATTCTGTGGTCTGGGCCGTATTTTCCACAGGCCCAGGGGCTTTGAAGGATTCCACCTTGGTTTTGAGGAGTGTGAAATTTGCTTTAGAGAAGTTTTTCACTGTGGTTTTCTGGGCAGGGGGTGGGGTCGGGATGTGAATATCCAGTGAGATTAGTTTATGGTCTGATCTTACCAGTGAGGGATACACTTCTGGTCTGGAGCATAAAGTCCCCATGCTGGTGATGATCAGGTCCAGTATGTTTTCCCCTCTTGTGGGAGTGGTAACAAGTTTTTCCATAGCATTTGAGTCTATAAATTCTAGGAACCTTTGGGCTAGGGTGTTGGAGCTAGAGTAATGCTCCCAGTCTATGTTTGGGTAGTTGAAGTCACCCAATATAATGGTGTTTGGAGAGACCTTCATATTTTCCAGTGTTCTCAGGAAGGCCAAGTGGGGTTCCTGTAGCAGGCTATAAACTGGAAGGCAGTTTTACCCACTGTTAGTTGCACATGGATAGTCTCTGATGCTTCGTGCTGTGCTACCAACCTGGAGGTGTGGGTATCTTTGACGAATATTGATACTCCCCCTCTTTTTGTGGTTCGGTCCAAGTTTTGGGGCCAAAAAGCATGATATGAGGTATAACCTGGTAGTGCTGGGGTGCTCTCGGGAGCCTTGAACCAGGTTTCTGTTACTGCACAGATATCGATGTTCTCCATGCTAAGGAGAGTTTCGAGTGCATGCATCTTGAGGTTTAGACTTCTGGCGTTGAGTAGCATTACTTTTAGTTTCTTATCCTTTGTGATACCTATAAAGGTGGGTTTGTCTTTTGAGCCTTGCCTAAAAAAGTCACTATGGGGGTAGCAAGAGCCTTTGCCAATATCCGAAAGCCCAGTCGTGACAGGTGCAAGCCATCCCTAGTGAAGCATCCTGGCTTGTCGAGCATGTCATCCCAGGCTGACAGGCATTGGATCCCCTCTGAATGACACCAATACTTAAGCCAATTGTTGAAATTGATCATCTTGTCTTCATATTGTGGCATCATTCTTGGTGAAGGTAAGATGCTACTCAAGGTCAGGGTCATACCGGCCTGGGCTACATGCTCAGAGAGCTCCTCTATGTCTCTTTTCATGTAGTCCAGGGAGGTACATCTCAGGTCATTCACACCAGCATAGACAATGACTGAGTCATATTTGTACTTGCCTTGGAGTGACCTGAGTGCTTGTGTTATGTGGCAGATCCTAGCACCCGACAGGCAGCTCACTGTGACCTTCTCCTTGTTCAGCCTGGTGAGTGGGACGTCAGTGTGCCTGACGATAGAGTCCCCTATTACAAGTGTATCAGGTGTGTTGTTTAGCCTTAAGGGCTGTGACTGTTTGGCACACTGGCTTTGTGAGCTATGTGTTGCACGTGTTTTGTTTTGGGGTAGCGGTTGCTTGGGTGTCTGCTTTGGCGGTCTCTGCTGCTTAGGCAGATTTTTATTTAGAGCCTCTGAGTATGTTTTTGTGTGTTTATGTGTTTGGTTTGCTGTCGTGGTAGGTCTATGTGAGACTGGAATTGTAGTGAGTGTGGTTTCCTTCTCCTCCTGACTGGTTATGCCAGTACTGAGTTGAGAGAGCTTAGCCTCCAGTTTGGCCATATGGCTGCATCTCTCACATGTGTTGGAATTTGTTGGGAGGAGAAGAGGGTTGTCTGTGTACATGAGGCAGTTGTAACATTGCCTCAAGATTCCCAGATTCACCAGCTGGACCGGAGAGGAGATTGACAACTGACCTTTGGACATGCTAGAATAGTATTGGGAATTCCTTTATAATTGAAAAAAGGGCCAATGGGGTACAAGGTACTCAAGTGGAGTTTGTGAGGGTGTAGTGCTTTTAATTTTTTTAGTGCTGACTTATATAATTGCTTTAGTGAGCAAGTGCCAGGTAACTTAAATGCAATGTGTTACAGGTAACTTAAATGGAAAACTGACAAACACTAACTTTCTTTCAAGTGAAACAAGGAAATAAGTACAGTAAGCAATGCAGATATCACTAGGGATCCACAGAAGCATTGGAAAGCCACATTTTAGGTGGAATTAGCTTTTCAGGAAAATAACAAGCAAAGAAACAACAAGCATACAAACAAAGCTAGATTCAGCAGGCCTGGATCAAGTCTATGCTACCGCAAACAAGGTGTACCAATTACAGTAAGAAGCAGTTCAAATATGCAGGCACTATAAGCCTTTAACCAGAAATTCCCAGCTCAGAAGGGCAGAGTCCAGCCTCTCCTCCCACAAGAGTGCAGACCACAAACCCTCTTAATGTAAAATAACTGGCCTGAAGCCCAAGTGCTTAAACCAGAACTAATACACTTTTAGAATAACAGACACTGAGCCCTCAATCAGCAGTTCCCAACTTAGAAGGATGTAAGCTACCTGTCCTGCCACCACAGTGCAGGCCACAAACCTTCCTAATGTAAAACAACTGGTCTGAAGCCCAAGTGCTTAATCCAAAAGACTTAGAATGATAGCTACACTTTAATCAAGTTACTACCGAGCAGTAGTAAATACAGTTGAATACTTTAAAGAATGCCTGGATTAGTGCTCAAGTTATACAAACAAAGCTAGATTCAGCAGGCCTGGATCTAGTCTATGCTACAGCAAACAAGGTGTACCAATTTCAGTAAGAAGCAGTTCAAATATGCAGGCACTATAAGCCTTTAACCAGAAATTCCCAGCTCAGAAGGGCAGAGTCCAGCCTCTCCTCCCACAAGAGTGCAGACCACAAACCCTCTTAATGTAAAATAACTGGCCTGAAGCCCAAGTGCTTAAACCAGAATTAATACACTTTTAGAATAACAGACATTATCTGTAGTCCACTGTATCGTGAGACACGGGCTTCATTTTCCAAGTGTAGGAGCATGCTCAGTATGACCTTCTATATTGAGTCTGTGCGTCCATTCCAGAGAGTGTTGGACTCCAGTTCAGGGTTTTGTGTGCTACAGCTACACCTAGCAAACTGTTTCTGCAGGATATCTGTAGATAGGTTGCCAATATGGAGACACAATGGGCATAACATATGGGGGATACTGTAACTATTGCTGTCTGTGCTGCTTGTGTGACATGTTTGGTTGTAGAATAGATTTTCTGACATATGTACTGTTTTACACTGTGATGTATCATGTCATCAACTACTGACAGTTATCATTCTTTGCTCACAGTTATTTACCAGGGAAATACAAGATGAATGAAGCTGAGATCAATATTCTGAGGCATAGACTACACATTGTGGCACACACCTGCCATTGTGGAGGGGTAGCTACAGACAATAGACTGCTGGTTCTATGTAAATGATCCAGCACTTAGTATGCTGGCTGGGGATCCCATTCTTGTGCTATTCTCAACTGCATGGAATGGCCATATCCTGCTGGGGCCATACCTCTCAGCTGTAAAGATACACCCATGTTATCCAGAGGCAGGGCTCATATATCTGGTCAGTGTACCTTCACATTGTGGTTTACAAGCAGTTTTGTGGGTATTTATTTATGAGTTTGCAGTCAGGGAGTAGTATGGGTGGACATTAGAATTTCAGACTTCACACACTCCATGACATCCATGCTTCTACACCCCCCCCGTTATTCTCTCCTCTTCCTAACATTATGTAAGCAATATCTCAGCGGTATCCCTATAGTTGGGCATTTATCCCAGTAGTATTTATGGCCTGGTTCACAGTCCTTGCAGTAGGACATAGGGAGGCATGCTACTGGCATTTGCCAACATAGCCTTGCATTTGTTTTCTGTTTACTGTGTTAGGTTGTTAGTTGGGACCACCTGACATTCCGTACATTGGCACTATGGGTGAGGCATGGTCCTTTGCCAGAGGACTGCAGGCCATTTGAGAGTGCGGCAGGCCATCTGTTACTGCATTTCTACATGGGATTGTGGGGGGGGGGGTGCACACCTGCAGACTTTAAACATTTACAATGACTGAACTGGTATTTCAGTTACTCTGTTGGCTTCCATTTCATATTGTATTGTGACCTATCATGCAGAAAAGAGACATATCAGTAGAGTACGCATGTTAGATCTTAATGACATAAATTTTAGTTTCAGACTTCTTACCCTTCAGAACCAGAATGCAAATGCCAGACCTGTTGTAGTACGTCTGTGTAGGTCTGGTGGGGGGCTGTTCACCTTTGCCATCATTGGGGGCCTTAGCCTGGCCTTTTTTATGGTCATCTACACCTGTCCTGCTGGGTGAGGCTTGTGATGGGTATTTGACCCTCATTGAGATCCATGTGTGTGACCTGTTGACACCCACAGTTATTTGGGCCATCAAATGTACTGTGGTGGGGGTTGTCACCTTCTGTAGTGCTGCCGAATATGTTGACACCAGTATTTGTTGTGAATTTCCTGCTGTCCCATATAGCTGTCTGTTGTTATCCCATTCAGATACCCAATTCCCTTGAATGCTTTCATCCATGTCATACATACAAGTATGAGAACATACTACTCCATTCAGTAATTGATAGGAATGGTGACTTACCTTGTTGCTGGGCCAGTACTGAGGATGGTGCTGGAGGGCTGACTATGTTAGGTGCACATAGTACACTCCCTATACATGATAAAGCTCAGGTAGTGTCATGTTTGGCATCCCTTTTACTGTATATGTGAGTTGGAGAGAGGTATCAGTCCCTGGGACCCTACAGTGTCAGTGTGTGTGCTATGCGTTGCCTCTTTGCCAAGGCATGGGCATACTGGACACACCTCCTTCTGCCTACAGGGCCAGGCTCAGGATGTTTCTCCTCTGTGTCCCTCTGTGCCTGTGCTGGCCGTAATGGTGGGGGCTGTGTGGCCCTGCCCCATGCTGTTCCTGATGCAGCCATTTCCGGAGGATCATATTGTGTAGCATGGCACATACTATGAACATTTGTGTACATTTAGCTGGAGAGTACTGCAAGGCTCCACTGGATATGTCAAGGCAGCAGAACCATGACTTGAGCATCCCAAACACACGCTCTACAATGATCCTGGTTTGTGCGTGTGCCTCATTATGGTGTTCTTGTTTGTGGTGTATGTGCATTTCTGATGGGTGTCATCAGCCACAGCTCCAGTGCATAGCCAGCATCCCCCACTAGATGGCCATATGGGATGTTCCCCCCTGGCAAATGCCTGATACAGCTGTGAGCAATGCCAGATGTGGGAGTCATGATAACTTCCAGGGCTGCCAGCACACACATTCATGATAATGCCCTAGGCATCACACATGACCTGGCAGTTGATGGAGGGGAAGCACTTGCAGTTTATGTACACCCTACCCTGCTCACCAGGTGGTGCTTTGATGTGGATGTGCATGCAGTCTGTAGCACCAACTACCTTAGTGTATTCTGCTATATGGTGGAAGAGACGCATACATCTGGTCAATGCCTCACAGGCAGTGTGGAAATATATGTACTCATTGGCATGTTGTGTCATGGCATCCAAGAACTGGTGCAGTACCCTGGATGCTGATGTCTGTGAGTTCCCCATGATATCCCTAGTTGGTCTTTGGAAGGTACCTGTTGCTAGTATTCTTAAGCCTACACATACCTCGGTATCCATTGGGATAGGTTCCCCTCTATTAGTTCTGTGTGTGAGGCGTGGCCGGCACAGCTCAACGATTTGCTGTAGAATGTCCCTGTCCACCCTATAGTGCTCTACTATCTCCAGCTCATGTACACCCTGGTAGGTTACCCTGGGTCTGTACACTCTTCTCCTCCTCCTCCTCACTGTGGGCCAGTTGTCAGCATTCTCCTCCTCACCACCCTCAGTCTCTTGCACATACTGATGGAGTAAAGCAGCAGCAGCCTCTAACATTTTTAGTTAGCTTTGCCAGTTAAAAATCCCCCATCTGTGTACACCGGTGGTGTAGAGTTTGTGGGAAAAAAACAGTCTGTAGGGTGTTTGCATAGTTTATAGTAGTGTGCTGGTCTGCTGCATGTGTAATTGGCTGATTCTGATACATTCCACCTGCCAACTATGCTAGTTCTCCCTGATTGCTGTCCTACTGCTGTTTCCCCAAAAACCAGTCTGAAAGGTGTTTGCATAGTTTATAGTAGTGTGCTGGGCTGCTGCATGTGTATTTGGCTGATTCTGACACATTTCACCTGCCATCTATGCTAGTTCTCCTTGATTGCCTTCCTACTGCTGTTTCCCCTTCCCTGTTCCTCCCTATTAAAACACTGAGGTGCGTTTCACACATACCCAGTACTCAAATGTAAACAGTGCTGCCATTTCCTCCTTTTTTTTTGTTTAAATCCCGGTGCACGGTGCGCACACCCATTTCGGCTATGTACACAGTGCTCAGGCACATCTGACAAACCCCCTTCCTTAGCAGTGCTTAGCTAAGGGCAAACACAGGCCACAGAGCTCCAATGAGCTTACAGCAAGCATGACGCACCCCCTTATGAAGTCATTCAGCTCTTACACTTGCATTGTTGTATTGCTGCACCTACACGGTTAGGTACAAGCTGACAGTTTGAAGAAATCTGTGATTCAGTATAACTCCCCTGATTTGTATGCCCCAGTGTGTAGGTCGTTAGTTACTACACTAACATGGATCCTTTCCCCTTGACAACCAGTGCTCTCTGGTATTGTTTATATTCTGCATGCCATTGACTATAATGGCAAAATGCAGATTTTACTTAAAATTAAGTTTTGCCATTTTTTTTTTTTTCGGCACAATCCCCTTTGAGCTCCACTGCCCTATGCTTAAACGGCCAAGATCAGCCCCCCGAAAAAGTTTAATTTTCATAATAATTAATCACTTTTCAATGCCAATGGCCTTATATTTGGCCATTGGCATGTCTAATGTACATAATACATGCTTTTCCATGAGCTGTCATGCCTTCATTTTGTCAGTTGCAAAAATGTACTCAGTTATTTTCTGAATACATTTCTGCACTGACACTTTTCTAGCATGGAGACCTGGTAGCTTGGTGGATCACAAAATCACCTCATTTGCATGGTTTTCACCAGCCAATGAGGTGATTTGCATATTTGCCGGTTTTCCATGCTAGAACAGTGTAGGGACGCTCATGCACATGAAAACATCACTTTCCTGGATAGCTCGGCGGACATTTTCCGTTCAGTAGCTCCTACACTGTTTCTGCATGGAAAATACGACTTTGTGAATCCTGGGGTATGTATCCCTCAATCTGAAGGAGGCATGGGCCTCCTTCAAATTGACAACATGTATATGTCTGTAGTCGTGGCACTCTACACTGTTTTGCTGACCTCATCAGATCCAAACATATTTACAGTTCTAAAGCATGAAGACAAGTGTAAAATGTCTTTCCTTAGTTCATAAGAAGCATTTCAGAAAGGAGTGGGAATGAAAATTAAACCTGAAGCAGCTGAGGAACAGGCATTGAATGAAAATGATAAAAAAACAAAAGAATGAATATAAAGAAAAGGACTAGAAGAAAATGAAAGAAGATAGGAAAGCCCACAAATATAGTGACAAGTAGAGAAAATACCAAGAACAACCACATGTTGAACAAGATTTAATGCAGGAATGTTAAAGAGAAGTGAATTTAATCCAAAAAAATAAAAGGCTATTACTGGTGACCCAAGACAGTGGCCTACAGGTCTAACACATTTCATCAAATGGCTATTCAGCAAATAGCCATTCGTAGAGCACCTATTTACCAAAGCCACTCTTCATCAAACAGCGCATTTTAACTAAGTCAAACCTGCGGTTGGCCACCATCTTGAATTTGGCTTTTTCCCACTGTAGTGTGATCTCGGGGTTGGTATATTTAGTTAGGGGGTTGGGGTGGGGCATAGCCCCCCACCTTGGCAGGTTTTAAATTTTATTTTTTTCCCGGTCTGTCAGTTGGCAAACAGCATGTTCACCCTGCTTAAAATTCTCCATTCGATGAAGAGTGTCTTTGATTAATAGGTGTTCAACGAATGCTATTCGCTGAATAGTCATTCGATGAAATGTCATAGACCAGTGGTCTACATACATACATTGATTGCTATACACTCATGGCTGAGGGTCTGTATACAGAAAGGTATAATACTGTAGCGAGATGGTTGAATTGAAAATTGTGCAAAGACTACATTAGAGAGGTAGCTGCTGAGAAACATTGGAAACATGAATCACAAAGCATTATTGACAATGATGAAGTTTGGCTATGCCATATATATGAATCATGTGTACTGTGTGGACATATTGGCTATGACAAGCAATGCATCTAGTTTTTATCATTTAAAGTGTTTTAAAAATTCTTTTTTTTAAACACCTTTATTGAATTATCACTTATGACTTAGGCAAACTTAAAGTTATATAAGAGTAATCAAACTGTGTTAACAAGTTCATCATTTTAAAACATTATACCTCACATATATTGCTATAGATCATATAACCAAAGCAACATTAAATTATTCAGTTCCTGCCCTTTTTTTAACAAAAAATGTCTTTATTAAACCATCACTTACAACATAGACAATCAATGAAAACAAACCACACATACACAATCCTAGTGGCAAGCATTTTACAGCAAAACCATACTGACACACTCCCAGTTGGAAACATTATACATCACTTATAATCTACCCAGTCATTTTTAGTCAAACATTACATAGCTCATTTTGACTCCTGCCGTCTTTTAAACCTCATTCCTCCCCTGTATGTATTGTTCCCACAATTTCCATGTTTTCTTATGTTTGCTCCTACCCTTCTAAAGATCTCAATTTCAGTCGTTTTATCTCTGTTACTATATTCACTGCTTCTAGTACAGTTGGTTTAAGTTTTGATTTTGATTTTCTAATAATTGCTTTTTTGGCAACCACCATAATTAGACACAGCAAGGTCTTACCATATCTAAGCAATTCCAATTCTGTATCATAGCTCAGAAAAATCATCCCCGATGTCAAACCAATCTGTTCACCCAGCATCTCTGACAGTGCATCCCGCAGGGAGTCCTTAAAGTCTGCCAACTCAATGCACTCCCAGAGAATATGTTCCCAATTGTCTCTTTCTTCCCCTTCACACCCTTCAACATTTGCTACCTGAGGAAAAATCTCTGGAGTCTACTAGGGGTATAAAAATATCTACGTAAAAATTGCCAAGCAAAAATCCTGAATCTTACAGATTTTGTTGCATATTTGGGAGACATACATATATCTTCTCATTGTTTCTTTGTAAATTGCTTATCCAGTCTTTCTTCCCAATCCTTTATAATCTCCTATGATTGATTCTTATAGTTATCATGCAATATTTTATATGCTCTACTAATTATTCCTTTTTAGTGGTAGCTTCTGTTCTAAATTTTACTAAAAACTCTGCCAGTGCTGGTCTTTCATTTAGGACCTCCCTATTTCTTTCTCTTTGCCTATATTCTGATATCAATTCTTGATAGGGAAGGCAATCTATATCCTACAGTCCAAATAAATACCTGGTGTCTTCCCTTTCTATCACCTTTCCCTCTCTATTTGCTCCCAATACCTTGGTTTCTTTGCCAGTTTTCTTCAATAAGTTCCAGCCCCATCTTGAGTATTGTCTATATCCCTAATTGCAGTCATTCCTATCAGCAGAATCTCCTTTCTTCATTCCCGTGTTGGCTTAGTTCTTAAGATACTTTCTGCTACTTTATAGCTATAACATTTTGTATGGTTATTGCTATTCTCGTTAAAGGCCTGCATCTAAAATCCCGGTTTCTCCTTGTTTCTTGAGCTTCCCACCTGTTTCATTATCATCCCTTTCCATTTTGAATTATAGTTTTCTGCTTGTGCTATGTAGAGGAACCTTAACGGTGTAGTTCTGAAATACCCCCTCAAATTGGGTAATCCCAATCCACCCTGTTCTACTGGAAGACTCAGCTTATCCCACTTGACTCTTACCATCTTCCCCTCCCAGATAAAGTCCTTCAGCTCTTTATTAATTTACAACTTCTCCTCTGGTTGACAAAATATGACTGACCTGTGTATAAGACTAATGGGAATTGTGACAAAGGGAAATACTGCCAGCCCAGCTAGCTGGAATTTTGTAAATGATTATATGTCATTTGTGAATATTAATATGACTTGTATAGAAGTGTGACTGAAGGAGATACTGCCAGCCCAGCTATCTGAAATTTTGTAAGTGGTTGTGTGTCATTGGTGAATATCAACATGATGCAATTACTTATGTAACAACTGTATTAGAACTGTATGTCATATTATACAGATGTGCGGAAGAGATATTTTGTAAAATACTGAGCAGAAATGTATATACACTATTGTAACTGTTTAGATGTGTATGTATTTTAAGAATGGGGACTGAAACACAAGAAGTTGACTTCAGAAGATCAGCTGAAAACTTAAATTACTTTATAAACATGTAATAAAAGAGATGTTATCTTTCAGTTTCAGTGCAATAGGAGATGTAATGTCTAGAACTAGAAGTTTTTTATATTGTCTTTAAATGCAGAGGAATGTAAATTATTTTACGACTTCCAGCATTTAGCAAAAAGATCTAAGGTCTATGTGTTTTCGCAGGTAGATGCTAAAATCAATGGTTGTGAGCCTGGGAAATTATAGTCAGATGACAAGAAGTGATGTCACACTGCCAGCTACCCCAGCAGTAATATTTGAAATATTAATTTAAGAACTCTCTGAGAGAGGGAGGGCATTTTGTATTTTTTTTTTGTCTTTGATCTGACAGCATCATCTGGAAAACCCACTCACCACATCTGTCTTGCCTTGTTCTGTAGGTAAGTTAACTAGGGTACAGTAATTTCTCTTAGATTCAGACAGGAATATAATGGAGTATAGCTTAGATGTTTTCTGTAATTGTTTGAGACTGCCCTGCCATTTTGTTTTAAGTATTTCCTATGATTTTGAACTCTGATATAATTGTGATTATTTACTGAGTATTTTCTTGCTCTTTTATTATTTATTATTAAATATATTTAACCTTTCATTATGGCTGATCTGTGTAGAGATGTTCTGAGAGTACTTGCATATCTATTTGGTGACACTGTGCAGGCCACTCCTAATAGCCTTGCTCTTGGTCAAACTACCATTTGTATTGATAATAACATTGCACAGTATGATTGGACACCCTTTGTTAAGGGCTTTAAAGTAGCTGATAAATGACTGGTGGCAGTAATAACTACCTTATGGTCTGGGCAGAAGGGGGGATAGCTAATAAGCATTTCCCAGGCTTTCCCAGGTGTGTGTGTATGTGTAAATCAAATTTCAAAGAGTGTGTGTGTGTCAGCTACTTGGGGAGGGACATGAAGCACTAGTTGGACAGAGAGGGTGCTGGTGGTCTTGGCTACTCAGCTGATATCTCAACTCTATATCTGTGCCAGTGGGGAGTCTTATTGGGGATCTTGAGAAAGAGGGAGAAACCAGCCACAGACTGACTGTGATCTCTGTGTTCTCTAAAGGGAAATTGCACTTTTCTGTGTGTGCACTTATCCTCCCAGTGTGTATGTCCCCCCCATTGGCAATGGTGAGGTTTGAGGCTCCTTGATTACTGGGCCAGTGGTGGGGCGTCACAGGAATAAAAACATTTTTAACTGCTTGTATCTTACTATCCATATCAATATAACAAAGCTTCAATTTTCTCAGTCTTTGTATTATCTTTTATTTAGTCTCCTCCCTTAGCTGCCACACCAGAATCATTTTTAGTCCATACTCCAAAATATTTCATTTTATCATTTCCCCATAAATATGGATATTGCTGAACAAATTAATATGTGGGTACATAACTTACAGCTATTTTTGTTTTAGCGTCATTAATGTTGTATCCACTGTAATGTCTCTTTCTGGTTTTGTCAGGTATAAAATTATATCATCTGAAAATAGAGCCAGCTTTTCTTGACTACCATACCAATTATATCCTTGAATTTCTGAGTGCCTTATTTATTTTCTTTGCCAATGGTTCTAAATATAATGCAAATAACAAAGGGAACAGAGGATACCCCTTCCTGGTTCCTCTGCTCAAACAGAAATTTTCAGAGAGGAACCCACCCACTTTAATTTTCACATCCCGATTCCTCATATATCCTCCTAATCAACTAAATATTTTTTTCAAGAAATGCAAATACATTCATTGCCCTGCTTATAAAGTCCCAGCTTACTCTGTCAAATGCTTTCTCTGCATCAAGACCCACTAATAACAATGGTATTTTCTTACATTCTGCTTCCCTCTGGATCATCAATGTTATGTTAATGTTGTCAAACATTTGCCTCCTCGTCGCAAAACCATATTGATCCATACCTATCAATTTTGGCATTACTTTTTTTATTCTTTAGCCATTATAGATATGAACACTTTATAATCATGGTTTAGTATTGAAACTGGCCTGTATGAAGTTGGATGTGATGAATCTTTAACCTCTTTAGGTATTGCAGCTATCACTGCCTTATTCCAGGATGTTGGTGCTTCTCCTCCTCTTAACATACTGTTAAACAAAACCTTACAGGTCTTTATCAGTTTTTTTTTCTCTCCTGGCTTCCAAACTTCTACAGGAATACCATTTGCTCTTGGGGACTTTCCTGTATCTTGGTTATACATCAGAATTTCTATCTCATCTCTTTCTGTCGTAACCATTAGTAATTGAACCTCATCTACCTCTTACCTTGGCATATTTAAGTATCCCATAAACATTTCCATTTGTATCTTTTCTTGATTTAAATATTTATCTGCTTTATACAGACTTTCACAGAATTTCAGAAATAACCTCTACAGGATCTCTTGTTACCTTCCTTGTTATATGCTCCCTAAGTTTGATGACAGCCCTTTCTACTTTCTTTTTCCTGAGTTGTTGTGCTAAAAGTTTTTGTGCTCTAGTATTATCAAAAAAACAGTTGCTTAACAGCAAGCTTTCTAAATTTGTGTATATTATCAAGGTAATCCCCTCTTTCATGCTTAGCATTCTGCAGCTGATCCTGTTCTTGTTCTATGAGATTCCCCCTATTCTGTGATACTTTAACATTTATCAGTCCCTTTAAATAATTCTTGTTACCTCATAATCATACCTCCCTTTCTTTTATTTCTACCCTATTTTTAAACTCCACCGTAATTTTATCCCTCTCCCTAGCTATATTTTCAGAGGTAATTTATATCCTCTGAATAGTTTCTGAATATTCTCCACTATCCATTCCTTAAATTCCTCTTTTCAACAGATAAGGGGGAAAGCGCCAGTGTCTCATTTTTATTTCATTACCCTGTGTATTTACATTAGTTATTATTGGTGCATGATGTGAAATAATTATTGGGTGTATATCAAGACCTTCAATTAAATGCACATGTCCTTGTGAAATGCAAATTCTGTCTAGCCTAGCCCAGTTTTTATAAATTCACTCTGAACTCCTACTGAATTCACATCTTACATGCCAAATATTTTCATAAATGTCTTCACAAATCTACCATCCTTTGTTATATTTTCCCTTCTGGGACCCCCAGACACATCTTCACTGCTGCAAATCAATTTCCAGCCCCCACCTATAAGTAATGTTCCTTGCTGAAAACTGATTACTTCTACCAGAATTTTCTTAAGCTCCATTGTAGCAGTTTTAGGTGGAATATAAATACATAATAATGTAATCATCCTCACTTGCCAGCTGCTCCTTAGCACTCCAAATTAGCCATTATTATCTTTTTTTCCTCTTCTATAACTATTGAATTTCCTCTTGCAATTAATATAAATACTCTTTTCCTTTGTTTCAGATATTCTGCTGAATAACTATCCTGCAAGCCTTTCTTTATCAAATTTACATGTTATTTATTTATTTATTTATTTCAGTTTGATTACCGGGGAGGTCCACTGGGCTTTGGGGCCCGTTTTCAGTGGAGGCCCGGAGAGAAAAGCTCCACAAAAACAACAGTATTAATTACAAAAGAGTTCAGACAAAAAATAATTTACAAAGATTAAACAGGATTTTAAGAACAGTCTACAGTAGTACAATAATTTAGAATGATTAACAGGATTTTATGAACGGTCTACAATAGTAATGCCCGATGGCAAAACATAGTAAAATATTAACATTTAGTTAGGTTTCAGCACAAAAGAAAAATTAAAGATAATATATGAGTAGCTTATACAGCTAGTATTTTAGGAGAGGCAAAAGAGAGTTTAATTGAGAATGGGGGTTAGCCAGGAGAGAAGGAGGAGGAGGATTTAAAAGGTGTTGGTTGAAGAGTGCAGTTGCAAATTTTATTCAGATAGAGGTGAGAATGAAGCAAGCCTTTAAAGTTATCTAAGTTGTTGCAGGATCTTAGAGAGGTGGGTAGGGCATTCCATTTTTTAGCAAGGGTGAAGGATAAAAGCATTTGGCCAGCTGGGTGCTTAGGTTTTTGTACAGTGATCAGGTTTTGGTGAGAAGATCTAAGGGGTCTAGGGGGGTTATAGGGTAGAAGAATGTTTGAAAGAGCAGGACAGTTGGTTGGATGGAACAGTAGTTTATAGGCAATGGAGAGTTGGAGAAAGGTAAGTTGATTAGGGAGTTCAAGCCAATTTAGAGAGTGGAGGGGGAGCAGTGATGAGTGATAGACTTGGCATTGGTAGCAAATTTGGATATTTTGTTATAGTATTGTTCCAGTTTGGAGGTGAGACTGGATGAAATATTAGTGAGCAGAGGAGCACCATACAGTAGAGAGGGAAGGAGGTAAGTAGAGGCAAGGGTTAGCCTAGTGGAAGGAGACAGAAAGTGGTTATTTCTGTACAATAAGCCAAGTTTTATGTGTGTTTTTTTGATGTTTAGCTTGATATGATTATTGAATTTCAGCTGGTCATCAATTATGACACCGAGAAGTTTGGTGGAGGTTACTATTTCAATGATGGAGTTGGAAAGGCTGGTAATATGAAAGGAGTGTTTGTCTAGTGGTGAGGATTTGGAGGGTGGAAAGAGGAGGATCTTAGTTTTGTTAGCATTAAGGGAGAGGTGATTTTGGAACATCCATTTTTCAGTGGTAGAAAATGCAGTTTGGGTAAGAGCTTGGAGTTCTGTTTGGTTAGGGGCATGACAGATAAGAGTGGAATTGTCAGCGTATTGAACAATTGTGGTGTTGGGGATGGCTTTATGGAAGCCATTAATAAAGATGTTGAATAGCAATGGGTCAAGAATGGAACCTTGAGGTACTCCGGTAGGTGTAGGAAGGAAGGTAGATATAGCATGGTCCCATTTCACAGCTTGGGACCTGTTTGAGAGGTAGCTAGTGAACCAGGAAAGAGCATTTTGGCTAAGGTTGAAATTAGAGAGATGGTTTAGATGGAGGGAGTGGGAGATGGTGTCAAAGGCTTTAGATAGATCTAGTAGAACAGATGAAACTAAATTGCCGGAGTCACGGGCAGAGTTCACAGAATGAAGGAAATAGAGAAGGGCAGTGGTGGTACTGTGTCTAGAGTGGAAGCTGTGTTGGGTGGGGGAGAGCAATTGGTGTTCAGTAAGGAAAGGCAAGAGTTGCAGGTGTATACGCTTTTCTAGGATTTTTGAAATAGGGGAGAGGATGGCAATGGGACGGAAATTAGAGACATTACAGTTCTTGCCACCTTTGTGAAGTGGAAGAATGAAAGCAGAACGCCAGAGTTTGTGTACATAGGATTCATGCAGAGACCTGTTTATTAGGATGCTGATGGGTATAGCAATGGAGTCAGAAGCTATCTTTAGGAAGGAGGAAGTGATGTTATCAGGAGCATTTGAGCAAGGTTTGAGTTTATAGAGAAGTTTCCTTATTAGGTTGGTAGGAACAGGTTTAAATTCAAAAGTGGGGTGGGGGTGGGAAGGGAGAGAAAGATTGATATGGGAGGGTGGATTGTTGTTAAAAGTCTTAGTTAGGTCAGCAATGGAAGATGTGAAGAAGGAATTGAATAGTGAGGCAATTTCAGGGTCAGATTTGCTGGTGTCAGGACATGGGTTGCTTTTAGTACCTGGTATAAGGAGGGAGTTAATGGTGTTCCAGAATTGTTTTGGATTCCTTGTATGGTTTTCTTGTAATTTGATGTAGTAAGACTTTTTATCTCTGATGACTACTTTTCTGGTCAGGTTTCTCAATTGTTTAAACTGAAGGAAGATTTCAGGCAGTTTGTGTTTAAGGTATGCTTTCCAGGATTTGTCTCTTTGGTGCATAATCTTTTTTGTTTCTTTGGAGAGCCAAGGGGTGGGTTTAGTTCTGATTCTTTTTTTCTTATTGGAGCTTGGGAGTTAAGGATAGTTAAGAATGCAGAATTGAAATATTCAACGGCTTTGTCTAGTGGCAGTGTTTTTAGGGGGTTCCAATTAATTAGCTTAAGGGAGCTAGAGAAATAATCTTGATTAAAGTTGGTTAGGTTACATGTCTGAATGAAGTAGTGAGAGTGGGGGGAAGTGGGAGTGGCTCGAATAGAGAAGGCAGGGAGGTGGTCTCCTAAAGGGTCAGGAATTACACCAGATGAAATAATTTTGTTAGGATGGGATACAAGTATCCAGTCGAGTATGGTGCCAGGGGGGTTGTTTTTGTTAGGTCTAGTAATGGAGTTAGTAAGTTGAGTGAAGTTGAATAGACTGATGGTAATGGAGGGGTTAGGATCATTGATTTTTCCCCGGTCAATGTTAACATCTCCCAGAATAAAGGTTTCTAGTTTGATGTTAGAAGAGGACCAGGAGAGGATGTCTTCCAATGTGTTAGCATTATTACCAGGAGGACTATAGAGTGAAATAATGCAGATGATTTTGTTGATGTTCATTAGAAGTATGCCAATGACTAGTTCTGCATTATTGAAGGATGGGATGGAGTTAGGGTATGGGGTTATAGTCAGGAGGTTAGAGTAAATTAAAGCAACTCCTCCTCCTCTTTTGTTAGTGCAGTCAGATCGAGGGAATGATATCCAGGAGGTAGGAATTCAGAGTCTTTGATGTGAGGTTTTAGCCAGGTTTCAGAGATGGCCACTATGTCTGGGGAGTTATGGGTAAGCCAGTCCTGGAAGAGTGTGAATTTATTTTTTAAGCTTTGTGCATTAAAAGTGAGAAACTTGAGATTTTTATTAGTATGTTTATTTTTGGAGCTGGGCAGATTTGTTGGAGAGAGATTAGAAGGGGAATTTATAGGGCAGCAATAAGGACCTGGATTGGGGTGAATATCGCCAGCTAAATGCAGGAGAGTATAATAGGTGTTAAGTTTATTAGGTTTGTATAGAAAACATTGGTAGAGGTTTGCTTTAAGTCTATGGGTATTATTAGGGATTGGAAGTAATTTTATTTT
Source organism: Protopterus annectens (assembly GCF_019279795.1). Taxonomy (NCBI): domain Eukaryota; kingdom Metazoa; phylum Chordata; order Ceratodontiformes; family Protopteridae; genus Protopterus; species Protopterus annectens. Next base: position 192,714,232 of record NC_056726.1, read on the forward strand.
GAAGAGAAGTAGAGGGTGGGAAATGATTAAAGAGGCTGAGATATTGTGAAAGTGGGATGTGGGCTGGTTTAGTTCAGTTTTTTCCAAGTGTGTCTCCTGTAACACAACTATGTGCACTCTACATTTTTAATATAGTTCACTCTTCTTTCTTTTTTGTATTTATTTGTGAGACCATTGACATTTAAATACATTACAGAAAGCATCATTGTATTAAAAAGTTATTATTCCTACCTTTTATGTACAATGCCTTTTTTGTTAAATGTCTCGTGCAATCTTTTATGTTGCAGCAGGTTGAGCCTATGTCACATCTTACAAAACTTTTTGTTGTATTGACAGCCCTCAATCAAAAAAAAAAAAACTAACAAACCCCTGAAACCCCCTAAAACCTATTAATTTAATATTAATATACAAAACTATGTACATCTTCAAATAATGGAATTGTGTCCTCCTAAACATTCTTGTTTCAGATTTTCCATGTGAAAAAGTAGTTTACATTTGCTAGTTCCAGCAGAGTACAGGGCTAAAGTAAAAGTCCTCACTATGATCCAGCTAAAACAAGTTTGGGGGCAGGGGGGCGAGCATGGTGGAGACAGGTGTGTGCTGCAGGTTGGGCAGAGGCTTGATGGTCAGCAGGAAAAAAAAGGAAAATAGGTTACATTCATATTATGCTATTGTTTCTTTATAACTCATATACTCTGTTAATTGGTGCATTGCATTAACAATCTAATTATCACACCATATGGTCAGACTCACAAATGCACACATTTTAATTATTGTTTTATACAACTATATGTACTAGCATCAAATTAATTACACATCAGTAGTTTTTCATGCATACCTGATTATGAAAATTAATGGATAACACTGTATTGACAAACATTAATATACTTGCACTATATGATGCATGGTAAATATGATGCATGGTAATGTAGTGCATGTTGAAACATGCAGACTATGTGTTGAAGTCAGCAGGAAGAGAGTTATGCACTACTTTGCTATAAGACCTGATCATAACAGCTTTGAATGTACTTGACTGGGCACTTACAGCAGCTGGAGTGGCCTCAGAGGTTTCCCACAAAGAAAATACAGAGTGAAACAACATGTCCTATGCAAATAGAGAAAAGTTTTTGGGTTTAGGTGGGGGGGCTAGTTTTACCTTTATTTCAAGTGAGACTGCTTTGAGATCTAATCTTACCGGTGAGGACATCACACTATGTGGGTGCAGCACTCTCCCATATTTGTGAGAACCAGATCTAGGATATTTGTTCCTATAGTGGGAGTGCAGACTAGCTGCTCTAGGGCATTTGAATTTACAAAGTTAAGTAATCTTTGGGTCTGATTGTTAGTGGTCATATATGCCTCCCAATTAAGGGAGGGATAGTTAAAATCACCCATGAGTATGGTATTGGGCTGGATGGTGAGCGTTTTAGTAACTTCAGGTATGATGTATGAGTTTCATGGTTCATGGTGGGGGACTTGTAGCTAGCAAGAATAAGGTAATGAATTTTTCACATGGTTAGTTGGACATGGAGTAGCTCAAGCATGTCATATTGTTTGACCAGTCTTGAGGTATGCTTATCCTTTATGTAGCTAGATACACCTCTGCCTTTTGCTCTTTCATGTCCAGTGGGTGGTCAGAACATATGAAAGACGTTATAGCCATGCACTGCTGAGATATTTTCATGGATTTGAACCATGTTTCAATAACTACACAGATGTCAGCATTCTACAGAGTGAGTAGAGCTTCCAAGGACTGAAATTTCTTGTTGAGACTCTTAGCACTGAGCAGTAACACCTTCAGGTTGTCCTGAGTAGCTTTTGTTATTTTGGAAGGTTTGTTTGTTTGGAAATGCCTAAAAAAGGCACTGTAGGGGTAGATAATGTTTTGGCTTATATTCAAAACCTTAGAGATAATGGGTGAAGACCATTCCTGGCAAAGCAGCGTGGCCTGTCAACCACGTCCTCCCAGGCTGACAAGTATTGGACCCTTTTGAAATGACATCAGTAGCTAAGCTAATTGTTAAAGTTGATCATTTTCTGCTGGTATTGTGGCATCATCCTTCAAGATGGTAGAATGCTGCTCAATGCTAAGCTCATACATGCCTGTAACACATATTCTGAGAGCTGAATCATGTCCCTCTTCATATAGTCCGAAGAGGTACTTCTCAGGTCATTCACGCCCACATGGACTATGACTGGGATATACTGGTACTTAGGGGTAGGTGACCTGAGTTCTTGCATTATCTGGTGAATCCTGGCCCCTGACAGGCAGCTAACTGTCCCCTTATTCAGCCTGGTAAAAGAGAAATCAGTGTGTCTCACAATGGAGTCTCCTATTACCAGAATATTGGGTTGTGGAGTGTTTCACCTTATGGGTTTGGTTGCTGAGACCAAATGAGATGTGGCTTTAGGTGTTGTGATGGGAACTGTCTTGTTTACATGCATGCAGAGTTTCTGAGAATTGCGCCTGAGAGGCCTTTGAGGTTTGGGAAAGCTACATGTGAGCATGTCCACATATGTGTATTTATGTGTGCGGTCCTTTTTTGGGTGCATTGAGTGATGTATGGGAGCCACTGACAACCTGTTAGTTGCTTTTTGTGTCTGTATGTGAGATTCTAGCTTATGGTGTCAATGCCTCAGGATGTCCACCAAGCTGGATGCAGAGATAGCAGGAAAGTTCCCATCCATGGATGGATGTCCTAATGTATACTTGCAAGGGATATGAGTGGATGGTGTTTGTAACCACATGAGGTAAGGGTGTTTCTTTGGTGTAATCTGCAGCTAACCTAACCAGCGATGCTACCCAGTGCCCAAACCAGATGCTCTCTGAGCAGCAATAGTCCTGGGTACTATAATAATGTAAGTAGACATAAATAGTCCTAACTTAATGCATAAGTGCTGCTCACTGTGCAAACTGGTTGCCCAATGACTCTGGCATATATGGATTGCAATGGCAAGGGAAATGATTACATATACATATATGTGTGTGTGTGTGTGTATATATATATATATATATATATATATATATATATATATATTTTTTTTTTTTTTTGAAAATAGAGAAATTGGTCTTTCTGACCAAATCCCAGTTGAGCAGGTGCATATAGAATGAGGTGCATTTTACAGCTATTTTCCAACCATTTGATCCAATGATTGTGTGATCAAAAATCTCGACTAAGGAAAGAAATGTAATCATAATTTATTTCATGGAAGAAAGTTGTGTCCAAGGCTTAATGTTCAAAGCTGACAAAAACAGTATTTCCCCAATAAACTGAAAAGACATACTTGCAAGGATACATAAATCATATCTGGAAATAGTACCTGTCTCACTACTCCCCCCCCCAAATAATAGTCACCTTCTACACACCCTCTGTTATTATATTATCCAGCTAGAGGTATTGGGGTCACCTTGATTCCGAAGCTCTGATAATCTAGATGCTGTGATGTACTGGGATACATTTTCTGCCTTAGTTTTGAAAGATAATAACTTGTTAACTTTTTTTACTGCTATACAGAAAAGTTATTCACATTCCAACCAATATTTTGTGTGCCTACAGATAAATCAACTGGTATCATTCTTTCACATACACATAGACACAGACAGACACACAGACACAGACAGGTGCACAATGCTTCGGTCAAGCCATATTGTCATAAAATGCTCATATGTACATATGAGTGTTGGCAGAAAGCAAAGCCCCTGGATAAAACCCACATAGAGTCAAGAAGTACAAGCTGATTTCACACAGAAGGAGACAGAACTAAGAGCTCAGAGAACTAAGTGTTGTGAGATGGTAACATGGTTACTGGTTAATGGTACACTTTGCCATTAATTGGTTACTTTCACACACATCCTGCACAAACATCCAAATCTAGCCTCTTGCTGTCTGCAACTGAATTTAAAATGTGATGGAGAGTATAAAAAATATGACCAACTTATTACAATTATATATGCGGCAATAGCCATACTGTTTAAACTGTGCAAACAGCAGGGTTAATTACTTTCATTAAAATACATCCTTCCATACCTAGCAGTTATAGCAACTTTGTTGACTGTATACACCTCAAATGTCTGATTGTAATTAAAAAAAATAATGGATTCAGTAATGTATCCATATCACTCAACCTCTTAGCTCAACGATCAGAGATAAAGACAAAACGGAACAAGCTAGAGAGGTCCAAAATCAGAGACAAATACTAAATATTCATTTAGATACATGGAAAGTTGCTAAAATAATAGATTTTGCATTAGCATGCTGAAGGATATGATGTCTGAAATTCAAATTTCTGTAATTACTTAGTAAAGGCAGTCCTCAATTGTTGGCCAGAAAACACATTTGAGGAAAAAAATTAGATGCAAAATTAAGGACATTCTAAGAAATTAAAGAGAGTTGAAAAGTATTTTGAGTAGGTCACACAAATAATGTAAATGCCGTACTTAAAGAAATCAAGTTTACAGAAAATCTTTAGAGAAATTAGGAGGCTGAAGTACATAAAGCAACTGCCACATTCTGCTTCAGGAAACATTTTATAAATGCAAACTTCAGTTCAAGAACGAAACAATTAATTACTCACTTCCAGTCTGTAAGGTTCATATGAAGTTACTACACATCATTTGAAAACATATTTTTCATACAATTGGCTGTCTGCCTGCCTGACCTCAACAGCTGTTTAACTTAAAAAAGGGAGAACAAGAACAACACTATATTGTCTGCCTATCTCACCAAGCCATCATATTTAACTTAAAAAATATATTCCCTCTTTACAGGGGTATGTATGGCACTTGCCTCTAATTCTCAGACACATCTGTAGTGGATAGTGATTTGCTGAAGACCTCTTTCATGGGATCTACTGATATAAGAGATCAGATTCCTAAGGATCCTGGGGGATCAGATCCTCTGGGCCTCGTGGTTGTTTATTTTCCTCAAGGGCAGACAATATCCTTTCAACCACCTTGATTAATATCATCATGCCTGCCCACTGCAATCCCTTCTTGGTCATACCCTCCTTCCAGCATGACAGCCCCTACTTGTCTACGTTCATAAAACTTATAACAAAGTATTCATTTAATACCTCTACTTTTCCCTGTCTTTCATGATTTCTCTCCCATCTCTGCTGCATTTTACAATTTCTGTTCCTCTACCAGTTCAGTTTCACCTGTACCTTTGATGCTTTCATGGCTTTTGTTGCTCTTCTGCCACTTTGCCTATTACTGTACTGTGCATCATCTTCATCCTCATCCTAATCCACTCGTTTGCATGTCTTGCATTTTCTAATGTTTACTCTAACTGGGAGTCTGAGATTTCTCTGCAACTACCTTGACCCTTTCCTTTTTTGCATCTTACTCAGACCATCATCTATAGCCCAGGATACTTTATTGGAGTTGGTTTAGCATAATGTTTATATACCTGGGTACTTCATTGGGGTTGGTCTGGCATAATGGTTAAGATCTTTGCCTCATAAACACAAAGTAAAGGGTTTGATTTTAACCTCAGGTTATTGGCTACACTTAAAATGGCCCTTCAGTACAGTTAGCCTAGTACTCGCCTGTGAAGACATTCCTTACCCATTTTCATAGCTTGTTTATTCCCAATCTCCCAAATAATGTTTGACCCTCTCCTCCAGGTTATCATAATCCAATTCTCCAAAATCTCACTTTTGCCATTGTACTTTACCCTTTACATTGACTACACACCTCAGTGTCATGATGCCTTTTTGCTAAAGGCACTTTCCCTTGGGCAGTTTTGACCCCCTCTGTCTTGCTTAGGATAATGCCTGGAATTGTCTCCTTTCTGGTAGAGTCCATTACCAGTTGGCTGAGTCTTCCCATGGTCCAAGACCTCATTTAACTACAAGCAAAATGAAGTGTTATAGTGAATATTATTATAATTCTTTCTATAAGATCTTCTGGCTTTTCCCAGTTAAGGGTTGCCACAGTGGAACTCCGGTCCGCTAATGATTGGCAGTAGATTTTTATGGTGCCAGCTCAATGTCCAACCTTCAACAAAGGCACACCCATGTCTTTTAAACGCAACTCGACCATGGGAAGGACAGGCAGACTCCACACAGAAAGTGTTCCAACCAAGGATTGAACAGGAGAACCTCTTGCTGTGAAGCGACAGCGCTACCGCTGCACCACCGCGGTTTCAATTCTTTCTATAAGATAATAAATTAAAACTAAAACACTTCCACAGAAAATAACAAAACATACTGCACCATACAGTTATGAGTATCTAACTATTTTTTAAAGAAAAAAAATACCCACAACCACACTAAACAGAGCAACACAGACTTCTTGAGTATTATGTCCAGTCATAAGAAAGTGGCATTACTGCTCTAATGCTATAATATATTTAACTGCTCCAAGTGTATTTTTTTATAAACCACCTTTAATTTTAGACTTTAGATTAGTATAAATTAAATTTCACCTTAATCCTATATCTTGTGTTGGATTAGCAAATTTTCTGATCACATTGCTTTATATTATTTATTTTGCAAGAGCACTGTTTTAGTGCCCCTTTAAATGTAAGCAGTAGGACAACCTGTCAGGCTTATCACTCTGTAGCTTAACGTAATATGACAAAGACTATCTCTTTGACCTGGCAGAAAAGGAACTGTTACCTTTCTGCAGTGATATTATTATTCCTAGTTATGTGTCACTTGGAAATAACACTACCATAGATAAAGCTGAAACTGAGCATCATTCCAAACGTAGATGTATTTTAACATATGATAGAAATACAAGTAAAGTTAAGGAAGTTATTCAGAAACATTGGTTTATGGTCCAACACATACCATGTTTCAAGAATATTATGACAGAACATCTTTCTTTTATATATAAATGCTCTAGTAACTTGAAAAATGTATTGTGTTAAAAAGAACAAGAAAAATATGCCAATAAGCATATTAGTGCTAGAGTAAGAAAACATAAATGTAATGCTTGTTATTTCTGCAATTATATTTTTTACTGATAAGTCTTTTAAGCATCTTATTAATATACAAGATGTTGTTATTAATACCTATGGAACATGTAATACTAAGAATCTTATATAGCAAAAAAGCAATGTCTTTCAGCTTTTCCCAGTTAGGGGTCAGCACAGCAGATCATCGGTCTGCAGATTGATTGGCAGGGCATTTTTACAGTGCTGAGTTGCCAGCCCAATGTCCAACCTTCACAGAAGGCACACCCACCTACCTACATGTCTTTAAAGCTCACTCAGCCACAGGGAGGGCATGCAGACTCTGCACAGAAGGAACTCCAGCTGAGAATCAAACCGAAGAGATATATATATATATATATATATATATATATATATATATATATATATATATATATATAAAAACAAAGTTAAGGTCACAATTAAAAACCAATGAGAAAAAAAACTAAATGAAAAATCCAGCCAAGCTAGAACTTTCAAAGAGTGACCTCCAAAACCTCCTGTAACAGAGGCCCATGGGATATATGCAAATGACCCTTATGAACATCAGGTGTTTCAGCTATATGGCGATTCTGAATGCCCATGACTTTTTAGTTTTTTTTCTCATTGGTTTTTAATTGTGACCTTTTAACTCTTTGTTTTTATTTGTTATAATTTGTTATTTGGGATATTTTGCAATCACCCTAATGAAAATGGACATCTGCTGGGTATAACTACCTTGTGTTTCTTAAGCTTAGTCAAACACTCTGCTTATGCTATGCTGAAGAGGTCATAACAAGGCTGAAATATGCATATCCATAGCTAGTGGGGTTTGGCTTTATTGGCCTGAAATTGTCCATTAAAATGACTTCAAGCGTAAAAGTCATGGGCATTCAGAATCGCCATATAGCTGAAACACCTGATGTTCATAAGGGTCATTTGCATATATCCCATGGGCCTCTGTTACAGGAGGTTTTGGAGGTCACTCTTTGAAAGTTCGAGCTTGGCTGGATTTTTCATTTAGTTTTTTTTCTCATTGGTTTTTAATTGTGACCTTTTAACTCTTTGTTTTTATTTGTTATAATTTGTTATTTGGGATATTTTGCAATCACCCTAATGAAAATGGACATCTGCTGGGTATAACTACCTTGTGTTTCTTAAGCTTAGTCAAACACTCTGCTTATGCTATGCTGAAGAGGTCATAACAAGGCTGAAATATGCATATCCATAGCTAGTGGGGTTTGGCTTTATTGGCCTGAAACTGTCCATTAAAATGACTTCAAGCGTAAAAGTCATGGGCATTCAGAATCGCCATATAGCTGAAACACCTGATGTTCATAAGGGTCATTTGCATATATCCCATGGGCCTCTGTTACAGGAGGTTTTGGAGGTCACTCTTTGAAAGTTCTAGCTTGGCTGGATTTTTCATTTAGTTTTTTTTCATATATATATATATATATATATATATATATATATATATATATATATATATATATATATATATATATATATATATGGGTTCCTATCAGAAGACCAAAGACTCATTTTGTTGAATGCATCTTGGTTGAACTTCAAATGTCGAAAATGCAAAATGGCGAAGCTGCATATAATCAAATTCTTTGCCTGGGAAATAAGTCACTTGGCTGCTTCCATCACTTTGCCGTTTTCGGCACTGTAGTGCGATCTCGGAGTTGGTATATTTAAGTGGGGGGTATGTAATGTTTGAATGTGTTTTTTTTTTTTTTTTTTGGGAACAGCGATTTTTTTCCCTGGGGAAAAAAATCACTGTTCTGGTAGTTCGATGTGTTGTGAATTTGAACTTTTGAGTTCGATATAACAACGTTCAATCATTTGATTGTTTGTTGTTATAATATAGACCCTATATACACACACACACACACACACACACACACACACACACACATATATATATATATATATATATATATATATATATATATATATATATATATATATATATATATATACATTTACGGAATCAGACAGTCGGAGATGTTGCATGACAAGGGAACTGCTCAAAAGTCCCATTTTTCAGTGAATATCCACTGGGACTATACAGCACAAGGAGCAAGGCCAAAAAATGCCAGGAACAGGAGCTGTCAGTGGAGAAATTAATGGACATGGCCCTGGCAGTCATGCTTGAGGAAGTAAGTGAAGTGAATAACCTTTCCCACTATGGGCGATAGTGACAATGTATATGTTTCTAAGCATTGTGCAAACCAAGGCAGTTATAGTATTGAAAATAATGATTTAAATGCCGAAGTACAGTCGTTGGACCTTGTTAATGGCGGTGAAATAAACAAAGTGTATTGTAATGATAGTGATAGCACCCTGAATGACATTCATTCACAGTTTATATTGGAAACGGCCAATGTGGAACAGCAAATTACATTTATGAGTTATAAAGGTTGTTTAATGGACATTAATGATGAAACTGTTGAAAGTAATACATTTTGTACTGTGCCAGAGGAATTGATACAGGCTTTTGCTAAATATGATAAATCAATGAGTATTTTAGAACCAATTGTAACTAATGATGCACATGATTTTAAAATATATAATTATTCAGACAAAGATGTTACTGTGGAGCATGTTAACCTATTGGCAAAAGGATTTACTTTTGTCCCTTTCAGAAAAGGGAAAATAGACAATGCCCTAATAGACTTGAAGTGTTTTACAAGGAAATTAAACTTAAAGGTGCGGTTTAATGGACAGGTTAAAGCTCAAAGTAATAAACCTAGTAGTTTCAACCCATCTCTTAACAATGTCATTAAATTATATGAACAAGTTATTGAAAAAGAAATAAGGAAAGTGATAAAGGATAATGAAGACAAAAATATTAGCATCAAAAGTATGACTGTGGCAGAAGATAGATTGTTGAAGGAATTGGCTGAGGATCCCAGTATACGTATAATGAAATCAGATAAGAGGAATGGGGTGGTTATCATGAACAAAATTGACCACATTAATGGTATGAATGTGCTCTTGATGAATGGAACCTATGTTGAAAGTTCCCTAAATTAGATGCACATTGGGTATATGAAAATAGATATGCTACTTGAAGACATGTTATTCCAAGGGCAAATACGTGAGGATGAATATAACTTCATGGTCAACAAACACCCCATGGTACCCAATATATTTGGTATACCTAAAGTCCATAAAGGAGTTAGGGATCCAAAATTCAGACCAATTGTTAATGGAAAAAGATTAAAAACTTGTTTCATAAATAGATTCTTAGACGTCAAACTACAGGTTGGATTAAAAACCTTTCCTTACATAGTCAAGGATTCATGGCAATTTTTGGAAATGGTGGGGAAAGTTCCAATTGAAAAGAGTATGATACTTGTAACTATTGATGTGTGTAGTTTATTCACAGTGATACCACATAGAGTGGGGTTAGATTGGTTAGAGACCCAACTGCAAAAGACAGCAAGTTATGATCAAAATCAAATAAATGTATATGTAACCTTCATGGAAACAGTATTACAAAATAAGTTAATCTGTTCTGAGGGAGAATACTATAGGCAAAACACAGGCGTGGCAATGGGTGCAACCTGTGCCCCTGTGTTTGCAAATGTTGTTATGTCATATTGGGAACAGGTATACATCATGGATGGGATATTCCATTCCAAAATTTTGTATTGTACAAGGCTTTGGGACGACCTCTTCATTGTATGGAAAGGTACTGAAGAAAAATTATATCAATGTTATGATTATATAAATTACACTGTTGATTTTTTTAAAATTCACACACACACACACACACACACACACACACACACACACACACACACACACACACACACACACACACACACACACACACACACACACACACACACACACACACACACACACACACACACACACACACACACACATAATATGTCCAGGATGGGGATTTATTTTTTTACACTACAAGTAATGGGTTGGAATCAAGAATTTTTAGGAAACCAACTTTTTCCAATTCCTATTTACAGTATAATAGTGCACATCCGTACTTTCAAAACAAAGTCCATAGTCAAAGGCCAATTGGTACATGCTTCAAGAATGATGAGCTTTGATGAAAAGTTTTTAGAGGAAATTGATTTTATTTTGCACATGTTCACAACAAGAGGATACCCACAAGAATTTTTGGTTAAAATTAAGGAAGAAGTTATAAACTAATGCATCAGGGGTATCTATAAACCCATTTTAGGATGTACCAATGGTTTATTTAGTGAGGCTGTGGCTAAGAAGAAATGGACACTAGTGTAGGGTTTATTACCACCTTCAGTTTAGACACTATAGAAATAGATGACATTATTATAAGGAATTGGGATATTTTACAATTTGATCACAACGTGGGGCAGAAAGTAGGTAAGCATTCAAAAATCATGTATAAAAAGGATAGATCATTTAAAAACATACTAGAAAGTAATTTAAAACATAATATACTTGGTGCCAATAGGAGAAATGGTAATTTTAAATGTAACAGATGCACATTTTGTTCACACATATTAGAAACAGGGGGCAAGTTTTTATTGAATGGGAGATCTATTAACATCTGTGGGCATTATAATTGTAATACGTCGAATGTTGTTTACATGGCCAAATGTCAATAATGTCCTATATTTTATATAGGGAAAACTTGCAGGCTATTTAAAAACAGAATTGGGGGAACATTTGATAAACATCAGGCATGAAAAGCCCACAATGCTCTTGCTAGGCATGTTAAGGTTAAAAAAATATCACCAATTTAAATTTTTGGTAGTGCAATACATTGAAAAAGACCCTCAAGGGAAATGTATAGACATACATTTAGATGTGTGTGAACTAAAATGGCAGTTGCAATGTAATGCAACAGTTTATCCTGGAATAAACAAAGCTATTAACATTTCCTGTATTTTGAAGTTAAAAAATATTTTAGGTTAAGGTTATTTCTTTATTCACCACATGTACTTAAACATTTTTAAGTTATTGTTTAGTGGTGTTTAATGTCTTACTTATATTTGGTATTAAATTGTATATTTATTGTTTTACCTAGCAACATGAGTCACAGATTTTAAGTATACAATTGATTTAATTAATTTTAATTATCCAATTAGCAATGGGATTAAATAAGTATAAATGTCTGGGTTGATTTGTATAATATTGTTCTGATGAAGTCCCTCGTATCCTAGAGGGAAGAAAGTGCTTAACGTGGTTATTGTGGATTAAACAGTTTCAACTAATTTATCTGGTTTGCTGCTTCCTTTGCTGTGTTGGTGGTTATACAGTTTGTGAACTTTGGTGTAAACTGATTATTGAATCAGATTTGTGAGCAATTTTTTTACTGCAACCAGTTGGGTATCAGTGGTGTGACTTTCTGCACTAGTTGGCATTAGTAGAAATCAACCCCCTCCAGTGCCAGCCTGATTCTCCACATATCAGTGGCAATTGGTTCAGTCAGTCACGTTTAGATTGGCAGTGGTGGGATTCAGCCCTCATCAGCACTAGTCATCTATGACATTTTGTGGCAGTGCCAGACCATCCATCACATATTTCATAAATGATTCATGGCTCGTAATGCTGTACTGCTGATGAGGTCAGCTAACCATTTTGTTTAAAGAATAGTAACAGTGTTATTTTAATTGTTTAAAGAGTATGTAAAACATACATCAGTAAGCTTTTATCCCTGGGAAATGGAGTCATGTTACGTGTTCTAATAAAGACAGAACAGGTAGTTTTTAAATGTTTTTGATAGCTCTTATTTTCTGATAAGTACAGTTAATTATAGGCTTTCTAATAATGATTACATTATGGGACCTGGGGGGAGAATTTGCATCTATGTTGGTCTGCATTAGTCAGCCATTTTGTAGCGTGACATTATTGTTTGCGAAAGGAATGTCTGAGGAAATATGACACGGTGAAGCCACACATTATCATTATTCCACAAATGTAATAAATTCCTTATAAGTTTGTTAATGAATGCTTGTCATGAAAACTAGGTTCATAATTTTATTAAAACTAAATGAATGGCTAAATATTGCTTATTGTACATAACATGCAAACAGATTCTAAAGATATTAAAAACATTATAACTCTGGATCTGTGAAAGTGAAACCTGCCTAGTATGAATCATAGTACCAATCTCCTGTAAGAAGTGGAGAAGAGTGTGGAACTGCCTATCTGCATCTAAATTAGAAACAACATAGTAATGATGAAAATCCTGACAGGAAGGATATGAATTTTTGAGAGGTTTATCCTGCCTGTGGTTGTAAATTTAAGGGGGAAGAACATATTTAGAACTGTCATGTTCTGCCTGATAATCTCCTACCAGCATCCATTTGGATTATTCTTTCCTCTGATGAGTGTCAAGAGCCAGGCCCATCTGTTCGCTGGACAGAGCGAGAGTTGCATGGCCTCTTTTTCCATTTTCAGGGTGATAACCCAGTCAGCTCATCCCCTTTGTTAGCAAGAATTATGTGTGTTGAAACAGGATAGTGCACTGATCCTGTGGACTAAGCTAATGCCCCTCACCATAGATCACTGCAACTTCTACTAGTACAGCTTCACAGGAAGAGCAAGTATGTTGTCACACACCCACCAGTCCTGCCAGGTACACAGTGCAGTGCTGGCATCATGGGCTTCCTAAGATCAGTGTTGCTGCTTATTGCCTACTCACTGGAAGGTGCCATTATTACACCAATCCAACCTTCCTTCATCCACAGAGAATGAGTGAACCAGCAAAAACTTCTCATTCTGATTCTCCCCCACTGGCCCTCTCCAGTGCTGATGCTGGTAATCAAACATGGGTTATCTAAATTGTAGTCAGTTCTTTATCTTTGTATGCCATGGAGCTGGGGCAGGAGGAACAAGTTATTAATAGCTCTTAAGTTTTCTGGAGTGGTAATGAGACTTGTACATCAATCTTATATTCTAAATCACAGCTCTATGGCACAAAAGGATGAATCCATGGCTTTGACTCTGGCACCCTTGTTTAAATAGTAAGCCCAGCACCTGAGGAGTCAGCTAAGGAGAGTAGTAAATATGGAGGCACTTTACTGGCTCATCTATCCAGGAGTTAGGGGAGGGTTTTTAAACATAACATGATAGACCCAGTGGTGATTCTGCAGGGTATGTATCCTTGGCCTAAAAATACTGTAACAGATATGGCAGATGCTAACCTTAATGGTTCTACTTCATTGTACTTTGGGCATAGAGGTAGAGAATGGGTAAGACATAAAATAAAAATCCCTGTTGCAACTAGTATGATCTTGCACTGGGATGATTCAGTCTCCCTAAGGACTACAGGAAAAAGTATCAGATTAGGTCTGACACCCCCCAGAGCTAATCTGATACTTTTCCCTGAAGTCTGAGGGTGGTCAGAAGTGTCTTCTTGTGTCCAAAAGCAAAGAAAGGCACCAGTGTTAGCTGGCATAGGGACCCAAAAATCTTATTAAAAATGAAATTTGCTAAATCTGTATATATTCAACCTAAGAATTTAAAGGCTTGTATCTTTTGAATTGGGATATTTTAATCTATTTGATCACATAAAATAATAGCCATTGTCTTATAGGTTCATAGGCTCATAGGTAGGTACTAGGCTATCAGCCCTGGGGCCTATATAAGCCTAGCCAAAAAGGTTTTCTGGCTTCCGCCACTCAAGAAAATTATTTTCCTGTGCCCCTGTCCAGCAGTGCTGCAGAAGTGATCCCCAGGGTGAATTTTCTACTTCCCATCCAGTTGTCAAGGTTTTTCTTAAAGAGGACCAATGAGGAGCTTTGCTTGACATGAATGGGTAGTTTGTTCCAGAGTATGGGAAGTCTCTGGGACAGGAATCTATCCCTCCAGCATGTTCTGCTTATTGTGGTGACAAGGTTTAGGTCCCCAGAGTGTGTGGTTCAGAGAGATTGGAATTTCTTTAAGTGTAGCATGTCCAACAGCTCTGGGTTTGACATAGCTTTGTATGTTAGGCAGAGATCGCCTCTGAGTAGGCGATATGCGACAGAGTAGAGCTGGAGTTTTTTGAGACGGTCTGCATATGGCATCTGTTTGAGGCCGGTAATCCTCCTAGTCTGGTATTTCTGTGGCGATTCCAATTGTTGTAGGTGTCTTGTGAGATACATGCCAAATGGGGCATTGTACTATATAATGGGTCGGATGAGGGATGAGTAGAGAGGAACAATGACCTCCTTTTTTCTAGAGGTGAGCCCTTTTGTGATGAGGTGTGCCACGTAGAAGGATTTCCTGACTACTGTGGCAATGTGGTTATCAAGGGAGAGACTACTGTCCACCTGTGTTCCGAGGTTTCTTATCACACTTTCAGTGTTTAGTGAGCTACCGCCTATGTGGTAGTTCATGGGTACAGAGTTTTTGCCAAAGAGGATGACAATGCACTTCTTGGCATTGAGCTTGAGGCCATGACTTTCACACCAAGCATCTGACTCTGTGAGGCTCTTTTGTAGAATGTCTACATCATTAGGTGATTCTATTATGGCTCCCAGTTTGCAGTCATCTGCAAACTTTGTCAGCCATACACCTTCTGTGATGGCCTGGACTTCAGAAAAGTAAATACCGAACAGGAGATGACCCAGGACTGAACCCTGTAGTACTCCACTTGTCACTGGTCTGAAGTCGGAATTGCAGTTGGCTTCATTTACTGTGTGGGTTCTGTCAGTGAGACAGTTGCTCACCCATCTTGTGACATAGGGATTTATGACCAGTTTAGTGACTGAGTCATTTTAAGTTAATTTTCTAAAGGGATAAAGAGTTGAGTGTATTGACCTGTCTGACGAATTCTTGAAACAATTTTTCAGTGCTTGTGAGTTAAAAGAAGGACATCACTATACATGTTGTATTTGATATATATATATATATATATATATATATATATATATATATATATATATATATATATATATATATATATGTCCGACAGGGAGATTCAAATTTTGGTGCACATCTTTGAGAAAGGGTGCTATTTAGAGAAAAACAATATTAAAGAGGGTGGGCATCCTTTTTGCACTCCTTCCTTGAGGTGTAACTATGTAGGTTGAAGGGGCAGCTATCTGGGTGCAAGATAACTTTGATGGGGGGGGGCTGCAAATTCCATCTTCAGAAATGGATGCCAGTGATGCATTTTTGGTCATGGGTGAAGTGCTCCCTGTTAGCTACTAGGTGTAACAAGCTGTTATTACATCCATAGTAAGCAGTTTACCATGGTTTAAAAAAGAGAATGTTTTTAGACCTCAACTGCACAAGGACCTTTCCTGGACCCAATTTGAAGTAATGTGGGGTACGAAAGGCAAGCGGTACCTGTAGTCTTACCAGTTGTTTGATGGTAGATGAGTTTGTACCACTTATGTTAATTTAGAAAGGAGACATTAATAAAAATAAACAAAAGTGACTTTAATTGTGTTGTAGAAGTCGTATAGCGCATTTATGTGGGATAGTTCAGTAAAGACAAAAAGATGTAGCCTCTGTCAGGGGAATCAGTAGTTTTACATGCAACTGTAGGTAAAATACCTGACTTGATTCATATAAGAACATGGAATGAAGACAAATCACATCTCAGAGATTAGTTTAGGGATGATGTTTTTTAAAATGATTATTGGTAATGTTTGTAAAATATTGTAGCCGGAATTTAGCAGTTATAGAACTATAATTCTGTATCAGCCATCTTTAAGATTTTTTTGTTTCAGTCATTTATCCTTTGCCTGCCAACTGTTAGCTTGCCATATCCAGCTTGTGGGAGCATTATTCAGGAAGACATCAAGGTGTACCTTTTACTTTTATCATCTATGCTGTTTTCCTTTCATGGCTGACATGCAGGCCACCAGACTGGGCTAACAATGTTCACTGTTTACATGCATACTTTCAAACATTTGGGAAGCTATTGTACCTGCCATAGCTCTGTGTCTGCTGAGGCACTTGATCTTCACTAGGTGCCAACAGTGCACCTGTATATGACCACAATCATCTCTGCCAAGACATGCAAGCTGACATCAACCATTTACTCACAACCCTGTGCCAGCACTAACAATGCATAGGTCTCTGATCAAACTATTAACAACTGGGTGGTAGTTTGGGGTTTATCTATCTGTACAATGGGGTGACATTTGCCCAGTTTAGGAATTTAGCCAAACTGAAGTGTTTATACAGTGAAGGAATAAAGATGAATTAACTGTAAAATAAAAGGGGACTACAGAGCTACAAATGCCTTGTAGAATTCATTATGGAGGGACTCTGGATGTGGGATTTTTTTACATATAAAATTACCCTTATCTTCTTCTTTTGGCTTTTCCTGGTTAGGGGTTGCCACAGTGGATCACCTGTCTGCTCATGATTGGCAGTGGAATTTTATAGTGTTGAGTTGCCAGCCCGGTGCCCAACCTTCCACAGAAGGCACACACACACTTAGGGCCAACCTTCCACAGAAGGCACACACACACTTAGGGCCAATTTAGAGTGTCCAATCCACCTACAGCATGTCTTTGGGATGATACTGGAGCACCCAGTGGAAACCCACATGACCACAGGGAGGACATGCAGACTCTGCACAGAAGGCACCCCAGCCAAGAATCGAACCAGAGAACCTCTTGCTGTGAGGTGGCAATGCTAACTGCTGCACCACTATGGCCACCCCTATAAAATGACCCTAGTAATCTTTTTTAATGTTTGATTAAAGATTTAACTGATCTTACAATAGGGGATCTTTTTTCCCATAAATGTTTGTTTTTCACCTGGGATGACACATTTCATGTTATAAAACAAGCTATTAGAACAGCATTCAGTTAAGTCTTGCTCTATTTGTAAGGGGTCTAACATGCACCCACCTATTAATTATTGAGAGCCATCTCAGCAAGGACTCTGTTCCATGAATTTAGCTCTTGTGGAACTCAGCTTAATGAAAATAGTAAATGTTTTAGGGGACAAGCCCTTTTGCACATCACCATGTAGAAGGCAAGTCCCTGTATTTGCAGCCTCAAATATACCACTTCCACATTGGCACTAACACAAAGGAAAAGGGAAAAGGCCACATACACACAAAACTATCACTGTTGATTTCCAAACAGAAATCTCACTGACAGTGCCCTTCCAGTTACCAGAGTGTAGAAATTTGATGAGCTTAAATTGACAGATTAAAATGTTTATCCATTTTGAACTTATCCCATGCTAGGTTTGCTTTCAATTACTACAGCAACATTTATTTTTATTGCCTTACTTGAATTCCAAAATTTTCATTAGCCAATATTAAAGAGAAAGACATACTACCCCTATTTGAATTGCGACAGAATGTTTGCCAGAAGAGAAGGCTGGAATTTTTTTTTTTTGCTGATACTGTAAATTAGATAATTTAAGCCAGGGGTCGGCAACCTTTTAGTAGTGTTATGCCGAAGTAATGTTGCAGAGTCACTCAGTGTGTCAACCGAAGCCCACCATATTTTATATGCAACCAGTGAAACACATTAACTTGATCTTGTATTAATATGTTTCCAGTACATTAAATAACTATTCTATTTATTGTTGATTATTTAATATTGTAATATAAATATGAACAAATACAAAAAATATGTTTTGCACAATTTAAGATCTGAACACATTTCCATATTTACTATTCTTCCGTGCAAGACTAGCTTAGTCCTGCATGGCAGTGGCTGTTTAGTAGCACAACGGCAGTGTGCCATGCATATTAATGAAGGCATGCTGCCTGAGATCCTAATCTTACATGGAGCATGTTAAGAGTGCAGGGGGCATGTCTGAGACCAGAGCTCTTAGAATATACACACCCCTGCAATGAAGAACAGCAGAAAGCCCTAAAAGAATTAATGAGACCGCTCATAGGTGTATGAATACCCCGAGCAACATTCCCCCATGTGTAAAAGAGCAATAGTTAACACAGAAAATATAAAGATGCTTTTTTTTATGAAACAGATTAAATTTAACCATAGGTGCGCAGGTTTGCCCATCGCTTAGCTACAGTTAATGCAGCTTAAATGGCAAAGAGGATAAAAAGCAAGATATATGCAAATGAAGCAGTATGGCAATAATGTAGTGGGCAGAGCATTTGCATTATGAGCAATCATTCCCGGTTCGAGTCCCACTGCAGCACACTCCACTTTCCATGTCAAATCACGTTATGACTAATATTTTTAGTTGCATAACATACTAAATAACATATATTTGTGAACTGGAGTACTGCATTAAATGCAGATGTGAGGTGTCAGTGTCATAATGTTGCAAAGTCCACAGATAATCACATGTGCCCCATACAGTATATGTACATAGGAATCAGGAATACAAATGGAAGGTGAAATGTGTACTGAATGATAACTCCATACAGCTTCCAAATCCCCCACCTTCCAAACAACCATTAGACATTACTGTCTAAATTACTGTAGTGGTAAGCAGGACTAAGCACTAGTAAGCAAGTGTAAGCAGTATTAAGCAGTAGTAAATGGGAGTAAGCATATGTAAGCACCAGTAAGCGGGTTTAAGCCCATTTGAACGGGTGTAAGCAATGCGCACACAGGTTAAGCAATATGGAAGCTAACTCTCTGTAAGCATATTTAACCGAAGGTTAGCAGTGCTTACCCTCACACAAACCCGTGCAAACCCACTTAAAAGTGCCTTAATCACTCTGTATCCAACAGCCGCTGTCCTGCTCAGCAACAAAATGAACAGCTTTACAGATCTTGAACCCAGGACCCTATACATGATAGTCACAATCGGTAACCACCAAGCCATCACAGCAGTACATAAGATTGAGGTATCACCAAACAAATCCTCACTATAGTAAAATCAAACTGAACATGTGAAAGGAATCAGTATACAGTCATATGTTCTATAACCTACTACATAACAAAAATATGTGAACTGAAGTAAGCCCAGATGTGAGGTGTAAGTGTAATTGAGTGTTGAAGTCCCCTATTAAAGACATGAACCCCATACAGTGTAAGTACACATGAATCATGGATACCAGACGTATATATAACATGCAATGAATAATAAATCAATGCCAAAAAGCAAATATAATGCAAAGCAAATATTAAGCAATGCTAAGCATTGCACAGGCCAGCTTAGTAGGTGTAAGCAATGTGTAGGCCAGCTAAGTCAATTTGCCCAGTGGTATACCCCTTTAAACAATGCCAACCTTAGGTAAGCAGGTTTGCCCATAGCTTAGCCTTTTCAAAACCGTCCAATCATGACAAGGTGCGGGAAATTGGCCCTACTTAAACTCAACAGGCTGGAATACATCTCATAACTGGTTGTAGCTTCTCCTTGAAGGCACCATGTCAGGACTGGGAGAGGGAGTGTGCTTTTGGGTGCAGACTGGGGCATCCAGGAGTCCAGGGTCATGGCCATGAGCAGAGACTGCTGCAGGGCCAGTACCAGGGTTCTCAATATAAAGAAGCCTGGGACCATCTTGCCCATAACCTCACCCATGCCACTGGCATACCCCGAACTGGTGAGCAGGTCAGGCATCACTATGCTGACCTGAAGCCAGGGAAAGGGGATCTCTTGGATCAGTGGATCCAAGAGGCTAGGATGGCAGGGGAGGTCACAGCTGTGTGTAACTATCACTCCACTACCTGTTTAATAATTGCCAGCTCATGTATATTATGGATAGGTATGGCTAAATATTCCTCTTATGTCCTTCACAGTGGCAAGTGAGCAGGCCGCGAACCGGCTGGCCCATGGATGTCGTTTGGAGAGGTTGCAACGTGAGGCAGGTTAGTAATACTCTTGCATGTACT
>NC_056726.1:192739893-192957393 GCF_019279795.1 Protopterus annectens
ACCGGTGGTATACAATGCATGCAACAACGCTACTCACACTCTGTCTGTAGTTCTGGAACCTCCTACAAATATGTAGCTGACCTGAATGTGCAGGTTCTCCTGTAAAAGGTATTGCTACCTGCTGTCTGTAGCACTGCTGCCCACACACAGGAAGGATGTCCAAAATACAGGAAAGGTAAAGTGACCATGCTGACATGCTGTAGGGATTTATAGTAGTTGGTTGCCATGGCACTGGTAATTGGAAGTACTACACAGCATGCTGCATGCAGGTAGCAAGTGGAGGACACTGATTGGTGCAGAGGCCATCACCAGATCATGTGCATCACCTACAAAAGCCATGCTGTAATCAATTCAAAGCAGCTCAATCCATTTACTGGAGAGAGACTGAGATAGAGAGTGTGAAAGGCAAAAACAAACACACACACAAAAAAAAAATCCAGTAAAATATCCAGAAGAGACATCATTCCTACAACAGGTATGTGAATTATATATGCATGTAAATAATGGGATAGATGATGTGGAATGATTTATATGTGCCATCAGGTGTTGTTGTTGTAACGATGTTCAGCTGAACAATGGCTAAGGACAATAGAGTCTGTCCCTGTGGGTAGTGGGTCATAGCCGTCAACTGTGCAGAGCAGCACTGACTGATAAGATATAAGCCATCAAAGTGTGTGTTGTGTATTGGGAAGCATATATATTATTGTGGCCAATAGCTGGTGGTGGAAGTAATGCCATAATGATGGACACATGGGTTCCACAGCCTACCTCTTGCAGGATACTCAGGTTAACCTGTATTGTAGCATGCAGGAATGCCATAGATGTGTAATAGGGTTACCTGCAATCTGGCCCTACATATACCCCCCTAATGTCAGGCTGTGTTCATACGTGGCACCTGTCTGTGTTGTACCAAGGTGGAACAGTGCAGCAGTGCAGGAAGGTGTTGTGATATTATGGACCTGATGTCTGAATGTACCCCATATATAGGTATGCATATATGTACATATATGTATATATACATATATATCTACATATATGTCCATAAATATACAGATACCCATGTGTAGACATATATATATATATATATATATATATATATATTTGTATCTCTATATCTATCTATATATATATATATATATATATATATATATATATATATATATATATACACATATAGAGATATATATCCATATGCACATGTCTACATATATACAAACACTCACACAAACATATATGTATGTAAATACATGTCCCCTATAATACCACCACATGCTGCATGCTATGTGCAAGGGAACAGCACACATAGCAATACACACAGATATCTACAGCTGTCAGTGTGTGCAACATGGACGGGTATGTCTCACATAAATCCCTTGTTGGGACCACATTGCCCTTGTCTGTGAAGTATGGAATGGGAATATGGGGAAGTATGGCAGGTATGGTTGTGGAGGTGGTCAGGGTTGGTAGATATAGAGGACAGCCTACAGGGGTGGTATGTGACACATGTGGTGGGTAAACACCCTGGATGGTGTGTGTGGTCTGTGATGTAGAAGCCCCCATGGGTCCTCAATATGGACACAATAGGAACAAGCCTCACACCCTCTGCTGTTGTGAGTAGCAGTGGGTGGGAACAAGCCTCCCACCCACTGCTACTCACAACAGCAGTCTGCATCCCGAAGGTGCCTGGCCTGGAGGCTGAGCAGGAGGAGCATGTGGGCCCTGTAAATGTGTACTGGGTGCCTCAAGGTGATGTAGCACATCCCACATGTGTCTGTGGAGCCTGTTATGGCATAGACCCTGGACCTGACCTCAGGGGACAATATGATGTCTGTGTGTGCCCCTGGGGGGGGGCAACATCCCCTGAGTTGGTTCCACCTGAAGGTATTGCCAGACCTGTACATGAGGAGGCCCCAGGGTTGGATCACACATGTGATGTGGCCTGGTAACATGGGCAGATGAGTTTGGAGAGGTGGTTCTGCTGGCCAATAGTACATATACATGCTATTGTGTCACTGTTACAGAACATATATGAGTAGCAATAATCTACACAATCCTGGAACATGTACAACAGCATGCATAGATATCCCCAATAACACAGAATGTCAGATGTGCAGCAACCACATAGCAAGCATACTACAGGTATATATAGAACCAAAGTGGCCCTGACAATGGCATGCAGATGAATAGTCTGTAACAGGCCAGCAATGATAGTGTCCACACAGGGAACATGGCTGCATACACATTGCACAAAGTGTGGTACAATACAATATCTCTCCCACTGGTAGATAAGCTGTAGCCATACCTATCGAGTTGTGTGTACAGTTTGTGGCCACTGATATGATGGGGGGGTGACAGTGATGTGTATTACGAACTGTTGTAACCTTGCTGCATGACTTGCTCACACCTGTGTCCATCTTTCTGTCTTTCAGGAAAGATGCCATATAGAAGACTTCCGGCCTACTCAGCTGCTAAGAAGGACATTGTGGTAAACCACCTAATACAGCACTACCCTGTCTTGTTTGGCCGGGCCGCCCATGATCACCAGGAGCAGACCACCCTGTGGAATGACCTAGTCTACAGTTTCAATGATGTCTGACTGCACAACTGCAGTTATGAGCAGGTTCAGCATCATTGTTCTGACCTGCTTCGCCATGCCCGTTGGTGTGCTGCTGCAGTCCGGGGGGATCATCTCGTAATGGGGGGGGCATGCCATCCACCCCCGACACGTGTGGAGGAGCTCCTAGCCAACCTCGTGGCACCTGCTGTCTGCATAGCCACCATCTGCCGTACACCTTTGTGGAGGAGGGTGCTACCCACACACCGGCCGAGGAGCATGCAGGTAAGGCCACAGGGCACATCACTGTTGCATATACATCTGCATCTGTACAGGTAGATCATCCACATCTGACATGTCATAGATATAGTTTGTTGCTGCATAGTAGTGATAAACAGATGTGCATATGTGGTAGTATTGTGGACATATATTGCTGATGTATTGTAATGCTGCACCCACTCTTTAGCAATGCCACTGGTGTGGCCACTGACTTTGAATCACTCACCCTTTTATGTAGATCCCTTTGGTATACCACCAAGACAGCAGCCTGTAGCTGGTGAGTATGGTTTATGTAGATGCTTGCCAATAGATAGGGCATGTAATGGCTATGGTATATTCCATGCACACATCTAACACACCTACCCAGAATGTATGCTATACATGTGCACGTACTGCTGCTGTTAAATGCACGGCATCACAGTGGTGACCATGATGGGGTATTGTAAGGGTATTTCAGACACCTGCAAGATGACTAACATCCTGTCATTGCGGAATGTGTCCACAAGGAGTAACATAATGGTGGGAGACATGACCTACAGTAGGGACATGTTTGGAACAACACCCATATACCGTGCAACACCAGTGTATATACATGCAGGACAATGGCAACTGTTGCAGAGTTACACTATGGCATAACGTATTACTGTGGTCCACATTATCAGCTGGGACTAGGCTGTAACATGTGGTGTTCAGTGTATGGGACACTGCAAACTGACACACATGTGTAGGCCTTACTTGTCAAGCATCTGTAAAAAGACTGACAGTGGAAGGGTGTCAGCATGACACACCAGTGCACTGCAGCAGGGATCCTAAGGATGTTAAGAATGGCTGTATCTGCACATAGTCAGGTTCAGGAACTGTGGCAGATGCAACCCTACCCCCACAGCAATAGTGACGGCAGTGTATGAACACCAAGGGATGTCCACATGAGTAGACCTTGCAATCATGCTTATTAGGGGAATATGTGTAGGGCAGACTGAACATACACTGGCAAATGCAGATGGGCCATGCTAGTATACCCCTGCCAGGAGTAGTGCCTGCTGTAGTACACATAACAATAGGTGCAACAAACCGTCATGATAAGGGTGTACACACATATGCCCACACGGAGTGTATGCATCATGGTCAGCATCCACACACCTAACATATTCCATAGAGACTGCATGTGAAAGTACAGGACATATGTCACATATCGGGCTCATGTACTGTTAATATATGCGGTGATGTGGTCCCATGGCAGATCAAGGAAGGGTGAGTCATATCAATAAGGGTGTGTACACCCCCCCATAGCCACAATACACTCTAGTGGTGGTCAGCGTAATAGTATTGGACTGGTCATAAATGGTCCACTGATGTTGAGAGCTGTAAATCAGACACCAGGCATTCACAAATGATATCTGTCCACATATCATCCCAGGTATGTGTTGCTGAAAAACATAGGGGCTGTGAGCATTAAAGCTGACATAACTGACACAGTACTACACATTCAACAATGGGTTGTACACCTGTGAGGTGTGGTGCACAGTACATGGCAGGGTACAGAACAGGTGCACAGCAATACTGTGTACATGGGTGCAGTGGTATCCAGGGGAAGGGGCATCACCTAGTGACACAGCACAAACATTACACACATGTATACTGTTGCTAGCATGGATTGACTATAGCTGCACTGCATGCTGTTGTGTACCATATCTTATGCATGTTGACAGATGGGTAATAGGAGGACTGTGTGTACTATCATTGTGCAACCTCACCTGTATGGGTTTGTGTGCATCCTGGTGGGTAGTTAGTTTGTCTGTAGGGTCACTCTGGTGAAGTGGAGGGAGGTTGATGCATGTAGGATGCATGTGTGCATGTGTGTGTGTTTGTGTGGATGGCCATGTATGCACATGTGTGATTGTGGGGTTGTTCATATAGCAGTACCTCCCTTTTGGATCATGCAGTTCATGGACATGGACTGCCCCATTACATACCAGGAATACTTGTCATTTATGTAATCACAGGACAGCTGATAGTATAATAAGGTCTGTAGCATGGAACAGGCATTGAGAGGCAAGGTAGACACAAGGTATACCCTTAATATTGCATTCAGCAGAGAGGTGACTGACAACCCATGTATGCAGCACTATAGATGCATTGGGGAATTACTAGTCAACACCAGGGAGTGTATCCATATATTATAGTTGTCACATGATAGGCTGCTTGAGCAGCATATCTGGCATGCACTGAGCAATACATACACATGACACTCCAGTGCGTGATATTATGGAGTAAACATAGCCCCCACATATAGGGGCCATGTTCATGATGTCCAGACATACACAGGGTGAAGACTGAATGACAGCAGTGAGGCCATTTAAAAACACTCCACTCAGGTCAGGCAGGTAATGGAGTAACAGGTCTTGTGTTGTGATCACTTTTCTAGGCATTTAAAGGACTGATATGTTAATGAGTGGTATCAATGAGTGTATGTTACCAAGTGTGATGCAGGATGGGGAACGCATGGGAATATACGTGGGACTGTCTGTAAAGTCACGGACAGGTAGGTATTAAGGTGGTGTGTGTGTGTGTGTGTGTGTGTGTGTGTGTGTGTGTGTGTGTGTGTGTGTGTGTGTGTACTGTTATGCAATGCTGTGCAGGTCTTAAAGTGCATTTCTTGTTTTCCTCCACAGGTGGCAAGGTGGGTCAGGGTCCCTCCTGCATGCAGTCTGATGTTGGTGTCCATACAGACACTGAAGAAGATGATAGTACTGTTGAGGTGCAGGTGGGGTCATTAGGGACCAAAGCAGCACCATCATTTGACATCCCCCTTTTAGACACCCCAGCCCCGCACACAGTTTTAGTGCCTATACATACCCCATCACCAGTGGCCATGGCGGATGGACAGCTGGTGTTTGGTGGCAGTGCACAAGGAAAGTGTGGTAACCATGTCTACTGTGTCTGGTTGTAGCAGGCATAGCCAGATGTCCGGCAGGGCACCACATAGGCAGATGTCCCAGGGTGCTCGTGGTAGGGCCACTGGTCATCATGCCCCTGGCAGACGTGACACAGCTGGTACCAGCAGGCACATATTTCAGGCTGTCATGGTGGTGAGGGCACATATCTAACATTACACCAGACAGGGCCTGAGGCTGCAGAAGGCTACTCTCACATTTGCAAGTGACAACTCCCATGAACTGTATGGTGCTATCTGTGCATTAACTGAGCTCATGGATAGAAGGTGTGGTGAGATGATGGCCCTCAATGACTGTGGTCTGTCCGTGCTTGAACATGTGGTGGGAGTGCAGCAATGGCCGCATGGATGTAGGCCAGCAATGCCAACAACTGGCAGTCAACGTGGACATGCTAGGACACCAAGGGGCTCCTGTAGTGGCAGTACCAGCCCTGGCACTGTGGGTGGGGCGCTGTCCACACCACACCACAGCAGGTCACAAACACATGGTCCTGGCCAGTCCCAGGAGGGACCTGGTTCCAGAGGACATTTGTCATTGTCAGGTGAGAGTAGCACATTGAGGCCTGTACCTGGATGTGCCCATGGAACCCCTGGCAGGCACAGTCCACGTGTCTATGGCCAGAGGCAATGAACTGCACACCCTGCCAGGTATGGTCTGCAGCTGTCCATAAACACCTGTGTAGGGCAGCCACATGGCAAAACTGTGTGCATGCATACCCACACATTATACAAACACACCTAGGGCAACCCCATACCTACACACACCACATCACCATGCCCAGTTCACCTCATTACACCCCTCACCCACACACATGATGTCAAATGTATGGCCCACCCTCAGCCTCTGGTAAACCAACACACCCTGTTCATATGATGATATGTGTGCCACATCCCTGTCAATGCAGGGACAGGCTAATATGGTTCTGATGCACATGGTGACTGTACTATAGTGTACCACAGTACTGCAGTGTAACATGTAAGGTGTAAAGTGTAATGCATATATGTCAGGCAGTGTAGCCATCCAGCAATGATGCATTATAGCTGTTATTAACACCGGTTGATTGTGGTCTCTATAATGTTATCCATTTGTGTTGTAGGTGTACATGTGTCAGCACGTGGAAGGTCTGCAATCATATTCCACAATGGGGTATGGCACTGTGGTGACAACATGGCTGTGACATATCTGGGGTACAGTTGAACACATCACAGGTTTGATAACAGTTATTGCCTATGCCCCATGGTCAGGTGACCCGCTGGGATGTGTATACTCTGCAACCTGATGTAGACCCATCCACATACATGCACACTCTTACTTGGCAACACTGTGACTAGACCCCTACCTAGGTATGTAGTGATACTGAAGTGTGTGGCTTTCATTGCACACACCACACAGTGTTTAGGGTGAGGTGTGTTCCAGGTTATATTTTACATGCAGAACATCCCCAGACATGTACAGTATGTTAATGGGGGATGTAATGGGTGTATATGGACGATACATAGTGTGATATATCTTCATATACACATTAACAGACACATAATAGGCAGACACATGTCTGAGAGACCTGGACCTATCACTGCTAACTAACTTGACCGTGTGTCCAATGTGTTACAGGTAGGCTGCACACAGTACATGCATAACTGGCCTGGATTGTGGTATCAGTTACCTATATGGTTGATGGTGACAGTGGTAACCATAACGTGGTACATGGGACATATACCAGGTGTACCTTGGTGTAATGACAGTGTACACAGCACCCACCCCCCCAGTGGATGTTGTACTCCCTGAAAAGCAGGAAGGCACTCTGACATACCCACCATCACACATTGGCCACAACTGCGATACAACCCATTGTATAATCCAGCAGTGGTACTACAGGGATATGCATCTAATGCACATGCCACACACATAGTAGGGTGTTGCATTGTCATTCCTCACCTATGGGCAGCAAAAACACTATCTGTACTACTGTGTGGCAATGGGTATTGTAATAGGAGTATGTGGCCTCAGAATGCTGTACCCTACAGATATATGGACATGCACACAAGCACACACTTGCTAGAACACAATAGGTATCCCATGTCTATCAACCCATTTGTACAACACTGTTGTGCTGGTACTGCAAGGCTCATGTAGCCTGTATGGAGAGGAGCTTAACAGGGTACATGTAATGTCCCATACAGCAGCAGCCACAACTGACAATGGCAATGGGTGTTGCGGTGGTTGTGAAGGCCCTCATGGAATTCCCAAGTACAGGTGTGCTAACACACAGACACTGCTATACTCAGTCATGCACACATATACATGTGTCAGTATTGGGGTGCATCTCTGCAGGTGGTCATAGCTGTGTACCTAGCTATTGTTCAAGGAGAGATGGGTTGGGTAGGGGTTGTGTGTACAGTGGTATCCTGCCACCTGCCATTTGGCAGGAGGCAATATATCGACAGACACTACTGTGGTACCCCTCAGGGTGAGAATGATATGCATCAGCCAATCCTCCAGGTGCCTCCTGCACATGGCCACTGAGGTGATCAAGTTGACATGTATTCAACATGCATTACAACACATGGTTAGTGTATGTGATGGAGACCTTTATCCAAGCATGTTCTGTTGACTGTGGTAGTGTAGTGGAGGTACCCATGGCATGTGGTGCATACAGGGTGTTATCTCCTATATGCGCCAGTTCTTACACAGCTGGGCAGACATGTCAGTGTCAATCAAGCTTAGGATGCCTGTACATATCCCAGCTGGATACCTGCCATTTGCATATCTGTACAGGGACTGACACTCATCAGCTTGGCAAGTAGCTATGCAGTAGGATGAATGTATTGACAGATAGACATTTGACAACAATATGTATGCCATACCTACATGTCAGAAGCCCTTATTAACATGTGCTGTACAGACGGTAGTCTACAGTTACATTCCACATGTCGGATCATTACCCAGTAGGGGTTATATACTGTAACATAGCTTACACACCAGGGATACAACAGGGAGGCCTCAGAGTCCAGCTATGCCTGCAAGTGTGCCTGTTGTCAGTACTACATTTAGCACACTACTCTTGCCTGGGTAACCACTGTCAACAGTAGTACCACCATGAATTGTGTAGTACTTTTTATTAATATGACTGCTGCATCACATATGTTGTGTTATCATAATGTACACATAGCAGTTACATATGGTGATCTACATCTGGGAGGGTATACAGAACTGTGAGGTTTACACATGACAGGAATATGGATATATACATATAATAGGTTGATATATGTCTACATGTACATACACATGTATATTCATACATATGTCTGTATACACATCTGTATAGTGTAACATATATATGGCCATGCGTACATCTCTTCGTATGTACATATATATATATATATATATATATATATATATATATATATATATATATCTGCACATCCTATGTGCACAGATATCCCTATTTATGTAGATATATATGTAGATATCTATAACTATATGTGTATTCATATATATTTTGATATACCTATTACTGTCAATATATATGTAGATATCCATAAGTATATGTGCATATGCATCTCTATCTGTATATGTGTAGACATATATTGCTGTGTATATGTATATATCTGAGTGTTTATACATGTATATATATATATATATATATATATATATATATATATATATATATATATATATATGTATGTACACGTACATATCCAGCTATGTATGAAAATATGTATATGTGTATATATCTATATAGATATATGGGTAATTATATATACGTATATGTTCACCATATTTCCAGAAGATGGAGTGGAGCCCTACCTCAGCCCCAATAGTCCCAACCTCTTAGTGCAAGGGGATGTCAGGTATGTATTGCAGGCATATATGTAGACTATTGCTACTGTAATAGGGGTTGTCTTCACAGACATGTGTGTGGGAGGCCACATCTGCTTTTAACATGTGCGCCATTGGCTACTGACAGACATCCTAAGGACATCATAGTACAGTACCACTGCTAGCACAGTAATGATCCTGTGGACTACAGCAGAGATTTGTCCAATAAATGTGGACAGTCTGACACACTCTGGTCAGTCCAGAGGTATACACAGAAACCCTTAGTGTAAGACGTGGACCAAGCCTGACATTGTGGATGTTAACAGCCATGTAGATGGGTATATCATGTAAATACAGGTATACATTTGCCCCCATAGGTTATGCATTCACACACCTCTGTCTGTCCTGACACATAATAACCGCTAGTACAGAGGTGCCATGGCCACATACTACCCACTAGTTAGTGACATACATCTGTATAGCATCCCACTGCTTTGTCTGATATACATGACTGTTATGGTGGCTGAGAAACAGTACATCTGGCAAGGATCTGGACATAACATCACACTGGGCAAGTACACTAAGCTGCTAAGCATGTAACAAAGCACTGTGCAGGCTACAGGCAAACTGCCACAACACTGGCCTACATTTCTTATGGGGGGAATACACATGTACCTGCATATATAGCAGGCTCTACAGGCATGTCACAGCACAGAGTAACAGACACCTGTGTTAAAGTGCACAACCACAACCAATGTGAACACAGTCACAGCCACTTATGGTAAGCTAGCGTAATATTACAGTATATGGACCATCTGATCAACACCATCCTCATATGTGCCACTCACACACTAACCCTACATATACTGGGCCACTACACAGTGTGGGCCGATGCCTGTCTGTGGTATGGGACATGTGTGTGTTTGGCCTTATAAACATGTAAGGCAATAGGTTAACATACAGTGGAGCAGCATGTAACATCAGATAGAACAGGACCAAGAACAATGACATCTACCACAGTCTGTACACAGGCCAAAGTACATATTCACAATACATACACTGTCAACAATAACCATAAGTACACAGACTTCAAAAGTGTACACACAACCACAGAATGCCCAGGTTATGTCCTCAGATATAACCCCTACTATACATAGCATGTGTAGCAGTCTGATATCTCACTGGCTTGTTATCAGATATGTCAATAAATTATGGTGTACAGAAGATATGCACCTCTTACTGCATGATAGATGTACAAAGGTTGACAGAGTTGTGGCTGGAGGCACAAACATAGGGCCAATATTGACATGTTGCCATGATAACCTGATACATTTACTGTTGTAACAGGGTTTGTTGTAACATATGTGCTATGAGGGATATGAAGTCAGTAACTCTCATGGCTGTCACCATGCACTGACTGAAATCCTCACACTATGCATCTGCAGTTCACAGATAGGTGCTCTGTGAGTAACACAAGTAACAAAAGGCATCACATAGTGCCCAGTCTGCTGATGACCCTACAGATGGGGGTTTCCTCAGAAACATAGCACTGTCATGACAAGTGTTAAAACATGTAGACCAGCCATATCCACACACACCCTGTTAAACCAACATTACTCAAAATGCAGAATAGCAACACTTACATTCTGTAGTCATGTCAGGCACATCCCCCTGCTGTGTGTTGGCCTGTTTCCACAGTGTATGTTGTTAGAGTTAAATCCCCAATCCATATGTGCTGCTGTTTGCCGAACACCAGATTTAGGTCCTGCTCACAGTGACTGAAAAGGCCCAACACCAACTTGATGATCCTAGATATTGCAGTGTGTTTCCAGGCAATTGGCTATGGGAATGTTAACACAGCTGTTCCACACGCAATCAGTTAGAGGAGGGCTGCAATTCATGCAGAAGCCATCAGCTGATCATGAGCATCACTTACAAAACACATGCTGCTGCTTAAGCAAAGCAGGTGTAGTTCTCCACATCCACCAGAGAGGGAGTGAGAGAGGCAGACAGAGGCAAAGATAAGTCAGGGATGGGGTGGGAGAGTAAAACCTAAGAATGTTTGTGTCACACACCTACCAGTACAGGGTATCAAACCCCTGACTGACTATGTATTGCTATCACATGTCTATGCAGTTATTGGATGCACCACATAGCTGACATGTTGAGGAGTTCTCCAAACATATATGTGATGGTGAATGACATCTGCAACAGTGATATGATAGTGATACAGTAGGTGTAGTACAAGTAGCTGTCCGCATGAACAGGTATCAGCATCAACACAAACACACTCTCTCTCAGGGACTCACACACATTGACACATTTGGCAGGATCAGAAATACACTTCCTCACTAGTTAGTTTGCCACAATAGAGTACTGTGCAGGTATCACATGCACCACAGGGGTTATCAGGAGGTTATAAGGACAAAGGGTATGTGGAGGTGACTGACATCAGACAGCATGCTTCAGTATGCCAATGGAGGTTGTAGTGAGTGTGAATGTGGTCAAAAGCATCATACACCACACACACAGACACAGGGTGCCAGTACTGACATGCATGCATGCATTGCTCCACAGGTGCATAGTGGTTGACTGTGCCAGAAGGTTATACAAGGCTAGGTGAAGGGTATACCTTGGCATCAGACCACATGACAATGGTCTGCAGTGTGGCTCAGGGGTGTAGTGTCTGGATTGGCCCACACAGGTGGGTATTGTATTCACCATCCAGTTACCTTGGTAACTAACGTGTGTGTCCATTGCTGTTCAATGCTTGCCATGTATGTGTTCTTTAGTCCATGACATGGACACTGTCTGGGATGTGCACACATCCCACATGCATGTACAGTGACATGTGGAACTGTACCTGGGGTGTCTGGCCCATGTTCAGATTGTTATAATCAGATGTGTCTGTCCTGACTTCATGTGATGGGAACAGGTAATGGACAGCAGGTTGATCCTGCACCTGCATTGATAGCATGATACAGGTATTCCCTGGTTTCAGTGGCATATGTCCATACAGGGCATGTGCATAAGGTATGGTATGTCCTTTGTGGGTCACATTTGATAGCACCACAGGTGTTGCAGGCATCCAGTGGTGAGCATAGTGAAGGCACACTGTCTGCATGTATATGCATATTTTACTGATGGACAGGGTACCATGCTCTCTGTTGTCCACTGCAATCACACCATGGTTACTATCTGTGGGCAATATGCAGGGTACTACCAACATAGCAGTTGCTGCCTAGACAAGTGTGTTTGTGTATGAGACTGTAATACAAGGGTTGCTAACTTTGTTCGCCAGGCCTTGATTTCACATGTAGGGGTATGGATTGACACCCCAGCCTCTTGGCTATTTCACATCTGTTATCCTTGTAAGGTGGACATTGTGACATATAATAGAGCCACCATATAAGAAATTTGCAAAACCCACTCTACAATAAGTCCAGTTATTACACACTCACAGCCACCTCCACACCGGATATGAATGACAAAGACAGACAGACAGACAGACACACACACACACACACACACACACACACACACACACACACACACACACACACACACATACACACACACCTGCCATGTCTGGGATTAGAACTCCTACCTAACCAGTTTATTACACTACAGATTTATGCAGTTTTAGGACGTGCCATGGAGATTACTGGAGAACTCTTTCCCCAAAGGTGCATTTCACAGGGAATGACATCAGTAGATTTGCCAAAGTAGGGCATTTGAACTGTGGTGAGTGTGACTAGCCTAAAAAGCATTGCTCCCTACGCAGACATCCGCACTTGCCATGTGTGGGACTAGAACCCCTACCAAAGTACTATATCACACTATGGTATTACGCTGTTATAGGACACACCACAGAGATTACTGGGCTACACCTTTCCCAAAGGTGTATTTCACAGTGAATGACATCAACAGCCTTGCCAAAGTGGGGCATTTGAATTGTAGTGAGTGTGACTAGCCTAAAAAGCATTGCTCCCTACACAGACACACACAGTTGCCATGTCTGGGATTAGAACTCCTACCTAACTAGTTTATCATACTACAGCATTACACAGTTATAGGACACACCACAGAGATTACTGGGATACACCTTTTCCAAAGGTGTACTTCCCAGTGAATGACATCAGCAGCCTTGCTAAAGTAGGGCATTTGATCTGTAGTGAGTGTGACTAGCCTAAAATGCATTCCTCCCTAGATAAACAATGGAACGCACACACAAACATCCACACTTGCTATGTGGGGGACTAGAACCCCTACCAAAATACTATATCACACTACAGCATTACGCTGTTATTGGATACACCACAGAGATTACTGGGCTCCACTTTTCCCAAAGGTTTATTTCACAGTGAATGACATCAGCAGCCATGCCAAAGTGTGCCATTTGAATTGTACTGTGTGTGACTAACCTAAAAGCATTGTTCCCTACACAGACAGTGACACACACAGTTGCCATGTCTGGGATTAGAACTCCTACCTAACTAGCTTATTACACTACAGCATTGCACAGCTATAGGTCATGCCATGGAGGTTACTGGGCTACATCTTTCCCAAAAGTGCATTTCAGAGTGAATGACATCAGCAGCCTTGCCAAAGTAGAGCATTTGAAATGTAGTGAGTGTGACTAGCCTAGAAAGTATTGCTCCCAACACAGACACACACACACACACACACACACACACACACACACACACACACACACACACATGCATGCACACACACACACACACAAACACACAGTTGCCATGTCTGGGATTAGAACTCCTACCTAACCAATTTAGCACACTACAGCATTATGCAGTTATAGGACGGACCATGGAGATTACTGGAGTACTCCTTGCCCAAAGGTGTATTTCACAGTGAATCACATCAGCAGCCTTGCCAAAGTAGGTCATTTGAATTGTAGTGAGTGTGACTAGCCTAAAAACCATTTCTCCCTACACAGATGCACACAGTTGCCATGTCTGGGATTAGAACTCCTACCTAACTAGTTTATCATACTGCAGCATTATGCAGGTATAGGACACATAATGGAGATTACTGGCTACACCTTTCCCAAAGGTGTTTTTCACATTGAATGACATCAGCAGCCTTGCCAAGTAGGCCATTTGATCTGTAATGAGTGTGACTAGCCTAAAATGCATTGTTCCTTACAAAAACAAAGGAATGCACACACAAACATCCACACTTGCCATGTGTGGGATTACAACCCCTACCAAAGTACTATATCACACTATGGCATTACACTGTTATAGGATGCACCACAGAGATTACTGGGCTACACCTTTCCCAAAGGTGTATTTCACAGTGAATGACATCAGCAGCCTTGCCAAAGTAGGGCATTGGAATTGTAGTGAGTATGACTAGCCTAAAAAGCATTGCTCTCTACACAGACACACACAGTTGCCATGTCTGGGATTAGAACTCCTACCTAACTAGTTTATCATACTACAGCATTACACAGGTATAGGATGTGTCACGGAGATTACTGGGCTACACCTTTCCCAAAGGTGTATTTCACATTGAATGACATCAGCAGCCTTGCCAAAGTAGGGCATTGGATCTGTAATGAGTGTGACTAGCCTAAAATGCATTGCTCCCTACACAAACAAAGGAACACACACACAAACATCCACTCTTGCCATGTGTGGGATTACAACCCCTACCAAAGTACTATATCACACCATGGCATTAAACTGTTATAGGATACACCACAGAGATTATTGGGCTACACCTTTCCCAAAGGTGTATTTCACAGTGAATGACATCAGCAGCCTTGCCAAAGTGGGGCATTTGAATTGTAGTGTGTCTGACTAGCCTAAAAAGCACTGTTCCATACAGAGACAGAAGTACACACAGTTGTCATTCCTGGGATTAGAACTTCTACCTAATTAGTTTATCACACTACAACATTACACAGTTATAGGATGCTCCCTGGAGATTACTGGGCTACACCTTTCCCAAAGGTGGATTTCACAGTGAATGACATCAGCAGCCTTGCCAAAGTAGGACATTTGAATTGTAGTGAGTGTGACTAGCCTAAAAAGCATTGCTCCTTACACAGAGACACACACACACAAACAGACACACTGTTGCCATTTCTGGGATTAGAACTCCTATCTAACCAGTTTTGCACACTGCAGCATTATGCGGTTTTAGGACTCCCCGCAGAGATTACTGGGCTACTCCATTCCCAAAGTTGTATTTCAAAATGGATGACATCAGCAGGCTTGTCATAGTAGGGCTATGGGGAGGGGCAGTGTGCGTGCATGGGCCATTACCCATTCATCTAGAGGTTGACACAACACATGCAGGCACACGCAGGGTTATATTCTGCAAGTACGTGTATACAGCTGCTAGATGACTACTGCCTTGTACAGTCATGTTGCACAACTAGCACTTGCACCACATAGTCTGTAACATGGTACTGGTGTTAACAGAGATATTCAGACATGTGTACTGTTATACACTGTGATGTTTTATGTCCTCAAGTACTGTCAGGTGGACATTCTTGCTCACAGTGATGTCCTGGGGAACAAGGGTGAATGCAGCTGTGTCCAGTATTG
Organism: Protopterus annectens; assembly: GCF_019279795.1. Taxonomy (NCBI): domain Eukaryota; kingdom Metazoa; phylum Chordata; order Ceratodontiformes; family Protopteridae; genus Protopterus; species Protopterus annectens. Next base: position 192,756,081 of record NC_056726.1, read on the forward strand.
TGGGCAAACACCTATATATTCATGGAAAGTTATGCCATTCTTGCTGCTGTGTCTGTGCATTTGGTTCAGCACCTTGGTACAGTGCTGGCAGAGGATTCCATACTTGTACATCCATCGACATGACAGTATGGTCTTATCTTGCTGTGGCAATATGTCACAGCTGTACAGATTCACACAGGTTACCCAGAGGCAGGGGTCATACGTCAGGACATTACCCCTACTGTGGTGTATGGGCAGGTTTGTAGCCACCCATTTATGTGTTTGCAGCCAGGGATAGTGTGTGCACACAGCTGTGTGTCAGACCTTGTACATTCCATGCTACCTATGCTCCCACCCACCTATTATTCTATCCTCTTCCATACATTATGCATACGTTCTCTGATACTTTCCCTAAGGTTATCACCTCATCACAGCTATGTATTGGTGTTGGTCCACCATTCATGCAGTGGGACATGGTGGACATGTTACTGTGGTTTATCCACATGGCCTTGCATATGGCTTATGTGGAGTGTGTTATGTGTTTTATTTGGTTGTCCATGACATAACATGCATTGGCAGTACATGTGAGACACAGGCCTTTGACAGAGGCCTGTAGGCCATTTGGTGGTGATGCAGGACAGCTGTGGCAGGCCATTGCTTTCTGTCAGTCCTACAGTCCCAGACCGCCATACAGTATATTCCCCTGGGGTGACAGGGTAGGTGTGCTAGGTGTCCATGCCAATACTTTCTATCAGTATTGATCAGGTGGAATGTATGCTGACAGGGTGCTACCTACAGCTAGGGACACACCTGCATGGGAGACCTGCACTGCATGCTGCATTCTTTCACTATTGCCATATACAGGTGGGGGTCATATTGTAACCATTCCCAACAGCAGAGATACGACTAGAGAGGTACCTGTGGGTGGTGTTTGGGTGAGCTGGGTGCATGTGTGCTATGGACACTACTTGCATCTGATGCACGGATATGCATGGGGCATTCCAGTTATGCTGGCATGTGCAGGTATATCAGCTGTTTCCCAATACATCAGTGCTATCACTTTTGTGATCTGCAAGTGTTCAAGCAGACAACACCAGTATTCCCTACTACAGGCCTAGATAATGTGATGCATACCTGTATGTACAATTCCAAGGGTGTGTCCATTTCACAGTTACATATTATATACTGTATGTCTGGGGTACTTTCCCCTGTGTACTGCTTGCATATTTAGCCCAACAGCCATGCCATGTCAATCTTTTAGATGGTGACGCATATTACCACCATACATTTACAATGGCCTACTGCTAGCATGTGTTATACTGGTGGGTATTGTCTTTGGCACTGCAGTTGTGAGGAGTTAACCCTGTCATCAGCAGTAGTGGGCAATGGCCACCAGATCATACCTCAACATGCATACATACTGACCACTCGCACACAAAATGAAAGACGCACCAACGTAGCACACACATACCTGCATATTGTACAAATGCTACAATCTATCCTGCTACCTTGGCAACCTCTGGGCATCTGTACTTCACTGGTATTATACCAACACATACATGTTACTACATTTCTACATAGGACTAGGAGAACACCTGACAGTTACTACATGTCTACTTAGGATATGGGGGGGGGGCACACCTGACTGTTTCTACATTGCTACACAGGATTGGAGGCACACCTGACTGTTACTACATTTCTACATAGGATTGGGGGGCACACCTGACTGTTACTACATGTCTACATAGGATTGGGGGGCACACCTGACTGTTACTACATGTCTACATAGGATATGGGGGGGCACACCTGACTATTTCTACATTGCTACACAGGATTAGGGGGGCACACCTGACTGTTACCACATTTCTACATAGGATTCGGGGGCACACCTGAATGTTACATGTCTACATAGGCTATGGGAGGCACACCTTGACAGTTTTTACATTGCTACACAGGATTTGGGGGCACATCTGACACTTGGACACATTTGCTATGAGTGTACTGGTATGTCAGGTACTCCATTTCATTCTGTTTTCTGACCTATGATGCTGACTAGAGGCATATCAGTGTACTACAGGTCTTAGATTGATTGACCTACATATTAGTTTCTGACTTCATACTCTTCAGAACTAACATCCCACTGCCTGACCTGATGTAGTCTGTCTGTGTAGGCCTGGGGAGGAGGTTATCCATAGGTATCATTCAGAGGCCTTAGCACAGCTTTGGTTTGTGTTTGTCTACACCTGTCCTGAAGGCTGTGACTGTTGTTGGGTATGTGAACCTCCCTGACTGGCATGTGTGTGTGTCATCTGGACACACATGTGGCCCAACACATTTCCTATAGTGGGTTTTGTCACCATGTGTTGTACTGGATACTATGGTGACAACAGTATTTGTTACAGATCTCATGATGCCACTATAGGTGTCTACTATCTGCTGGCATCCCATTCAGCCACCTGATTCCCTTGCATGCTCACATCCATACCATAGATACAGGTAACAACACATACTACTACATTCGGCAATTGGTAAGTTGAGTGACTTACCTTGTGGGTGTGCCAGTACTGAGGGTGGTGCTGGAGGGCTGCCTGTGTCAGATGCATATAGTACACTCCCTACACATGGTTGAGCATAGGTAGTGTCATGTTTGGCATCCCTTTTACTGTATGTGCGAGTCAGAGAGAGGTGTTATTCCCTGGGTCCCTCTTGTGTCAGTGTATGTGCTATGTGTTCCCTCTTTGCCAAGGCCAGGGCATACTGGGCATACCTCCTTCTGCCTACTGGGGCAGGCTCAGGTTGTTCCTCCTCTGAGTCATTCTGTGCCTGTACAGGCCTTGGCAATGGTGGAGGGCTGTTTGGCCCTGCCCAGTGCTGTTCCTGCTACAGCTGTTTCCACAGGATCATATTGTGTAGCATGGCACATACAATAACAATTTGAGTACATGTAGCTGGTGAGTACTGCAAGGCTCCACCAGATGTGTCCAGGCACCGGAACTGTGACTTGAGCATCCCAAACACATGCTCTATTATGATTCTGGTCTGTGCGTGTGCCTCATTATGAAGTTCTTGTTTGGGTGTGTGTATGTGCATTTCTGATGCATCAGCCACAGCTCCAGTGCTTAACCAGCATCCCCCACTAGGTGACTGTAAGGGATGTCCCCACTGGCAAATCTCTGGTACAGCTGCATCAGATGCTAGATATGGGAATCATGATAGCTTCCAGGGCAGCCAGCACACACATTCAATATTATGCCCTGGGCATCGCACACGACCTGGCAGTTGATGGAGGGGAAGCCCTTGCGGTTGATGTAGACCCTACCCTGCTCACTGGGTGGTGTTTTGATGCATATGTACGTGCAGTCTATAGCATCCACTACCTCAGGGTATTCTGCTATTTGGTGGAAGAGATGCATATTGCTGGTCAATGCCTCACAGATGTTGGGGAACTATACGTGCTCACTGGCAAGTGCTGACATGACATCCAGGAACTGGTGGAGCACCTTGGATGCTGATGCCTGTGAGATCCCCATGACATCCCCAGTTGGCCTTTGGAAGGTACCTGTAGCTAGTATTCTTAGGCCTACACATACCTTGGTATCCACTGGGATGGGTTCCCCTCTGTTAGTTCTGTGTGTGAGGCGTGGCCGGCACAGCTCAACCATTTGCTGTAGGAGGTCCCTGTCCACCCTATAGCGCTCCACTGTCTCCAGCGTATGTAGCCCCTGGTAGGATACCCTGGGTCTGTACACTCTTCTCCATCTCCTCACTGTAGGTTGGTCGACAGCATTCACATCCTCACCACCCTCAGCCTCTTTCACATGTTGTTGTATGATAGCTATTGCAGCCCCTATCATTTTGTTGTTTTCGTTTGTTAAAAGTTCCTCGATTGTATACACCGGTGGTGTAGAGTATGTGGGAAAAATCAGGGGGATCGGTGTTTGCATAGTTTATAATAGTTTTCTGGGCTGGGCTGGTCTGCTGCCTGTGTAATTAGGTGATTCTGATACATTTCACCTGTCAGCTACGCTAGTTCTCCTAGATTACCTTCCTACTGCTGTTTGCCCTTCCCATTGCTTTCCTGTTTACATCCGGGGGTGCATCCTGCAAACACAGTGCTGAAATGTGCACAAAGCTGCTATTTCCTGGTTTACTTTTTTTTTTAATGTTTAAAACCTGGTGCGTGGCAATGTAAAGTGTGCTAGGCAGCCTCAGACACACACCCTTGCTTAGCTCTGATATGCTAAGGGCAAACCCGAGCCACAGGGCTCCAATCCGCTTACAGTATGCCTGACACACCCCCATGATGTCAGCTAACTCCTAGGCTTACATCAAGCTATTCCTGCTCTTACACTGTTGGGTGCTGACTAGCATGAAGGGGAAATCTGGGATTCAGTATCATTCCCCTCATTTGCGTAGGATTGCCTACTGATGCATAGTTACAGGTCCCACACTGAGCCTCCCCCCTTAGCAACCACTATTCACTGGCCATGTTGTCTTCTGCCTGCCATTGAGTATAATGGCAAAATATTGATTTTGGTTAGAATGCTTATTTTAGGGTTTTTTCTTATTTTCTGCCTGATCCAGTTTGCGCGCTGCTGCTCTACGCTTAAACAGCCGAGATCGGCTAAAAAAAAAATAAAAGTTGATTTTTTTTTTTTTGCAGATGTTTTCCATGCCAATGGCCTTATATTTGGCCATTGGCATGCTTTCTACATAATATCCACCCTTTATTTGGAGGTGGAGCTGTCATTGCTCCATTTTGTAGTTTGCAGAAATGTACTCCGTTACTGGTGGAGTACATTTCTGCAGATTACACTAGTCCTGCATGGCTGGCTTCCAGCGTCCTGGATCACAAATTCACCTTATTTGCATGGGCTTCTCCTTCAAATAGGGTAATTTGCATGCAGGGGCTGAGTCCATGCTGGATTAGTGCAGGAGTGCTCATGCACATCCCTATAGCTTATTCCTGGATTGCATGGCAGACATATTGCCTGATGGAGCTCCTGCACTAATCCTGCACACTGTGCAGGGTTTGCTGAATCCGGGGGCTGGTAACTAATAACTGTCTCAGTATTTGTTCAATGTCTTTGGTTACCATGTAAGGCAGGTCATTTCCTATTTCAAATTAGGGGTATGTAGTACGGCTGTTCTGTTTCTTTGGTTCCCCATTTTAATATTCTCTCTAACACTTCTTAGTATATTGTCTGCCCAATGAGATGTTTTGATATTAACATTATGTATCTGGAGGTCAGCCATGTCAGTATGACTCTCGTCAGTATTCTGGAGTGAAGTTAAGACCATGGCTTTTCACCCAATAAATACAAGTACATGCTTTCCCCCTCATCTCATTCATCTTCTAAAAAGACAATTAATAAAAGTTTAGAAAAGAGCTGCAGTGGAACCCTGGTATAAGCAAACCATGTAACAATAAAACCTCCACAACTATAGCACTCCCTCCTTCTACTAATATGAAACAAGACACTTCCACTCTCCAACACTTCCACTGTCCACTCATTTCTCTCATTCCCACACGTATACAGACATCAGCCCATAACTTTATAACAACTCAACCACTCTTCTCTTAGCTTTCAAACACATATGCATCTACCATCCCAGTTCCTCAGCTTTCAGATATCATAAATTGATTAACAAACTTAGACATCTTCTACTACACTCTATAACACAAGCTGACATACATCCCAACCCAGGTCCTAATAATAACTTCTCACCCTGTCTACAATCATCCCCATCTACCACCCCAACATATTTAATTCAGTCTACTACACATTCCCATCCCTACCCCTCTCTTCCACAAACCTCTAATACTGTCCTGCTGTTTACCAGTTTCACTCTCCGTAGCATCATAAGAAATGCTAGTGAATTCCATGTTGCCCTAGCTACCAAAACTGTGTTCCTCCTGACCTACCCAACTCTGAAATCCTAACTACTCACCTTGAAATCAACCCACACAAAACAATAATTATCATAGCCACCTATCTTCCTCCAGGCAATAACCTTCCCACCATTGAAAGTCTACTTTCTTGGCTATCTACCAATTTCAACCAAGAAACTATACTTCTTGGTGATTTATAACCTTGATTGGCACTCCTGCTCATCCAATAACCCCATCAACTTCCTAAACCTCTTCAACTTGATCCAAGCCATAACCTGTCCAACTCGCGCAGACAAACATTCCAAAAGGCAGTCAACATTAGATTGGATATTAATTAACAAACCCAACCTAAGTTTCTTAGCCGGTTGCCTTCCAGACTCAAAAGCCAAGCACCTACCTTAGCAAACCAGTGACACCAAACTGCTACTTAAATGCAGAGATAGAGCCTGGTCAGCTTACCATACCACCAATGATAAAGTAAACCTCTTAACATATCAATACCTATGGAATCTAGCTAAGAAACAAATTAAAAAAGACAAGCAAACTTACTTCCAAACCTGTCAACAGAAACACCTAAACAACCCCAACAAATTCTGGCAAAGTATTTACTATCTCCTCAGCCCAGGTCATACCCCAACCCCAACTCCAGTCACCTCAAACAACTCTGGCCCTATTGCAACTCAATTCGGCTCTCACTTTGTAAATACTATTACTTCCCTGCTAGACAACCAGCCTAATCAGCCACTTAATGTTCCCACTCCTACTCCAGCTAATCCTAACCCCTTCATTTTTATATCCATACAAACTAGTTACATAAAAACTCTCTTAACCAAGCTAAGACCCTGCTGTCTTGCAGCTGACCAACTACCTAATACATTTCTAAAAATTGCCGCTCCTTCTATTGCCTACCCAAATATCTACCTTGATTAATCATTCTTTTGCAGAACATTATGTCCCAGTTCTCTATAAAATATCACACATCATTCCTCTCCACAAAGGTAGACCCTCTAAAGAACTAACTAACTTCCATCCCATAGCCATCCTTTCCCCCATGTAAAAATCTTAGAAAAATGCATCCATAATGAACTCCTTAACCACTTCCTTAGTCACAGCCTCTTATCCAGTTCTCAACATGTCTTTAAACATAAACATAGTACTAGTACTGCCCAAATAACTTTCATTAACACTATTCATCATCTCATACATGAAGGCCATCTTCTCTTCTATCTTTCTCGATATGTCCAAAGCCTTTGACACCGTTTCCCACCAGCTAGTTCTCAACAAACTCTCATCCTATGGCCTCACTTTGTCATCCCTGACCTGGTTCCATAGCTATCTTTCCAATCGACAGCAAGCTACTAAATGGGAGAACAGTCTTTCCCCCCTAATCCCCATCTCAGTTGCTGTACCCCAAGGTTCCATACTTGGTCACCTCCTCTTTATCATATTTACTAACAGCCTTAGTTCTGCAACTCAACTAGCCTCCATTGTCCAGTATACTGATGATGCTAAACTTTTCTGCTCAGGCCCCTCACCACAAGAACTTCAAATAAAAATACAAACTTTTTTTCATGACATAGAAAAATACCTCTCTGAACATCATCTCATACTAAACCCAGACAAAGCTAAGTTAATAGTGTTTGGAAACAAAAAATCCAAACCATGTCCGTCTCCTGTCGCAATCTTCTCCTCGAAAGGAACCAAGACAGAAACCACAAACCAGACTAAACTTCTAGGTGTCACAATAGATAATAAATTAAAATTTGTTAAATGTATTTCTCTGACAATCAAAAAAGTCCGCATCAAACTTGACACCCTCTATGGGCCAAACCGTACCTTACTCAAAGTGCCAGGCTGTCCACTGCTCGGTCATACCTGCTAGCTGCCCTCCTCTACGGATGTCATATATTCACAAACTTGCAAAAGACTGACCTCAATAGCTTAGCATTCTGTTACAACAAAATTGCCAGGTTTGCCACTAATCATCCACATAAGACTCACCACTGCTCAGTTCTGTCCCAGCTCAACTGGCTAGAACTCCCTAACCTTTTACCTCTAAATCAACTTACCATGGCCCACAAAATAGTCTACCAACTGAGCTCTCTGCTCTTTCTAACCTAGTCCAACTTAGTATTAATCTCAGATCCCTCAGACCTTCTGACAAACTAATTCTACAGATTACCCACTCCCACAACTATAATGGCAACTGCCTCTACTCTTACAAAATTGCCAAATCTTGGAACACTCTTCCTCAGCCCATCTCAAAAAATCCTATCAAGAGTTCAAACAACTCCTAAAGGACTACCTAGCTAGTCACTGGCTTTACTCCTGCCATACTCCAGGCTAATTCTTCCTAGGTCCCTTACTATATCACTCCTTTCTGATCCACTTACCTCTACCCTTAACCTACCGTTTCTAGCATTCACACTTTTTTCTTTCATCTCTATGCTAAACTGTTTATATGATACAACTTCAATTTGCTGCACTGTTGGACATGGGTCCATATGAACCATGGTCATAACTGTACATGTAATTGCAGCTGCCTTGGTGTCTCTGTTAACGTGTCACTCTCTCTCTCTCTCTCTTATATATATATATATATATATATATATATATATATATATATATATATATATATATATGTGTGTGTGTGTGTGTGTGTGTGTGTGTGTGTGTGTAAAACACTGTTATGTGTATTTGTATTTGTATATAATTATTATTGTTAGTACAGATACTGTTTTGGAGCTTTTCTCCCTGGATCACCACTGAAAATGGTCTCCGAGCCCAGTCGGGCATTATCCGGTTAACAAATGTAATAAATAAAAATAAATAAACTGAAACCCTACATTCCAAAACTGAACTCGAGAAGTTAAACAATGAACTGAGGAATAACATCTTACCTACTATACCCAGAACCTCACCAGTCTGGTACATATTAATATTCCCCACTGACCCCCTGAAAACAAAGCCAATATACTTGCAGATAGATTTAGATAAAATTTCTCTGCTCCTTCCTCTTCCAGCATTCCCTTATGTGACACTATGTAGATACCTTTGAGCATGTTGTAAAAGGCACTCTCTATGGCAGAGAACACCAGCTTTATAGGCCATGCCAAAATGCTGGGGTACTTTCCCATCATTATGAAGTACTTCCTCACTGACTCTTCCCTGAACCTCTTTAATCTCAGCCTCTCAATTAGTTTCATGCGGCAAGTGTGGATATCAGCCATGGCTGTTCCCAACAGAAGAGAGGGTTTCACCACAGATTTGTAAGGCAGTTGGGTGCATCATTATGGGTTTAATAAAAGAAAAAAAAAAACAATACTGGCAGCTCAGAATTCCTTGACCCAAACCAGTATGGGTTTGTGAAGGGAACATTCTACATTCTAAACCTGGTAACTTCTTTGAAATAGTAACTAAGGCATTAAACAAGCACAAATTGGTGTATACAGTTTACCCTAACATGACTACTCAGGCATTGTAGACATACTAATCAATATAAATGTAAACTTCTATGTAACCTGCTAGGTAGCAAACCGGCTAAAAAACAGAACCCAGCAAATCTGAAGTAGAATTATACTATCCTCCAATAGGTCTGTTGTGTGTTGATTCCATAGAGTTTAGTATTAGTATCTACTGCTCTGATGTTAAGAATGGTCTTTGCTTAATCATATTTGCAGGTAATTGCAAACTGGAGGCCATAATTAGCTCTCAAGAAGATACCAAGATGCAACAAGAATGATTTGCACATACAAACAAATGGTGCCATGACCATGTTCTAAAGCTAAATGCAAAAAAAATGCAGTGTTGTTTCCTTTGATAAACATGACACCCCATGCACCTAACACATTACTGACATCCTCCTCAAAGTCAACAGTTATTTGGGATCTATTCAATTTTGTAGAGAATGAACTCTCCTTTACCCACCATATAAGTAACTATTTCTAGAAAATCCTTCTGTCTGGTCCAGCTCATATCTAACGGTATATCTTATATGCCCAAAGATGCCATCATCTTTCTCTACCCCCATTTGAGGCCCCTATTGAAATATATTGCTCTCTTTACCATATACCTGTCCAAACACATGACCTAACTTGAGAAATCTTAACATTTACTCACTGATAATATCCAGTGCATGAGTTTTGTGTTGTACACAGAATACCTCAAAGCCATTTCTCTTTTATCTGTCACATACAGATTCCTAAGGCATAAACTCTGCCTAGCCTATAAGGTCTGAGATGACCCTGTCCTGTGTAACCTCCTACAAATCAACAAAAGCTGTAACACTACAAACACAATAAAACAATGTAAACCTTCACCAGAATTTAAATAGAACATACTGATAGGATAGATTCTTCTCCCCAGGAATTCTTATCTTCCGGAAATGACTTAATCTTCTTATTAAATAAAGTAGTTCCATAACCATTTTCAATTACACCTTGGATGAATGGATGGGCATCTATAATCTCAGCTCATATTTTGCACTACAATCCCTTATGGAAAGGGGCAAGCAAGTAGAATCGCAGTGGCTAGATTACCTGCCTCGCAGTAACTTATGAACCTATGAAAACTGCAGCTACCGCATTAACCCCAGCACATCTTGACCCCCTCATATATGTAAGCATCCAGCATTTTACACAATATTATGACATTAAATTCATAACTAGCTAGCAAAAACCATGGCTTAACCTTACCTGCATTAACCTTAAATTTTCAAACACATTATTATTATTGGAGTCACATGTAAAGAAATATTGACATATAACTGAATAGTGTAGAAATTCAGTATTTACTTGGTGCCATAGTGCTGCCATCAAACTGGATTTCTATTGTATCTATAATCCACTGTTGCTTTTGCTCCTACTAAACAGTACTTCATTATGTTAAACTGTGCTATTTATTATTTTTATTTATTATACTATTTGTATGCTCTGCTGTTTCTCTACTTCTACTAAACATTTTCTCTTATAAATTCTTGTCTTCCTTATTTCCACATAACTTCTTGGTCAAATTGGCTTATTTTATTTCAATAAGACAGGTATGCAAAACAACCAAGTCAGAGTACCTACTGCCTTTTCTTATTGTTTCTGTAGACTTGCATATCTGTGAAATCAGGGCCAGCCCTTTTCATCATACTATTGCTATCCACCACTTTTCTGGTCTATTCTGATCCTCCCCCTCCCCAAAAGAACAACTGCAGCCTAATCAGGGCCAGCCCTTTTCATTATAACCTATAAACCTACTGATAGTTTTCCTTCATCTGTTGCCCGCTATGCTCCCCTCCCTTTCCCCAATTTCCACCCACCCCCAGTGGTCCTACCTTTATTACAAACAGTAACCCCTCCCACCCTTCAACCTATAACATCACCACTCCTATACTTCTTCCTACAATTTCTCACTACTAGCCCTCCTACTCAGCTAATATGTACAAGCACACCATACCTATACTCACTGCATGCACACTCCTTGCATACATCACATCTTACCAAACCTCCACCATTCCTGCACTCAACCACTACCACTGTACCACCACACACACCACCACTCATATCCTACCTCTACTCTACTACTCTCTCATCAGGTCAACAACCTTCCCAATTCACCCTCTATATAGACTACAGACCACAATACCTAAACTAAAAACAACCCCACAACCTAACATAACCCTACCACGATACCTATTGCCCACAGAACGCAATAAAAAAACTTCCCTTATAAGTAAGCATATACAGAAATTGATAAAACTAATAATCTCATCCATATCCAACCTAGCACTTAGTGGAGACATCGATCCTAATCCTGGTCCCTCTATCTCCAACCCCTTCCCTCATAATCAGACTACAAACCACATCTCCCAAATCGTAGCCAATAGAAAGCCAACCAACCTCCTTCTGATAAGCCTAAATATTAGAAGTATATGCAACAAGGTGCATGAATTCCATGCCACCATAGACTTCTACTCCCTTGATGTAGTGATCCTTACAGAAACATGGTTAAAACCACACATTACTGATGAGCAAATCCTCCCTACTGGTTACAATATACTAAGAGTAGACCGACTAAACAAAAAAGGAGGTGGTATAGCTATAATATTTAAGCAGCATCTGGACAGCCAGATCTTAAAGTTAGCAGCTCCCCAAATAGGTAAGGAAGACATAATATATACCAACCTTAAAATAAACCAAAATAAAACCCTAAACATAATAGGTTGCTACTTCCCACCTGGCCACAACATCCCTCCACTTGAAAACCTCCTCAGCTGGACTACCCACCACCTACCCCAAGAAACATTAATTCTAGGAGACTTCAACACTGACTGGCAATCCTGCTCTAGCAACCACTCAACTCATCATGTAAATCTTCATGGCTTCACCCAACTAGTCCAGTCACCTACTAGGATAAATAACTCCAACAAACACACTACCCTTGATTGGATACTAGTCAATAAGAGCCCCTAGTCATATATAGTAGGCTGCTTATCTGACAGCCTGAGTGATCACTCCCCAACCTTCTTACTAAGAAAACACCTTTATAAAGCAAAACCCATCATCTACCATCAAATACGCAAAAAACTAACTCATTCAGCTCATCCCTAAAAGACTGTAACTGGCAACCTCCAAAATACCTCAAACTAGATGATGCAGTTGACTACTTTAATAAAACATTCCTAAGCATCCTTAATTACCATGCCCCCAACTAGAGCCCAACAATCCCCATGGCTACAAAAAAACACAAAGTCTGAAATGAAAAACAGGGATAAAGCGTGGGACAACTGGCACAAAACCAAAACCCCCTCCACTAGGCAAAAATTCCTAGAACTACGCAATAGAACCAAAAAGCTTATAAAACAGGACAAAATCCAATACTACCAGTCTGCCCTTACCTCCTCCCAACAGAACCCCAAACAATTCTGGTCCTCAATAAACTCCATCCTCCACCCAGGTAAAGTAAGTACACCCACTCCTAACTTAACTCACTCCTCCGAAAATATTGCTACCTTTTTCAACAATCACTTCACACAAACCGTATTATCACTAGCTAGACAGCACAACCCCCCATAAACTCACACCATCAACTAGGACTAACAATCTCCCAACTAGCTTCTCTTTCTCTCCTGTTCCTACCTCCAAAATAAAACTACTACTAACTAAACTTAAAACCACCAGATTAGCAGCAGACAACCTCCCAGGTGAATACATTCAACTTGCAGCTGATGCTCTAGCCTACCGCGTATCACTCTTGATTAACAGATCTCTGTTAGAAAGTTATGTTCCTACACTATGGAAAGTCTCACACATAATTCCCCTACACAAAGGAGGCCCCATCCACAGATCTAACCAATTACCGCCCCATAGCTATTCTCTTGCCACTCCCCAAAATACTAGAGAGATGCATTCATTCTCAAGTCTCAGATCACCTCCTTGCTAACAACCTCATCTCCAACACACAACACGGTTTCCGACCTAACCATAGCACCACCACCGCCTTACTCTCTTTCTCTAACTATCCTACAAAAAAAAATGCAGGTTACCTCTCCTCAGCTGCCTTCCTAGACCTCTCTAAAGCTTTCAACATGGTCCCTCACAAACAACTCATCTCTCTTCTCAATAACCTATCCTTCTCTCAACCAGTCATCAACTGGTTTCAGAGTTACCTATCTGACCGCCAACAAGCAGTTGTTTGGCAGGACAGCCTATCTCCCCAACTACCAGTCTCCACAGGAGTTCCCCAAGGGTCCATCCTGGGACCCCTACTCTTCTCTATTTCCACCAATATTCTAGCCTCTGCCACAACACATGGCACACTCATACAATACGCAGATGACTCAGCCATCATCTACACAGCCCACTCCCTACCAGAACTGCAAAAAGTCACACAGGAAGCATTTTCTTCTTTTGAAACTTGGTTATCCGATGCTTAACTAATATTCAACCCAAACAAAACAAAATTACTAATCTTCCAACCCACCAAACTTACTCATGACAGCTCTCACTTTAACATCACAGCAAAAGACAACACCACCATCCATCCTACAGAACACACCAAATTACTAGGAGTAGAAACAGACAAATGAACTAAACTTTGACATTCACATTTCCATGACCATTAAAAAAGTGCACAAAAAACTAGGAACATTATATAGAAATCAGCAACTACTTACCAAAGCAGCTAAAATTTCGGTAGCAAATTCTCATCTTATCTCTACCCTACTCTACGCCTCGCCAATATTTACTAACCTTAGACAATGCGATCTAAATAAGCTCAAAACCTGCTACAACAAAATCGCCAAATTCGCCACAGGGGCTTCTTACCGTACTCACCACTGTCTCTCACTAGCAGAACTGGGCTGGATAGAGCTCCCCCGCCTCCTTCAATGGTACCAACTTGCACTCACCCACAAAATAATAAACCAGCCACTAAATGTCCCATCCCTCTAGCATCTAGTCCAACTCTACATAACCACGAGACCACTAAGATCCAGCCACAAAAACCTCCTACAGGTCACAAGAGCCATTACCTCTGCTGGAGAAGCATTATTCTCCTGCACTATAACCAAACTCTGGAACTCCCTCCCATCCTCAATTACCTCTGTAACTTCTTGCACCCACTTTAAATCCTTACTAAAATCACACTTCAAAACTTGCCAGATATGCCCTTGCAACCCCCCCATCTAATACTATCCACTCCCCCACCCACTACCTCTCTCAGCCCCCTATGAACAACCTACTCTGAGCAAGCCTGGCTACTCATGTTCCCAGCTACCTACCACATAATATTAACTTCTTGTAGCAACAACTGCTAATGGCTGTTATGTACCTCAAAAACAGATTGTATCAATTGTTCACTGATGAATCTCAACTACATTGTAACCATGTTTAGTATATGTCACCATATTTTAAAATTGTACTATGTTCTACAGCTGTTTTACATCTGTTTTCTTCTTGTCTTGTGTCCTTAACTGGACTAATGTCTATATTTAAATGCCATGTTTTTTAACTGTATAATGCAAATAATACTTAATGTAGAGCTTTTTTCCCCGGGCCTCTGCTGAAAACGGACCTGTGTCCAGTTGGTCTCTCCCGGTCAACAAATGTAAATAAATAAATAAATAAATATTTTTTATTTTTGATTTGTTAGTTGGGATAGTCTGAATGTGCAAGAAATGTTCCTTATCAGCAGAGTTCTGTAGAGAAAAGCTCCATAGAAATAAAATGAAAAATTACAGTTTGCATTTGATGAAATTGTGGAAAATACATTAAAAATCAAATTTGCACTTATGGAAGATATTCAGTTTTTTAGTACTGATTGAAGAAATCTTACAGGTAATCCAATTTATGAAAGTAGTATTATTTTAATTAAGTAGGTGAGTGATTTGTGTTACTGGAGTATAACACCAGATTGAGCATAAAAGAAAGGATGGAATAGGGGAGTATGATTACACTGAAAGCTGACTGCATTTTGCCAGATACTGGCCCTGACTGTCCATTCCAGTGCATTAGACAAATAAATTTGTATGACTCTGTTATATAATAGATAGAGCACAGCAAACCTGAAATACCACACTTTTACATATTTGTTTAATTTCTTAGTTCATTCCCTCAGACGTATCTTGAATTGTAGTCCATTTTCTCTCTCTTCTCTCTCTGTTTCCTCATGTCTTACAGTGCATTTCCAATGGATCCTCTGATTCTTTCATTTACACTTACTGTCGCTGCATTCCTCCTACTGTCTCTACCCCAAATCAATGTTCATCAAGTGTATAGGTCAACACTAGCAGCACTATCTATAGTTCTTACTGCTTCGCTCCCAGCCTGAATTTCCAAATATATACCCTACTTTCATGGAGAATAATTACTTTTGAAGGAGAGATTTCAGTGTTACACTAATCATTTTCAAGAGTGAGTCACTGCCTACCTCCCGTTAAAATCCATTCTTCTCAGAATTGGATATTCTCTCACAATTATTTTAGATTTATGATGATTGTACTGGAAAAGCATCATGTGTACAGAACTGGAGCTAGCTTGCTGTGTTCCTATTATTTGTGATACTGGCAGCAGCTCTATTTGCAGTGTTGAAGCCATGATGTGCTATAAGAAAAGGGACAGCTATGGCACCGTATCAGAAAAGGGGAAACGGGACAGCCTGTTCCTTACTCCTAATTATAACGGCGTTTTGTAGCCAGCAGTTTAAAGCTTATTTGGGTGTGACAGTTATCAGCCATAACCCAAAGCATTACAACACATTACCAGAACCTCTTAGGGCCAATCATTCCTTGCATACATAACAAATGCCAGCGGTGAAGATGTAGGCTCTATAATCCCTATACCTTAAATTATTTGCTAACAATGGGGTATGATTTAAAGCTTGTAACTCTGTTCCTGACATATTTGGTGATATTGGTGTGGGAGTTAAGTTTGGACCCAAGTTTGTCATGTGGATAACTGATGTCATTTCTTGATTTATTATTCTACTGTATTGTCCTTGTATACAGCCTAGTCAAGTAAAAAAGTCAGCATATTGTTCCAGAAAATCACCAATAGCATCATAAGTAATATTCTTATTTGAATTATGCAATCCTGCATTACTGTACACTTCACTTTGGTTTGGAGGCTTTATTAAATGTACTGTATGAATTGGTGCATTACTGCCTCTTTAAACATATGAGCTTTGCTCTTCATGAATATGCAAATCATGTTCATTGTGACTCTGCAAATCACTGGCTTTGACTGTATGACTCACTGCCTCTGTGAATCACTGAGGTGTGGCTGGTGACTTCAAAGCAAGGGGGCTACGGGAAACATCTTAATGGACAAGGCTGACTGAAATGGGGTGGGGCTATATTAGGAGGAGTCTACTCTGAATATGGTTACAATTTTAACAACTAGTTGTATGACTAGTTATACAACTACTGCATTTGCTGTATAGTTTTCCCGCCATCGTTTTTCACTTCATAACACGTGCCAGAGCTAGTTTGAGAAAGAAGGCTCATTTCTTAGATATACAAGGTCATTGAAGAGGTTCCATTATAATAAAATGAAACTCAATACCTTCAAATTTAGAACTGCTTGAGCCTAACTGTATAAAACTATTTACTCAGGTACGTGCGATATAAACATGTGTACCTGAGTAAGTACACAGGTACGCATGTGATAAAAACATGTGTATTCTCATGTAAGTGAGTCTTACACAATGATAGTACACAATTTTAAGGAACCAGAGGTGGGGGAGGATAAGTGATCCACTAGTTATAAATATAAGCCAGATTTACTTACTTTTTGTGCCCATAGTAGTATATTTATTAGTGGAAGATAACATTAGAGGAAGGCCCACATCTTTGTTAAATTTTGTGGATTTTTTTTCACTTTAATACCAAAAATGAACAGTCATTTAAAAGAAATCATACTTGTTTGCAGTGTCCTTGTTATACTCATATATTTCTGTTATCGTGTCATTCTCTGCTGTACAGTGAAGGAACTAGAGCTTTATTTTCCCATCAGACAGTCGACAAACATGCCTTTTACCATACTTCTAGTTTCCCATGGGATACAACTGTGGAACTTCCATCTGTTGTCTAAAATTTAGTGCAGTTGGAAGCATTAATTACTAATGGAGCTGGTTAGTGCAAAACATTAAGGCTAAGATGCGTTGAAGTGTGGTCCATAGTTTGATTCCCTCAGCCTCCAACTGCCTTATTTGTTGCTTGGACCAAGTCACTTAAGCAGATAGTTCTTTGGGGCAATGGGGATATTGGGCTAGGCTCCTCAGTGGTCTCTTAGACCACAGGCCTAATAATTGTTTGTGAAATCACCCAGCCTGTCTTCCTTCTGTTTCAGTCATTGACTTTTCTTTTTTCTCACATATTTTATTTCAAGTACATTTTGACTCCTAGCATGATCCTAGATAGGTAGATAGATAGACAGACAGATAGATGGACAGAAAGTTAATTGCAATGTTGAAATCATAACAAAATACAAACTCTAGCACTGCTTTCTTTGCACTGAAAGCTTCATTGAAGCCATATATTCCAAGGCCTGTGAGGTACTTTATGTTTTGAGAAAACAATTACAGGAAACAAATGCCACTGCAAGACTGGTTGTTCCATAGGCAGACATCCAATGGTATAAGCCTCATTTATGGAATGCTACCAGCCACCTTGCGGGTCAATTTGTTTAGTATTATTATAGGTCCTTATTAGCATTATTATTCCAAAATATAATAAAGTCAAACTAGTTTTCAGATGGCACTGCTCAAATAATAAGTGTTCTAGGAATAGCCATTTATAGATGTTGTTCAAGGAATAAAGAATCATATCTTAGCTGGCTTCTTTCTGGTTAGAATGCATCAAGTGTGTTTCTACTTTTGGATATCAGCTTATTCCACCATTGCTTTATGACCTTTTTGCTTTACTTTTGGGAGTCAAATCCTCTCCAGCTGATGTAAAATGAAACAATGCTGGCATCACTTCTGTCTGTCCTTCACCAAGAAATATAATTCTACTTCCAAATAACAAAATAATGTGTACATTTTAATTAGCCTTGATATGCTACAGATCTAGACAGTCTGCAAAAAATTTAATAATTTCATCGAAATTACACAATCTTGAACTATGTAAATGATCCAGATTTAATTAAAAAACAATAAGCAATACCTGAGGTACTTTATTTCAGTGGGTGGTAAGCACATGTAAAGCAGCTGTTTTATATGAATTATCAAAATGATGAAAACTGCTTATTAATTTGCAGGATTTGCTGGTGCCAGAGATATATGTAATGTTGATTTATTTTAGCGAATTTTCAGTATTAGGCAAAGAAGCTCTCTCTTCCTCTCTGTTTATCTGTCTACTCTCTGTCATATTATATATATTCACATTTGCCAAAAAAAGAGCGCTTTAGAGTTATGACTCAATTCTTGCCAGTGATATTCTCATGTGGCAGCAATGATATTTAATAATATAATACAAAACATCTTTCCTGCACTTGTATGTATATGACAGACTCAGACACGTGTAAACTGCCTTCCATACATGTCTAATCATTTTACTTCCATGTTCTATTCTACTTTGACTGCATCAGGCAACAGACAAAACAATCAGTGTTTTAAATATGACTGCTTTGTCTAACAGCCCAGTTGTCCCAATAGAAGTGTTGTTTAATGGTTATGAAACATCAGGAGGTAAAAGAAGGCATTATCACTTTAATTTCAATGGGAAACTGTGTTTGAAATGGGTTGTTTAAAAATGCCACGTTTTAGTGCACGAGGAACAAACAAGAAACAATATGCATGAGCAGTACAGTCTGTGTATGGTTTGTAAGCTGCATAAGTTCTATTGTTTTCACTGTTGCAACTCACAAATGAAAATTAGTATATTTTTAATTAAATTTATAATATACTAAAAAATAGAGGGTATATAACCCATGAAATTATTGTATCTTTGAATGTTTGAATAATTTTCTCTGACTCCAACCTCTAGCGCTCTGAACCTGTATGTGCACATTGTAAATTCGCTTTATCAAACCCAGCTGTTCACAAACAGATTTTCCCAATATGTAAGTCTGCTGTCAGGCACCGCCTGAAACAATAAAACTTTACTTTTATACACACCACACAGCTCATTCTACCAATTATTCTCATTGTTTCAATTTATGTTCATCATTATTCAGTAATGAAGCTTTAGATTCAGACAGTAAAACTCTCAAGGCTGGTTCTCTAAATGCACTCTCAGTAATGATGTGATATTTGTCTAAATTTGTAAGCTTAAATGTGATAAATGTACCATTTATGCAGAACTTTTCAGTCCAATCATTTTTATATTAGATATTGGTGGATTCCTGTGAAGAAACTACATGCTTAGGCTTAGCAAACAGATGTATTGCATTCACAAACAATTTTCTGCCTTACTTGAGTAAGTTATGGAATAGTTGTTGGCTACTACATAATCAATTTGGTTTGCACCAGTCAACTTGCAAAATATTTCTCTGCCCATTTATTTTCTTTTTTTCGACTTGTATACCTGAGAAAAACAAATAAGCTGTACATTCTTCCAACACTGTCATTTATGAGCAACACAAGACTTTTTATGACACTGAAAATGACACCTCAAACAAAAGTTGACTGGCTGTGCTGAACACTAGTCAATTTTAACCGAATCGTTAGAATCTTGCATACCAGTACTGTTTGAAGCATGTTTTGTATTCTACTTTGTGTCGTGATATTGTTTTGTCCATTAGACTTCAGCTTACTTTTCTTTGCATACATCCAGCTTTTCCGGATACTCTTTCATTTGTACACTAGTTAACTCTGCTGCTCTACACACATTTACAGATTTTTACAGTGTCACCTCAGAGTCTGAAAAACATTTACTTCTCAGTTTGTCATCTTTAATGCCACTGTCAATTCAAGCTCTCAATAAACAAGTCAAGCAATGTATCAAATCCACAATGGTTGAGACAGTTTTTTAGACTGATTGATGCCACAGAGGCAGGGTGTCTATCTGTTCTGCTGGTAACCCAAGTTGAGGAATGGGCTTCATTCATCAGCAACTTTGATAGGGGGATAGGATGACATAGCCGCTGGCCAGCTCTCCTATCATGGGGGAGAATCTAGGAGAAACTACTGCCTATGTATCTTCTGGTGGAAACCAGTAGTCATACAGAGATGGTCTACCTAATAAAGGAGATAGTACAATGTTGTATTACCTTTGAGTACACTATCTATATAACTGGGGACCTTGTTTGAGTGACACACATGAAGGCTTTCTGTGCTGCTTTCTGTAACTTCTCATAGAATCTCTCATTCCATGTGGACTACCAGTGAGCACGTCCAGGTCAGTTCCCAGTAAGCTGACTGAGGGTGGCACCCACTGAAGGGTTACATCACAGGTGGTCTAGAAAGGAGCAACTGAGGGAATCATCATTGGGCAAATGCAGCAACCAAGAGGAACAGCTGGAGGGCTAAACAGTGTTGGGTGTGGATGAAGTTAAAAAGAAAATGAACAGTCTTTGTCCCTTTGCCTTAAGTCAACCAAGTGTACATTAATACTTTCCTTTGTACCTTGGTTGCTAGTAAAAAATAAAATGATGAATATATGGCAACTTCATTTTTGGCTAGCAGTCCTGACAGAACGTAACCTCAATGATGACCAATTCAAACTGAGGTTCTTTAGTTAGATAACATTTTATAATTATATACCCTTATTTTGTTGCCTCCTATCGTGTATAAAAATGTTACAGCCTGGATGTCATTTATTTTCTTAAGTAGACCAGAAGTGATGGCACAAAAACTGAATTTCTTTACCCATTGCATCCAACTTTCTGATAAGTGGCCTGAAGAACCACTGATGCTGGTGGAGTGAGTGACAAGACAGAGACCATGATGAATAATTCTGCAGCTGGCAATGAATGGAGATGGTGGATATATTGTAATGTCCAGAGTTCTTAATGTCTACAAAAAACATGGTGGCTGTATTGACTAATGAAATTGCTGATGTCTTTAAACGTGTTGTAGGTTCTATGTCTTTTTAAAGACGAATTATCAACAGTTTTGGTGATAAAAAAAAAAGGTTTTTCTGTCACTGTTTTGTTGTTCTTTTCTATGGTAATGTTTACTGCTAGCACAAAACAGCTTCTGATGGCCTAATGATACAGAATGTCTTCATAGCATTGTTGCAGTTATTAAATCTCTGAAGATGAAGATGAAGTATTCAAGGGAAAGTAGAAGACTGCAAACTGGCAAACCCACAAGGAAAACAAAAAAAAACAAAGCTGTGGTTATTTATACTTATTTATACAATTCCACTTGTAGTCACCAAACAACTTGGTGGGTATATGCAGGCCCAAAACTGATAATAAGTAAATTACCATTCAGTTTAATGATGTGGTAGAAACTGTCTAAGCAAACAGAATCAGGTGACATTCCACACACACTGTAGCCCTACAGGATACTTAAAGACAATGCACTACATTTTACACCATTCATTGCTGGAATGCCAGCATTGAAAAGCTTCACAATAAAAGAAGAAAAATCTACTGAAATTAGAGATGGTATTAGAAAAGATCAATAAAATGTGAATGTTTGTATAAAAAAGATCAAAGCAGAACATGAAGTAAAATTAGCAAATGAAGCTAAGGATACTCATAAGTACGTTAGGTCATTAAGACATAACACTTAAACACACCAAATTAATTCATAATGATATTATCCACTCTGACCCCAAAGGTATTATTAATATACTTGCTGAAAAATTTAGTGCCAACTTCACACCAGTAACAGTCACTGAAATTCTGAAAATTTGCGAAGCCCTTCCTACCCACAATATTTTTTATTGAACATGGCCTAACCACACTGTCCACAACTAAAAATACAAGGCCCAAGCAATATATATATGATTCACTTATTAACAGTGCCCAAATATTACTACTATAATGCCCTTTTAAAATTGTTCAGCTTAAGTATCGCCACAGGGTATGTTCCTGAGGTATGGAAAACAGCGACTGTTATGGCCCTTCATAAAGAAAACTCTACCTCAGATACATGGAACAATAGACCCATAAGATTCATAGGTTAGTACTAGGCTAACTGCCCTTGTGGACCATTTTTTTTAAGGCTAGTCAATTACCCCATGTGAGAATCAAACCCTACACTGTGTGCCTGCAAGGTAAACACCTTAACCATTCTGCCATCCTCCCACCCCTAACAAGTCAAATTTGCAAAGTATCGGAATGTATTATATCTGACTGCATAACCCCTGATATAAAGATCTTATTGATCTATATGTAAAGCAATGTGCTTTTGTCAAATGGAGATCATATCTACTTAATTTAATAAACGTCTTTGAGAAAGTCTTAGAAGCTGTAGATAGTGGCTATGCAGTTCATACAGTGGACCTGGATCTGACCAAGGCCTTTGACACCCCTTCCCATGCTGGAATTGAAACAAGCTTAAAGACATAAATGTAAAGCTTTATAATGAAATATTAATAGCACCTCTGCTGAGAGACAGAATCCATAATAGTTACAGTAGCAGGTGCCAACTAAGAAAGCAAAAAGGTGATTAGTGGTGTTCCTCGGGGCACAGGAAAGGGACTCACTCTGTTCAGCATCTGTTTTTTGGATCTCTGAGCCATTAACTTATACATCTGGTCAACTACATTTACTGATAACTGTTAGTCGGCTGCTGTTGTTCACTTGGCATCCAATACTGTGTTACTACAGAAGAGTAAAACCATACAAATTAGTGGTTTTGAAGAAACAGGCTTACATTAAATGAAGTATAATATTGTCAGTTTTGCTAAACAAATCTTGGTAGTGGCTTGCAATGTATACAGCACCCTGACCTAGACTGACATAGTCATCAAAAATCTCAGCATCTTCCTAGATGATTCCCCTATCATTTGACCACTCCATAACAACAGCAGTCAGAAAACCAATCTGTAGCCAAATTAATAGCTAAAGGTATAGCATTCAGGTTGAAAGAAGGAATGGTTCCTATATAATTTGTCCTGCTCTGACCAGTTATAGAATATAATGCTCCTTTTAGTACAGTCCCATTCACTTAGAATGGAAGTAGTGGGAAATATTATCAAATCTAAGGATCCTGAATAAAAATGTCAGTGACTTTTTTTGCCTTGACTCTAGATATGTGTTTCCTGTGGTAACCATTTGAAATGCTGGGACTTGCTACAGCAAGTCCCCTAACATGGAGTCTGAATAGCTAAGTGATCAGACATACATATACCAAGTCTGAGATGACATTTCTGGAAATATATCCTTTTCTCTGCAGTATGGTAATCTCAGAGTTGGTATATGCTAAATAAACTTCAACCCTAATCCCTGCTGCTGCTATTGATAAAACTCTGAAGATGTTTCTGACAGTTTTAACCAATTCTTTACTGAGACAATTCAAGCCCTAGCTAGCCAACTACGTCCTAGCTTCCCTGGTCCTGAAAGTACCACCCCTAGAAACCTACTCGCGTTCAGCTTCCAACCAGTCGCCACTTCACTTATCCGTACCTTGATCAAAAAATTAAAACCCACTACACTTTCTTCTGATCAACTCCCTGCCGAGTACCTACAAAAATCAGATGATGCTATTGCTTACCCCGTCTCAATACTAATCAATTGAACCATAGTAGAAGCTAAAATTCCCACCATCTGGAAAATATCCTATGTAATCCCACTTCACAAAGGAGGCAATTCTACTGAATTCTCCAATTATAGGCCAATAACTATACTCTCTCCACTTGCAAAGATTATGGAAAAATGTATTCATAGACAACTCATGCACCACCTAATCCAGAATCACCTTATGGCAGACACTCAGCATGGCTTCCATCCTCATCACAGCACTACTTCAGCCCTCCTAACCTTTACCAACACCATAAACCATAATCGCAACAATAATTATATCCTCAGCCCTCTTCTTGGATCTTTCCAAGGCATTCAAGATGGTTGATCACCAACTTTTAATCCACACCCTGCAAACATTCTGTCTAGATACTAGAGCACTTCAATGGTTTCAGTCCTACCTGAATGGTCGACAACAGGATGTCCTCTGGCAGGACAAACTCTCTAATCTTCTACCTATCACCCTTGGAGTACCACAAGGCTATATACTAGGGCTCTTGCTGTTCTCCATCTTCATTAACGACCTTTATACTGTCATCCCAAAAGTCAGCTGTATCCAATATGCTGATGACTCTACTCTGATTTGCTCAGCCACATCTCCAGTAGAGTTATGGTCAGCTACCCAGACCACTTTTAATACAACATAAAACTGGCTTTCTGAATGTCATCTGATCCTAAATCCCAAAAAAATAAAATGCTGTTATTTTCACCAACACGTAGGCCTACTGCTTTCACCTTTACCATAAATTCAAATGATGGCACAATAATCTCCCCTGACCCTCTACAAAACTATTAGGTGTCATCATAGCTTGTTTGTTTCTTTCGGCTTTTCCCGGTTAGGGGTCGGCACAGCGGAACTCTGGTCCGCTAATGATTGGCAGTAGGTTTTTACGTACTGGCTTGCCGGACCTAACGCACAACCTTCAAAGAAGGAACGCCCATTCATGCATATCACCACACAGAAGACGCTCTAACTGAGAATCGAACGGGCAACGTCTAACTGTGAGGTGACAACGCTACCGCAGCACCACTACGGCGGGTATTAGATGTCATCATAGATAATAATCTAAAATTCGACCTACATGTTAACCAAACTATCAAAACCATCAATAAAAAACTAGGGTCACTTTACAGAATAAAAGCCTTCCTAACCCCTCCAGTTAAAATTGCCATAGCTCGCTCTCACCTTCTTTCAACCCTTCTGTATGCATCCCCTCTACTCTTGAATTTAAACAAGACTGTCCTTAACAAACTCTCAATTTGCTACAACCACATTGCCAGGTTTGCCACTGGGCTGCCTTTTAGGACACATCATTGTATCAATCTAAATCAGTTTGGGTGGCTTGAACTACCCAGCCTAATCCAGTATAAACAACTGATTATGGCCTATAAAATCCTCTATAATCTGGACAATACTCCTGTACTTAAAAATATTATCACCCCCTGTAACAATCTTAGACCACTTCGATCCTCTAACAAACTACTAATTTAGACTAGCAAAATTAATAACACAGCTGGTGACTCTCTCTTTGCAAACTCTGTAAGTAGACCCTGGAACTCTCTTCCAGCTGATATTACCTTACTTTCTACCATAGGTCAATTTAAAACTAGACTCAAACAACATTTGGCACTTAACTGGCTATGTCAATGTATCAAGCCTGGCTAACTCTCTCTAGAATGTGTAAAAATCTATTAATCAGTTTACTGTGTAATTTAATTTAATCCTGATTTACGCTCAGGATTAACTCTAACCTGTGGAACTTGTTTAACTTGCTTACTTATGTAATCACTGTAAATAGTCTGTTTGTAATATGTAATGCTGGTATTATGTAATGCTGTATCTGCTTACCCTTTGAGCTTTTCTCCCCGGGCCTCCGCTGAAAATGGACATGCATCCAGTCGGACTATCCCGGTCAACAAATGTAAAATAAAAAAATAAAAATAAAATAAATAAAAATATGCAAGTTTGGGGGGTCCAGGGGGACTTTTCCCTCTTGCAAAAAGAAGTTTTAAGGAGACGACCAGCTTTTGAGTTTCACTCTTCTCCGGGTTTTCAGTCTTTTTTTTTTTTTAATTTTCAGCACTCAGCATTTCAGGTGTTGACATTTTAGAAGGGAACCATCTCCAACACATGTAGTACACCATCTATGAAAAGTTCTTGACAATAGATAAAATAATAGCTGAGATAAATTAGCCTTTTTTAAAAAAAGTGATATTTTTGTGACTTTTGAGTTCTATCTACCTTCAATGAGTCAGGCAGAGTGATATATTTCTTGGCTTGCAAAGCTCAGCTAATTAGCGAAGTTGTTCTCAGCAGTTATGAGATTTATTCATCTTCAGACTATAAAAGGTTTAACATGTTTATAAGCCCAGGAAAGGGAAAGAACGAGGCTTTTTATGACAGAACAGAATCAAAGAGTAGTGAATTTTGAGCCCAAATAGCTTATGATCTTGTTGGGTGTGAAATTACAAAGAATTACAGGTATCTTATTGTATTTGATTCCCTTAGCAAAATGCTTTTAGATATGATAGGCATTGTGATGAAATAGCTAGGAAGAAAAATTCCTAATAAAATTATCATGAGATTTATTTGGCCTCAGCATGATCTGTACTCAAAAAGCAGACTAGGATAGAAATGCCAGAAAGGAAGAGAAACTGCTAAATTGTTTTTTTTTTAATATGTGAAAGTATGAGGATCTTCCTCTATGGATAGATGTACACTATGAGAAAGGGAAGTGCTGCATTTAGGGCATAGTTATCATTTAAGTTCCTCTCATGGCTAACTTGTTTTGCTGTTCAGCAGGTAGGAGGCAGTTTACAAGGAAGGGTGCTAGCAAGGTGATTATGGTCCATGGAATAACACTGACACTACTTTGTAAATTCCATAAAATCTATGAATTCTATGACACAAAATATGGGTAACATGGGGGCTTAATGGTTAGATCACTGCCTTACAGCACCATGGGTCATGGTTTAGTTCTGCTCTTTGGTAACTGTCTATCTGGAATGTATATATTCATAGTGTGTGTGTGTGTGTGTGTGTGTGTGTGTGTGTGTGTGTGTGTGTGTGTGTGTGTTTTCTCTGCCTACTCTATTTTCCTTCCACCTGTTAAAAACATGCAGGTAGTCTGGCTGCATTAAATTGTCTCATATTTATATGTTGTATTTATCCTTATCCTTGTGATCTAGATCATGGCTGAAAATATGTCTGTGGACCAAACTCTTACCTGATTAAAAAGGATAAATAAACCAAATGGTGCTGCATTTCTGCATTACTTTTTATGATGATATTAGTTACAATATTATGTTTATGGAAACTATGAAAATAATATCAGTCTATTAAAACTTTAAAAAGCCTAGCAATTTGTATGTGAGTGCATATATTAATTTAGGTCATGTTTGTTACATGTACTCTGAAAATTGGCATGCTAAGCTGTAAAGGCAGTAAGTGACAGAAATGTCACAATACTTTAAACTTACATTTCAGTATGTTTTACATTTCTTTGCACCATTATTTGGTTTTGTGCAGCAGGTACTTAGAAAGCTGTAATAACAATAATAACAGTAGTAAAAGGGCAATAAAAATAAGGAATATTGCAAAAGAACTTAACGTCTTTGAAGTGGTATACTTTGGTAATATATGCCATATAGAAATGTGTAAGCATGCATAAATAGCAACACACATATAGATATGTATAAATATGAATATATATCTATCTCTCTTTATATATATATATATATATATATATATATATATATATATATATTGTTCCCAAAACAAGCAAATTACCTGAACCTTCTGGATTAATGCCTTAACATCAAAGAAAAGAGAAAGATACTTGAAAAATATAAAGATGTAAGGCAGTACTATGGCACTGTGCAGTTATATGTTCCCAGTAAAACAATGGCACCTTCTTCTGTGATAAAAGTAGTCTATTTATTAAACCAAAAATAACGTAAGTGCTTTCACAGTGTGACCCACTGCTTCTTTAGATGTATTTGCAATGGCATCTAACATGAACATTTAAATACTAAATTATTTAATTAAAGAAATATCCAATTAAAAATCTCTTACCAAAAATACCGCCATTTAAAGACGTATTACAAAACACAGAAGAACTAAACTTAATACATGTGAAAGCTTTCATGGAATAACAGATAAAAACATTTAAAACACATACAAAACTATTGACTAATTGTAATATATAAAAATAAGTGTGTATGTTATAAAAACTAAATGCCTATGCCTGAATAAACAATAAATATGCAAACTATCCCTGAATAGTGAACTGATAGAATGTCAAGTGAAAAAAAGGTGTGTGGGGGGGTTAGTTGTTACACTGAAAACCCATGCTTATTTAAGTTAAATAAGCTACAGCTACAACACTTTTATTTTGAGGCATGCCTGACATTGAAAGTAATTCGGAGAAGTTTACGTATTCTCAAAATGCCAACTTATAGCAATATGTACCCCTTATTATTAGCAGAATGGCAGAAACTAAATAATGACTTTAGCTTTAAATATATGAGCTTAATGATTAATTATTTCAAACTGGAAGAAGAAGAACTCTCAAATAAGCTGCTTAAAATACAATCTGAACTGTACACAGAATTTCCTGAAGCATTAATAGACATAAAAATTGGGAATATAATGGATTCCCTAGCTTTGTTTGAGAAGAGATCTCTGCATAATAAATTGCAGAAACTAGAAAGAGATAAAAAGGATTTTTCTAATGGCCACTTCTTTGCCTAGCCAAGAGAGAACAGTAGCACCAATCAGCAAGCAGCAACAGGGCCAGCACTCACTCCAAGAACCTATGAACAATGTAATATAACTTCAACAGCACGGAGGAAACCCCAAGGGGAAAGCATTCATAGCTCCCAACCTTCCATATCTAAAATGAGGAATACTCGCCTTCATAATGTGGAACAAATGGGAAAAATGTGGAACATATACTAATAGCTTACTAACAACATCAACTAGGAAGGTCATAGGATGGTTAAAATGTGCTGGTTTTACTTATAAAGAAGATCCTTTAATGAATTAATATGATTAATTTCTATTTACCATGGATTTCACTTAAAAAAATTCCTAACACTGAATATGTCTCAGACTGTTTCAATGTGGAACTTTGAGGAACTTCGAGGAACATGAACTTTTTAAGACCCCAAATGAGGTATGTTCCGCCTAATGAGGTACACTTGAGAGGTATGAGCATAGTAACCGTTGAAGCAGGAAATGAGCAGTATATGCGGAACTCTTCAAAAGAAGGGAATGTTCAACAACTAAATCCCACAAATCAATCCAAAGGAGAGTTGACTGGGGCTAGACCGAAGGTATTTTCATGTTCAGCAACAGTAGTGGACAGCATCAATGCTTTTCCAGCAAAAATGAATGAGACAGCAAACACACAGCCAGCAAAGAAACAGCCAAATTGAAATTACCTTTTACCGATAAACGTAAAAGGAACCAACGACTGGGACAGGACCAGGAGCAGAACCAGATTGAAAAGGAAATATGACCACGACATCAATACAATACATACCATCAAGAAAATGTAGTCGAACAACGATGATTCAATAATATGGAGCATCTCTACCAAAGAACTTATTCGTGAACAAACATAGATTTTGGAGAAAGGTCTCTCCTTCATACCCGTTCAATCGGCAGAGGTAACGGACTATATTCTTAATCTAAAATGTTATACAAGGACAGTAATATTAAAACTTTTGTATGGGAATAATGATTTAACTGAAGGCTGTAATAATAGTATAAATATATGTCATAATTTGCATAAACTGAGTACCTATATTCCCATTAATCATCCTGTTCTTAATGTTTTTGAAAATTTATGTACAGCGGCATTATATCAAGCTTTTTATAGTGACTTAGACAGTACTAAGAAAAAGAAACATTTTAACTTAGATTTTTAAACAAAGGCAGCCTTAAAGTCTTTACAGGAGGATGAAACTATATGTATACGACCTGCAGATAAAGGTGGGCCCATAGTAGTCATGGATAGAGTGTTTTATGTTAGCAAAATTAATGAAATGTTAAATGATGGTATCTCTTATTACAGTAGAATTGTTTATGAAGATGTACATAGAATAGTTACTAGGATTAAGACTACTTTGCAGGAATGTTTAGCAATGAGACTATTGGAGCTGAACTTATATGAATATTTTATAATAGAGGACCCACTAATGCCTGTGATGCAAGACATACCCAAAGTCCATAAGAACTCCCTGGACCAACCCATGAGGCCTATAGTCTCAGGCAAAGGATGGTGTACAGAATCCATTTCTATATAGAAAAAGTTTTAAGACCATATGTAGAATAGAATTGCTTTATCTTGAGAGACTCTAAACAGTTTTTAATGGACCTATACCAATATTACCATACAAATATGGAGTTTAGAGGGGATACTATGGTGACTTTGGATGTACAACCCTTATTTACAGTTATTCCGAATAACCAAGGTATAGCCATGCTACAACACTATTAAAGAAAACATTCCAATTTAGAAACAGTAAAGAGAGATATGATAGCACTATTGATGGAACTTGTTCTAGAGAATAATACATTTACTTTTGAAAATCAATTATACCTGCAAGCTCATGGAGTAGCCATGGGCACTATACGTGTGCTAACAGTTACGCCAATATAGTTATGGTGGTATGGGAACAAGAACATACAGTAGAAGGTAATTTTAAAGCATATATAACATTTTATAGGTTTGTGGATTACCTCTTTTTCATTTGGGAAGGCTCCACAGAACAACTGTTACAGTGTGTTGAACATTTAAACCATACATCTACATTTTTAAATTTTTCATCAAAATAGTCTAGTAAAAGTATAGATTTTCTTGATGCCACCATTAACATTAGAGAAGAAGGGAAAATAACCACAGTGATATATAGAAAAGAATGCTATAAGAACACCTATCTATATAGAACTAGTATGCACCCACAGCACATTTTTAATGATGTAGTAAAGGGTCAAGGCATGAGACTATCAAGACTGTGTATAGAAGACGAAGATTTTGAGAAAGAAGTGACACTTTTGGAAGAAAGATTTATGAAGAAACGGTATCATAAGGATAAATTTGAAACAATCCTGAATCAAGCTAGAGATAGTAGAGATACGACAGGTAGACCCTACTTCTCAGAAAGGATAGAAGGTAACAGAAAGTTTTTGGGTCATTATAGACACAACCGAGATAGTGTACATCGCAAAATGCCAGTTAACTATGCTAATAATATGCAAGTAGCAACAGATATTTTTAGGAAATATTGGCCTATATTAACAGCTGACCCTGAAATTAGAAATGTGGTAGGTGGGTATCCATCTTTGGTTTATAAAAATATGACTAACATGAAGAGAATGTTGTGCTATTCTAATGGCAGTAAGAAAGGACCTAAAATGGGGGTTAAACCATGTAATAATTGTAACTTCTGCCAATATGTAGAAGTATCAAGGGAGTTTTTCCATCCAGACCTGAAGAAAACCTTTTGGTTTAATGCAGAAGGAACATTTGACACTGAACATCTTGTCTATCTTGCTATCTCTGAAACCTGTAAGGCCTTTTATGTAGGCAAAACAGATAGAAAGTTTAAATTCAGAAGTAGGGAACATGTATATGATATACAGAAGCAGGTTTCTACAAATGCCTTAGCTAACCATGTTATGAATACCTCTAATTTACACACATTTAAGTTTTATATAATAGAAAATACCAGGGTTAGCAATAGGCTAGGGGATATTAGTAGCAAAACAGAAGTAAATGAGACAAAATTGATAATTAGACTAAGGGCTGATGTAGGCAAGGGACTAAATGATAACGTCCAGATAAAACCAATTCTAAAAACCAGACCACTTAGGAAGTAATATAAAGTTTACTTATAGTTGTTCATTTTCATATAATATTTATACACCCTCATTTATGAGTTTTCAGTGTAACAACTAACCCCCCCCCCTTTTTCACTTGACATTCTATCAGTTCACTTTTCAGGGATAGTTTGCATATTTATTGGGCCGGATTCCCAAAAGCTTGCACAGAGTGTTAGACTAGTGTATGACATCACACAGGCAAGATGTCTGCTGTGTGATCCAGGAGGGACGTGCACGAGAGCTGCTAAAGCTAGTCTTGCACGGACAGTGTCATGGTATGGAAATTACCTCATTTGCTGGTGAAATCCATGCAAATGAGGTAAATTTGAGATCCAGCAAACACTAACCTGTCCTTGGAAGATTAGTGTTACCTGCAGAACTGTACTCCATTGGTAACGGAGTACATTTCTGCAAATAGCTAAACGGAGCTATGACAGCTCCAAATAAAGGATGCATACAGTTGAGGAAGCATGTCAATGGCCAAATATAAGGCCATTGGCAGTGCAAAATGTTTAAAAACATAAAAATGTAACTTTTTTTTCACCGATCTCCAATGTTTAAGCATAGCGCAGCACCGCACAAATGTGTGGTGCTTAAAAAAACAAGAAAATTATTTAAAAAAGCCAAAAATAGGCATTTTCACTAAAAAGCTTATTCTGCCATGCAGGTGAATCACAGGCTGAAGACAACATGGCTACTGACTAGTGGTTGTTAATGGGGGGAAGCTCAGTGTGAGAGATGTAACCATGCATTACTAGGCAATCCTATGCAAATGAGGATAAGGATAATGAATCCCAATTTTCTTCAGCATGTGAGGCATGTCCCAAGAGTGTAAGATTTGGAGTAGGTGAGTGTAAGACTAGAATATAGATGACATCATCAGGGGGTGTGTCAGACAGGCTGTAAGCTAATTGGAGCACAGTGGCTCATGTTTGCCCTGAGTTGCTCATCATTGCAAAGAGAAGTGTTTACAGGTGCCCTATTTGAAAACCTCAAACCCAAGGTGCACACTGTTATAAAATGGGAAACTCCTTGCAAATGTCCACAGAGCATGTGAGCGTGTTTGCGCTCGTTTGTGCAGCGCTTCTCCCCGGGCAGAAACAGAAATGGAAAAAGAAGGAAAAGAAGTGGTAGGAAGTTAACCAAGGAGAACTAGCAGAGCTGCCAGGTGAAATATATCAGAATCAGCCAATTACACAGGCAGTAGACTAGCCCAGCCCAGCCCAGGACTTTAAACTCTGCAAACACCATTCCCCCCTGTTTTTTTTCTCAAGAACTCTGCAACACTGCAGTATACAAAGAGGGAAAGCCAAAAAAGCAAAGTCAGACTCTTGCTATCATAAACCAACATGTACAAGGTGCTGAGGGTGGTGATGTTGTGAATGCTGCTGAACAACCTACAGTGAGAAGACGGAGAAGAGTGTACAGATCCAGGGTAACCTACCAGGGGCTACATGAGCTGGAGATAGTGGAGCACTATAGGGTGGACAGGGACCTCCTACAGCAAATTGTTGAGCTGTGCCGGCCACGCCTCACAAAAAGAACCAACAGAGGGGAACCCATCCCAGTGGATACCAAGGTATGTGTTGGCCTAAGAACACTAGCTACAGGTACCTTCCAGAGACCAACTGGTGATATGATGGGGATTTCACAGGCATCAGCATCCAGGGTACTCCACCCATTCCTGGATGACATGTCAGCACATGTCGGTGACCACATATATTTCTCCACTTCCCGTGAGGCATTGGCCAGCAATATGCATCTTTTCCACCAAATAGCAGAATACCCTGAGGTAGTGGGTGCAATAGACAGCACCCACATATGCATCAAAGCACCACCTGATGAGTAGGGTAGGGATTACATCAACCGCAAGGGCTTCCCCCTCCATCAACTGCCAGTTCATGTGCGATGCCCAGGGCATAATAATGAATGTGTGTTCTGGATTCCCTAGAAGCTATCACGATTCCCACATTTGGCATCTGACCCAGCTGTACCAGTCATTTGCAAATGGGGACATTCCCTACGGTCACCTAGTAGGGGATGCTGGCTACGCACTGGAGCCATGGCTGATGACACCCATCAGAAATGCACACACACCTGAACAAGAACTCCATAATGAGGCACACACACAAACAAGAATCATAATAGAGCATGTGTTTGGGATGCTCAAGTCATGGTTCCAGTGCCTGGACACATCTGGTGGAGCCTTGCAGTACTCACCAACTACATGTACCCAGATTGTTATGGTATGTGCCATGCTACACAATATGATCCTGTGGAAACAGCTGCAGCAGGAACAGCATGGGGCAGGGCCAAACAGCCCCCACCATTGCCAAGGCCTGCACAGGCACAACGTGACTCGGAGGAGGAACAACCTGAGCCTGCCCCAGTAGGCAGAAGGAGACATGCCCAGTATGCCCTGGCCTTGGCAAAGAGGCAACACATAGCACATGCACTGACACAGTAGGAACCCTGGAAATGACACCTCTCTCTGACTCGCACATACAGTAAAAGGGATGCCTAACTTGACACTACCTGTTTTCAAACATGTATAGGGAGTGTACTATGTGCATCCGACATAGGCAGCCCTGCAGTACCACCCTCAGTACTGGCAAAGACACAACTTAATTCACTCACACATACCAGTCGGGGGGGGGGTCACATACCTAACAGTCACAGCCAGCAGGACAGTTGTAGACAAACACAAACACAAACAAATGCTGTATCATGGCCTCTGAAGAAGCCTATGGGTAACCTCCCCACAGGCCTATGCAGACAGACAACAGCAGGCCAGGCAGTGTGATGTGGGTTGGGTAGGCTATGAA
Organism: Protopterus annectens; assembly: GCF_019279795.1. Taxonomy (NCBI): domain Eukaryota; kingdom Metazoa; phylum Chordata; order Ceratodontiformes; family Protopteridae; genus Protopterus; species Protopterus annectens. The sequence goes on from NC_056726.1 coordinate 192,790,791, forward strand.
GTCACAAACTAATATGCGTGTAATTGGAAGCTAAGGTCTGTAGTACAGTGGTATGCCTCAAGCCAGTACGATAGGCAACAGTACAGACTGAAATGGAGCACCTGACATAGCAGTTCAGGCCTAGCAAATGTTGTATAAATGTCAGGTGTACCCCTCATCCTATGTACACCCACAGTATCAATCAGGTGTGCCCCCGGGGTAGAAATGTACAAATAATAGCTGTCCCCCCTGTGTGTAGAAATGTTGATAAGTCTATGCAAATTGACTCATGGAAGGCCTGCAGGCACAGCGTGCTTCCTGTCGATGTACAACACAAAGGTGAACCCTGAAGTAAAAAACAACTTGATTTTTCACACACATACAGTATATATGCCCATAGTGGGCATGCTCACACACTTAAACAAATTTAGAAAATTTCAGTCAACAACATACTGAAAAGTCATACTGGGCATGCTCACACACTTTAACAAACGAAGCACATGTTAGTCAACAATATACTGAAAGGTCATACTGGGCATGCTCACACACAAACAAATGAAGCAAATTTCAGTCAACAACATACTGAACGGTCATACTGGGCATGCTCACATACTTAGGCCATGTCTGAGTACAGCAGTGGGCCACACATATCTGGCAGTTGCAGTTCTTACTCCAGACACGTCACTATTCACCAATCCTGCCTTGCACACACATTGATATGAAAACAGACCCATATAATATATTGGACCCCTGTCATAATCAAATTATGTAATACAAGTACTTAAGTTGGTCAAAGAAAGTTAAAATCCAAAGATCAATAAATCTTCGATCAGTGTAATCAAGAAGCAATGAGCACTCCTAACATTATCCAAGCCAAGCTCTGCCAAAAATATTGTGAAAGATTCCATAGAGAACCTTGAAGCTTTCTTTAGCTATGTCATAAATATCAATGTAAACTCATACATGTTCTGAGTTAGTGCAAAGTGTAAATGAATACATGTACATGACTGACATTGCCAACATCTTGTCAGACAGGTTCATACATATTTAACCCCCCTCTCACTGACAAAAGGGCCCATTACCATACCTGGAGATTGTGAAAACCCAGAAATCACATATAAAATGGTTAAACAGCTCTATCCAAGCCTAAAAACATGGCGTCTATGGGATGACGTATCCCTGGCTGTGTCATATGTTAACTCAAAAACAAACAGACCCTGCACCTGAACAGTCTATTGAGGCTCACCCTCTGTACAGGATATGAAACTGTTGAATGGGTTACAGCAATGTTTGGCACACTCCACAAGTGTTGGTGCACAACAGACCATGGGAACTATTGTCTTAAGCCTAATAAGCCAGATCTGCAAGGCCATGGAGTCTATCATTATGGAACTCATAAACAGAGCTATTGGGAACCTACAAACACCGAACCCTACCCATTTTGGTTTGGTCAGGGGCAGATCATGGTCCCTAAACCTGCTAGACTGTTTTCAAGGCAGTTACCCAGGACATATATCAATGAAATGAGCTCCACATGGCCTACATAGACCTTGAAAAGCCCTTTTCCAACATCCCACACACATGTCGTATCCACAAAAATCAACAACCTGTGCATAAACACGTATGTCATCTGATGGATTGCCAACTGGGGCACAGATAGATCCCAGAAGGTAAGAATGTAGCTTTGTTTGTGTAACTTGAGCACTAATCCAGGTATTCTCTAAAGTATTCAATTGTATTTATTACTGCTTGGTAGTAACTTGATTAAAGTGTAGCTATCATTCTAAGTCTTTTGGATTAAGCACTTGGGCTTCAGACCAGTTATTTTACATTAGGAAAGTTTGTGGCATGCACTGTGGTGGCAGGACAGGTAGCGTTCATCCTTCTAAGTTGGGAACTGCTGATTGAGAGCCCAGTGTCTGTTATTTTTAAAGTGTATTAGTTCTGGTTTAAGCACTTGGGCTTCAGGCCAATTATTTTACATTAAGAAGGTTTGTGGTCTGCACTCTTGTGGGTGAAGAGGCTGGACTCTGCCCTTCTGAGCTGGGAATTTCTGGTTAAAGGTTTATAGTGCCTGAATATTTGAACTGTATCTTACTGAAATTGGTACACTTTGTTTGCTCAGGCATAGACTAGATCCAGGCCTGCTGAATCTAGCTTTGTTTATATGCTTGTTGTTTGTTTGCTTGTTATTTCCCTGGAACGCTAATTCCACCTAATACGCGGCTTTTCAGTGCTTCTGTGGATCACTAGTGATATCTGCATTGTTTACTGTACTTATTTCCTTGTTTCACTTGAAAGAAAGTTACTGTTTGTCGTTTTTGCATTTAAGTTACCTGTAACACATTGCACTTAAGTTACCTGGCACTTGCTCACTAAAGCAATTATATAAGTCAGCACTAAAAATTAAAAGCACTACACCCTCACTCCCCACTGGCCCTTGTTTTCAATTATAAAGGAATTCCCAATATTATTCTAGCATGTCCAAGGGTCAGTTGTCAATCTCCTCTCCGGTCCAGCTGGTGAATCTGGGAATCTTGAGGCAATGTTACAACTGCCTCATGTACACAGACAACCCTCTCCTCCTCCCAACAAATTCCAACACATGTGAGAGATGCAACCATATAGCCAAACTGGAGGCTAAGCTCTCTCAGCTCAGTACTAGCGTAACCAGTCAGGAGGAGAAGGAAGCCACACTCACTACAATTCCAGTCTTACATAGACCTACCACAATAGCAAACCAAACACATAAACACACAAAAACATACTCGGAGGCTCTAAATAAAGATCTGCCTAAGCAGCAGAGACCTCCAAAGCAGACACCTAAGCAACCGCTACCCCAAAACAAAACACGTGCAACACATAGCTCACAAAGCCAGTGTGCCAAACAGTCACAGCCCTTAAGGCTAAACAACACACCTGATACACTTGTAATAGGTGACTCTATCGTCAGGCACACTGACATCCCGCTCACCAGGCTGAACAAGGAGAAGGTCACGGTGAGCAGCCTGTCGGGTGCTCAGGTCACTCCAAGACAAGTACAAATATGACTCAGTTATTGTCCATGTTGGTGTGAATGACCTGAGACGTACCTCCCTGGACTACATGAAAAGAGACACAGAGGAGCTCTCTGAGCATGTAGCACAGGCCGGTATGACCCTGACCTTGAGTAGCATCTTACCCTCACCAAGAATGATGCCACAATATGAAGACAAGATGATCAATTTCAACAATTGGCTTAAGTACTGGTGTCATTCAAAGGGGATCCAATGCCTGTCAGCTTGGAATGATATGCTCGACAAGCCACGATGCTTCACTAGGGACGGCTTGCACCTGTCACCCCTGGGCTTTCAGATATTGGCAAAGGCTCTTGCTACCCCCATAGTGCCTTTTTTAGGCAAGGTTGAAAAGACAAACCCACCTCCATAGGTATCACAAGGGATAAGAAACTAAGAGTAATGTTACTCAATGCCAGAAGTCTAAACCTCAATATGCACACACTCAAAACTCTCCTTAGCATGGAGAACATCGATATCTGTGCAGTAACACAAACCTGGTTCAGGGCTCCCAAGAGCACCCCAGCACTACCAGGTTATACCTCATACCATGCTTTGTGGCCCCAAAACTTGGACCGAACCACAAAAGGAGGGGGAGTATCGATATTCATCAAAGATACCCACACCTCCAGGTTGGTGGCAAAGCATGAAGCATCAGAGACTATCCATGTGCAACTAACAGTGGGTAAAACTGCCTTCCAGTTTATAGCCTGCTACAGACCACCCTCCCAAACCCAGGAACCCCACTCGGCCTTCCTGAGAACACTGGAAAATATGAAGGTCTCTCCAAACACCATTATATTGGGTGACTTCAACTACCCAAACATAGACTGGGAGCATTACTCTAGCTCCAACACCTAGCCCAAAGGTTCCTAGAATTTATAAACTCAAATGCTATGGAACAACTTGTTACCACTCCCACAAGAGGGGAAAACATGCTGGACCTGATCATCACCAACATGGGGACTCTATGCTCCAGACCAGAAGTGTATCCCTCACTGGTAAGATCAGACCATAAACTAATCTCACTGGATATTCACATCCCGACCCCACGCCCTGCCCAGAAATCCACAGTGAAAAACTTCTCTAAAGCAAATTTCACACTCCTCAAAACCAAGGTGGAATCCTTCAAAGCCCCCGGGCTGGTGGAAAATACGGCCCAGAACGCAGAATCCTTTATAAATGCATTCTATGAACACCTTCAGGAATGCATGGATCATGCGATCCCAAATAAAACCAAGACCCAATCCTCCAAAGGCAGATGTCCTGTCTGGTGGACCCCAGCCATAAACAAACTATACAATAGAAGGAGGAAGCTACTAAATGATAGAGCAAAATCCCAAAAAGGGAAGGCATCACTGATCAGTATTAGCAAAAAACTACGGGCACTCATAAAATTGTCTAAGGCCAGCTTGCAGAGAAAAATTGCACAGGACACTAAGGATAATCACAAGGCTTTCTTTAGTTATGTTAGGAACCTGGGTGGTAATTCCCAGATATGCTCAGAATTAGTCCAAAATGACAAAAAATACACCGAACCCACAGACATTGCCAACATCCTAGCTGACAGGTTCAGTGCAAACTTCTCCCCCCCCTCCCCACCAAAAGGGCAAATATCTATCCCAGCAGAGTGCTGCTCCCCTGACATCTCAGATGCTCAGGTAAGACCCGCCCTCTCCAAAGCAAAAAACACAGCATCAATGGGACCAGGCGGTGTCCCAGGCTGCGTCCTACATGAACTCCAAGAGGAGCTAAACCCAAACATAAAACTACTGTTCAATCTCAGCCTTACTGCAGGATATGTGCCCAAAGAGTGGCGTACAGCAACAGTGGTCCCTCTCCATAAAGGTGGTGCCTCAACGGATCCTGGAAACTATCGCCCCATAAGCCTGACTAGCTTGGTCTGCAAAGCTATGGAAAGGATCATCATGGACCTCATAAATAAAGATATTGGGGACCTACAGACACTGGATCCTACCCAGTTCGGCTTTGTTAAGGGCAGATCCTGCCTCTTAAACCTGGTTGATTTCTTTGAAACAGTCACCAAGGCCATTGACGAGGGGAAGGTGGTCCACACAGCCTACCTGGACCTCTCAAAAGCCTTCAATACAATACCCCACTCGGGCATTATAGATAAGCTCACCAGCTTAAATATAAACCCCTGTGTCACTAGATGGATTGCAAACTTGCTCAAGGACAGAACCCACATGGTTAGAATTGCTGGAACCATGTCAGACTCCAAACCAGTTACAAGTGGTGTCCCACAAGGCTCAGTCCTGGGACCTCTCTTGTTCGGTATATATTTCTCGGAGGTACAGGCCAACATGGAAGGACTGTGGCTGACCAAGTTCGCAGATGACTGCAAACTGGGCACCCTAAATCGACTCTCCAGCCAACACAAGCATCCTCCAAAAGGGCCTCATAGAAACAGACAACTGGTGCCAGAGCTATGGCCTCAAGCTAAATGCCAAAAAGTGTATAGTCATCCCCTTTGGCAAAAACAAAGTGCCCACAAATTACCACATAGATGGTAATCCATTAAGTACAGAAGAAGTAATTAGGGACCTGGGGACCCAAGTTGATAGCAGTCTCTCATTTGACAACCACGTGGCCAAAGTGGTTAGAAAAACATTTTATATAGCCCACCTAATCATGAAGGGATTCACATCTAGATCAGGGGAGGTCATCGTGCCTCTTTACTCATCCCTCATCCCTCATCAGGCCCATAATTGAGTACAATGCCCTTTGGGATGTACCTTACCAGACACCTGCAGCAACTGGAAAGACCCCAAAAGTACCTCACCAAGAGGATCAAAGGGCTCAAACAGATGCCATATGCTGCCCAGTTAAAGAAACTCCAGCTCTACTCAGTGGCATACCGCCTGTTCAGAGGCGATCTGTGCCTGACGTATAAAGCCATGTCCAACCCTGAATTAATGGACATGCTGCACCTCTGGAACTCCAAATCCCATCGAGCTACGGCGAGAGACTTGAACCTCAGCACTGAAATAAATAGGACATGCTGGAGGGACAGATTCATAACCCAGAGGCTCACTTCACTCTGGAATAAAATCCCAGTCCAGGTTAGGCAGAGTCCCTCATTGACTCTCTTCAAGAGGAATCTTGATGAGTGGATGGGAGATCATAGGTTTACCCCGGGGTATCACTTCTGTGTCACTGTTAGACAGAGGCACAGTATACTAACCTCGAAAAAGGGCATAGCAAAATAAATTTAAAATGGGTGGCGAAAGCCAAACACATTCTGGCTAGGCTTATAAATGCCCTAGGGCAGATAGCCTAGTATGAACCTATGAATCTATGAACCTAATTTTAGTCTCCCTGTTGGACTGTAAGCTGGAAACAACTGCCGTCCCCCCATGGCTCAGTCCTGGGACCCCTCCTGTCTGGTGTATACTTTCCAGAAGTACAGTCAAACACATGAGGGCTATGGTTAGCAAAGTTTGTGGATGACTGCAAAAAGGTTGTCATAATCGATGTTTGGGACAACAGAGACATCCTTTAAAAGGGTCTCAGTCAGACAGATGTGGTGTCAAAATTATGGCCTCAAGCTACAGTCATACAAATACCACATAGGTGCCAACACCCTAAATATGGAGGTAATAATAAGGGATCTATGGACACATGTGGATAGTCATGTCTACTTTCACAAACACATTCGCAAAGTGGTTAGAAAATCATGCTAGGTGTCCCCACTAATTGCCAAAGTCTTTGGAAGTAGGTCAAAGGAGGTTCCCTCTACTCATCAGTCATCAGACCCATCAGAGAGTACCACGACACACTTGCGATTTATCTGACTAGGCACCTTCAGTAGCTGGAAAGACCACTGAAGTACCTCAGCAAGAGGATTACTGGCCTCAAACAGTTGCCCTATGCAACAATACTGAAGTAACTCAATCTGTACTCTGTTGCATACCGTCTACTCTGGCGATTTCTGTCCAACATACAGGTCCATGTCCAAAGCAGAACTGATGTACATGCTCTATCTGAAGTAAACCCAAGCTCACTGTGCCACATGCTCTAGGGATATAATTATCACAACAATAAATAGAACATGTTGGAGGGATACATTACTAACTCACAGACTTCCCTTGCTTTGGAACAGGATCCCAACCTACATTAAGCTGAGTCCCTCACTGACACTCTTCCAGAGGAGCCTTGATGAGTGTATGTGAAACTGAACTTTCACACCATGGATCACTTCATCAGCTCTACTACACAGAGGCATAGAGAACTAACCCCAGGTGCGGTGATAGCTGCACACTCTGGCCATACTAATATATGCCTTCAGGCAGATAGCCTATTGCCTACCTATGTACCTATATATGTAGGGGGAACACAGTATAATAAGCCAAAGATGGATGAGCAGAGATGTGTGTAAGAAGGTGACCATGACAAGGAGCCATCCAGGACTGTCCCACCCAGCACACATCCCAATGGCACAAAAGACATGAGGTGCACATCTCACCCACTGTACATAATAGCCACCAGTATCTGTAAGCATTACAGAGTATGTGGTGCATGTGCCTGCTGTCCAACATGACTGTACAATGAAGTACACATCTACTATCTGTAGACATGTACCTGCCACATAGGTTCATAGATATGTAGTAGACTATCTTCATGAAGGCATATATTAGCCTAGGCAAGTTGTGCAGCTTTCACCACCCCATTGGTTAGTCTCCTAAGCCCTAGTTTTAATAGTTAGTACCCTAAGCCCCTATCTAGTGGGGCTGCTGATGTGATCCCCTGCGTGAATTGTCTGTTTCCCATCCACTCATCAAGATTCCTATTGAAGAGTGTCAGCGAGGGGCTCTGTCATATGTACATTGGGACTCTGTTCCAAAGTAAGGCAAGTCTCTGGGATGGTATTCTATCCCACCAGCATGTTGTATTCATTGTTGTGATGAGATTCATATCACTGGAGTGTGTAATGAGACTCAGTTTTGTTTTCCTTAGATGGAGCATGTTCAACAGTTATGTGTTGGACATGGCTCTGTATGTTAGGCAGAGTATGCCTCTAAGTAGGTGGTACGCAACAGAGAACATATTTAGTTTTTCCAGTTGTGTTGCATAAAAACTGTTTGAGGCCAGTAATCCTCTTGGTGAGGTACCTCTGTGGTCTCTCCAGCTGCTGGATATGCCTAGTTGAGTACATCTAAAATGGTGCATTGTACTCAATGATGGGTCTGATGACTTAAGAGTAGAGGGCCACCACTAGCTCTTTTGATCTTGATGCAAACCCTTTGTTGATTAGATGGGCCACATAGGATTTCCTAACCACTTTGGCAACATGGTTGTCAAAGGAAAGATGACTATCTACTTGTGTCCCCAGATCCCTTATTACCTTGTCAGTTTTTAGGGGGTAACACCTATGTGGTAGTTTGTAGGTACTTTGTTTTTCCTAAAGGGGATTACTATGCATTCTTCCACACTGAGCTTGAGGCCATGATTCTGACACCACACATCTGTCTCATAGAGTCCCTTCTGGAGAATATTTGTGTCATCCGGGGAATCTATTATGGCAAACACTTTACAGTTCCCAGCAAACTTAGTCAACTACAACCCTCCTGTGCTGACATGTACTTCTGAGAAGTATATACCAAACAGGAGGAGCCCCAGGACTGAACCCTGGGGGACACCAGTTGTTACCGGTTTATAGTCTGACATGTAGCCAGCAACACTTAATTTGTGGGATCTATCTGTGAGCCAGTTTGCAATCCATCTTGTGATGTATGGATTTATGCCCAGGTTGGTGAGTTCATATATGATACCTGACTGGGGAATGGTGTCAAAGGCCTTAGCGAGGTATAGGTAGGCTGTGTGGAGCTCCTTTCAATCATCTGTAGCCTGGGTAACTGTCTCAAAGAAATCCACCCAGTTCAGGAGGCATGATCTGCCTTTGACTAAGCCAAACTGGGTGTGCTCAACTGTGTGAAGGTTCCCAATGTCTTTATTATTGACTTCCATTATGATTGGCTCCATTGCCTTGCAGATCAGACTCGTCAGGTTTATAGAGCAGGAATGCCAAGGGTCTGTTGTGGCCCCACCCCTGTGGAGTGGGATGAATGTTGCAGTGCAACACTCTATGGGTACATATCCTGTAGAGAGGATGTAGAGAGAGGTGTAGGTATCCTTGATGAATATGGATACATCCCCGCCCTATGTGTTATGATCCAGGTTCTGATGCCGGAATGTATGGAATGAGTAGTATCCTGGTAGTGCTGGTGTGCTCTCTGCAGCCTTGAACTAGGTTTCTGTTACTGCACAGATATCAATATTCTCCATACTGAGGAGTGCCTCATGTGTGTGCATTTGGAGGCTGAGACTTCTGGCAGTGAGTAGCATTTAGCTCACTTTGTGGCTATTTGTGTTGGTTACAGGGGTTGGTTTGTCCTTTAAGCCTTGCCTAAAAAAGGTAATATGGGGACAGCAAGAGCCTTGGCCAGTATTCAGAAGCATAGGGGTGACAGGTGCAAACCATCTCTAGTGAAGCAACGAGGCTTGTCTATCATGTCATCCCAGACAGACAGAGACTGGATCCCCTTTGAATGACACCAGAAGCTCAGCCAATTGTTGAAGTTTATCATCTTTCTGTTATATTTCAGTATCATGTAGGTGAAGGTAAGATGCTACTCAAGGTCAGGGTCATACCAGCCTGGGCTACATGATCATAGAGCTACTATATATCTCTTGTCATGTTGTCCTGGGAGGTATGTCTCAGATCATTCACACTGACATGTACAAAGACCGCGTCATATATGTACCTGTTCTGGAGTGATGTAAGTGCTTGTGTTATGTGGCAGATCATAGCACCTGACAGACAACTGACAGTAACCTTCCCCTTGTCCAGCTTAGTGAGTGGAACATTTGTGTGCCTGACTATGGAGTCACCTATTACTAGTGTGTTGGGTATGTTGTTTTGCCTTAGGGCCTGTTGTGAGGCACACTGCTTTGGTGTATTATGAGTTTTCTGGCATGTGCTTGGAGGTGCAAGTTGCTTGCTTGTCTGCTTAGGAGGACACTTTCTCTTTTTCAGATTAATATTTGTATTTTCTGAGTATGTTAATGTGTATTTATGTGTGTGTTTTGCTGGTGCTTATATTGTAGGTCTATGTGAGACTGTTGGTGTTGTGCTTGTATGACCCTACTCCTCTTGACTGTATTTTCCAGTATTGGATTGACAGAGCTTAGCATCCAGCTTGACCCTGTGTTTGCCAGCATGTGGTGCTTCAACCCATATATGATATGGTTATGGCCTATGCATACAATACACTCACAATACACCTAGTATGATAAACCTGCTGAGATTAGCAAATGTGAAAAAAAACTTTGGGCAAACTGTCAGCAAATAATGTCTGTATTGCATCCTGTAACTCCATATTGCTAGCTGAAGTGTAAAAAAGTACTTAGTTTGGATTAAGAATCCCACACTTGCCAACTGTGTATGTGTGTGTATGTCTCTCCCTGGGGAGAGAGCAACCTTTTTGGAGACTACTCACACCCCTTAAAAGTGATATACTCATCTTTGTCAAGTCTGATGATGTCACAATCCTACAAATATACCTGGGGGAAGGTGAAATCCCAGTAACGTGAATAGTGCATTGTGTAAATGTGTACTGCTGTAATAGCATAAGGTAGGAGCTTGAATCCTGCACTTGCCAACCGTGTGTGTCTGTCTCTTCCTGGGGAGAGAGCAACATTTTTGGAGAATACTCACACCCCTTAAAAGTGATATACTCATCTTTGTCAAGTCTGATGATGTCACCGTCCTACAAATACACCTGTGGGAAGGTGAAATCCCAGTAATGTGTATAGTGTGCTGTGTAAATGCATACTGCTATAGTATCATAATGTAATTAGATAGGAGTTTGAATCCCACACTTGCCAACTGTGTGTGTGTGTGTGTCTCTTTTTCTCCCTGGGAAACAAGAGCAGCTGTTTTGGAGACTACTCACACCCCTTAAAAGCGATTTACTTGTCTTTCTCAAGTCTGATGATGTCACCATCCTACAAATACACCTGTGGGAAGGTGAGCTCCCAATAATGTGTGTCGTGTGTCATGTAAATGCATACTGCTGTAGTATCATAATGTAGTTAGGTAGGGGTTTGAATACTGCATTTGCTAACTGTGTGTGTCTATCTCTCCCTGGGAAGAAAGCATAACCTTTTTGGGGAGTACTCACACCCCTTAAAAGTAATATACTCATCTTTTTCAAGTCTGATGATGTCACCATCCTACAAATACACCTGTGGGAAGGTAAAATGCCAGTAATGTGTATAGCGAGTTGTGTGAATGTGTACTGCTGTAGTAAAGTAATGTGTTTAGGTAGGAGCTTGAATCCCACACTTGTTAACTGTGGGAGTGTGTGACACCGTTGCTCTATGTGGAGTAGGTTTTGATTTTTCTAGTGTATTACATATCGCAATGACAACTGTATGTGCATAACACATGTAAGGTAGCTGTGGGGCAAAGCCATATACATACATGTGACCTCAATTTTATCATAGGTGGGTATTATGCTTTCTCCATGAAAGCATCTGTTAGCCTTGCCAGAGCGTGCTGGCACTTTCCAGACCTTAGGTTACTTCTGTATGCTTGTGACAAGCTTAGCCACTGTAGTGATCCCTGGGCTACGTCTTCTGTTGCACATCCACTCATCAAGGTTTCTATTGAAGAGTGTGAGTGAGGGTTTATGCTTGAGGTATATTTGAATCCTGTTCCAAAGCAAGCCAAGTCTAGCAAAGATGACTAATTATTATAGGTGTGCAACAACCTCTGTTGTTCTGCATGCAAACCCTTTATTGTTTATGTGTTCCACAGACGGATTTTCAAAACCCTTTGGTAATGTAATTATCAAAGGAGAGATGACTAAACACATGGCTCTATGTATACATTAGTACCTGTTCCACATTTTGGGGGCTACTACCTATGTGGTACTCTGGGGATACTTTGTTTTCTAAAAGTGGATAACTATGCTTTATTTGGCTAATAGCTTTACAGCATGATTTTGACACCAGGTATCTGTCTCTATGATACCCATTTGGAGGATGTGTGTGTCATCTGGTGAATAAAGTATAGCCCACTGTATGCATTTTCATCAAACGTGGGCAGACATATTCCTACTGTGTTTGCCTGTACCTAAGAAAACTATATGTCAAACAGGAGTGGTCCCAGGACTGAGTGTATGTGAATACCACTTGTTACTGGCATAGAATTGCACATGGAGACTGCAAATGTTACTGTATGTCCTATATCTGTGCGTCAGTTGTCAATCCATCATCTAACAGTCGTTTATGGTCAGTCTGTTGAGGTTATGTGTAATACCAGAATGTGGGATGGGTATGAATTGCTGGGTGAGCTATAGCTTGGCTGTGTGGACCTCCCCTCCCTCACCTATAGCCTTGTTAACTGGCTTGATGTCTACTAGGTGTAGGAGCCATGATCTGGGCTTTAGAGAACCTAAGTGGGTATGGTGCAGTGTTTGCAGGTTTATAATGTCTCTGTTAATGAGTTCCATAATGCTGTGCTCCATAGCCTTCCAGATAACATTTGTCTGGCTTATAGGGTGAGAGTTTCCAGGATCTGTTGTAGCTCTATCCTTAATCAATTTATGTTAACATTTGTACTGGGTGTGACGAGGGTGGACAGGATTATGAATAAGTTTATTAGAGGGTCAGCCCAGGTTTGAAGATTAGTAGACCAAGCCAGATAGGCATGATTACGTTGGTTTGTACATGTGCTGAGGAGGGATGCAGAGTATATTGTAAAAAAGATGCTAAGGATGAAGCTGCCAGGTAACAGGAAAAGAGGTATGCCTAAGATGAGGATTATGGATGTGGTGAGAGAGGACATGCAGGTGGATGGTGTGACAGCGCAAGATGCAGAGGGCAGGAAGAAGTGTAAACAGATGATTTACTGTGGCTACCCCTAATGGGAGCATCTGAAAGGAGAAGAAGAAGAAGTTGTAGCTCAACCCTTGTGGACTGTGAACACCATTACTGTGCGTCATTCCACAAGTATGTAACCTGTATAGAGGCTGCATCTGAACAGAGTGTTTAGGTGAGTGGTTACTTCATATTCCAGCTTGTCTATGACACAGCCAGGGACACTGTCCAGTACCATTGCCACTGTGGTTTAGACTTTGGTAAAGAGATGTTTTAACTAGAGTGTCTGTGAATCATCAGGTTTTACATTCTTCAGGTCTGGAAATGTGGCCCTTACGTAACGACAGGGTGGTGAAATCTGAATTCAAACTGTCTGACAAGATATTGGTAATGTCATTCAGATAAGTGTACTTTGTGACCATTTACATTAACTCTGACCCAATCTGAGATTTCCCCTCTAGATTATAAACAACACTAAAGAAAGCTTTAGTGTTGTCTTTGGAATCCTTGCCAATTTGTATTTTGAAGCTTGCCTTGTATGATTAATGAGGGCTTGTATTTTCCCAATGATGCTGACCACAGAGGTTATCCCTTCTTGGTATGTAACTCTTTTTTGGTACAACGTCACACCTTCTATTATATATTTAGTTTATGGCAGGGGTCCATGAGACTAATGCAGTTTTACTGTATAAGTGAGTATTTCTTGTGTTTGTGATAGCACGGTCCATGCAACTCTGTAGGTGAACAGTGTGCATTACTAAAGGATTATGTAGCTGGGACAGTGTTAACCTTAGTAATGCAAACCAATGACAGATAGCAACAACAGCATCACCCACAGCACAGTGTCAACACGTGTCATACACACACATGCGTACTCAAGTTCCAAAATGTGTGTAGTACAATGCATACTGGCCACCAATAAAAACTATGGAGTGTTAACACTGGCCAATACAGGGCATGTCACCCTGCCCATGAGTCCAATATGGATGTACATGCAGCCAGTACACCTCCACCATGTTCACAAATGGACACCTGCAAACCTGTGTTGCACACACCCCACACACTGTCCACTGTATAACGCATGCTGACACAACTACACACATCAGCCAAGTGGCACATGGGCGAAGAAAACACAGTTGGAATAAACACTGGTGAAAATAATACAACATTGCTAATTGCAGCTTTAATGTGTCATGCCTGCTCAGCTACACCTTCAAGGATATCATTACACTTTACTGCTGACAACATGCTACACATCCAACCATTGCTATACTTTATTAAAGTCACCCTGTGCATTAGCACCATGTTAGCCTGTTCCTGCATCAATGTTACAGATGACAGGAGGTGGCACAGGTTTCATCATATGCACAGGGTGTGTTGTTGGTTTGCCAGAGGCCTACACTGAGCCATACAATCAACATGTGTGTGTGAGTGTGTGTATGAGGGCCATGAGTACTGTTACGGGCCAATGTTGATATCATGTGTGCGTGTATGTGTTTTCCCTAGTTTTCGGTTTATGTGTGTGTGTGTCTGCATGCACACAGTTCCACCATGTGGCTTCCATATATGGAGATTTGTGAGACAGCTACAGACTGTACCTAGCAGGCTTTACAGATCACTGTCTCTGGCCACGGATATGGAACCTGTGCCTGGCAGGGGTGCTACAGACAGTATCAGTTACTAATCCAGATTGGGTACTATCCTCAGAGGTTGACAAATGTCCACTGGATCCAGGTCCCTGCTGGGACTGGCCAGAGCCATGTGCATGTGGTCTGCTAGGACAGTCTATGGACAGCCCCCCACCCCAACATTGCTGGGCTGGTACTGGCACTACGGGAGCGGCTGTGACTTGCTGGATGTCCACGGCGACCTCCAGCTGGTGATGCTGCTGGCATACATTCACATCGACGTCTCAACCATCCCGCACTGTCCTGACACATGGACATGACATTGTGGAGGACATCCAATGTCTCATCCAACGACTATCACTGACCTCAGTGTAGTTACGTATGGCACCTGCTAGGTCATGGATACTGTCATTTACAGAGGTGTAATGAGCCCTCTGCACCCTTAGCCCCTGTCTGGTATACCGCTCCATTCATGTCTGTGCCTCCATGACAGCCTGGAACATACGTGTGATAGAAAGAGGTGTGACACATCTGCCAGGGGCATGATGACCAGCAGTGCTCTGACGAGAACCCCTGAGCATCTGCCTATGTGGTACCCTTCTAGACATCTGGCTATGGCTGCTGTATCCAGATATATGTGCCATAGATACCACACTGTTCTGGCCAATGCCAACCATACACTGTCCCTCAGCTAAGGGAAATGGTGATGATGGATGTACAGGCAGTATGACTGTGTGCATGGATGGGGTGGAGACTTGTGTACTGTCAATTGGTGGCCCAGCAACAGACCCTGACAAACCTGCCTGTGCCTCAACACACCTATCCTCATGATCACTGTCTGTCTCAGTGACATCAGGTTCCCTGCTGTACTGAACCAGCCCCACCTCACCACCTGTGAGAGGAAAACAGGAAACTTTAAGACATGAACATGACTTCAGAACACATGCACACACACAAAACTACACTCCTCCCAAAAGCAGACACACACAACACCAGCAATCACAGAACATACACAATAGCAGGTGATGGTGGAGTACAGTATCACAAGCAAAACAGTCATATCACACCTGTCAGCATGCAGATCATGTGTTGCTCAACAGCATGCAGTGCAAGTGTAGTCAATCATTGTTACTAACAGTATACATGGCTTTGATGCATGTGTTTTGTTATTAGGTGATGGCCCTCCCCCTGGAACAAAATGCATACATGGACACAACATTGCTGTGCAGGTATTCATAACCCTGTGATGTACTGTGTGTCAGATAGGTATCCAATGCTGATTACAGCCTCTGTGTCTTTAGCAAATAATTGTGGACACGTGTTAATTGTGGACACATTTTTAGCACATGCATGATGAGTATTCACACAACATCATCAGTGGTGCATGGATAACTGATAGAATACCATTCGGCCACATACCCAATGTACGGTACTTATGGTGAGTGTAGATCATATTGTGGACATGCCAGTCTCATCCATGACATGGCATGCTAAAATACGACTGCATATTTACATGTTACACATATCCAATATGTCATATGGCCTAGCCACTCTGCATCACAAGACATATATGTGTCATTTGTGCAAATGGTGATTGGTATGCATACTGTTTAGAGGTGCATATGTGTGCACACACACATCATTATGGTGTGTAGCAATGACAGCTATGTGTAGTACTGTGGTTACAATAACTGGATGGGGTATAGTACCATAGGCCATCATCATGAGGCATCAGATGGTCACTCAAGGCTAGAAATGTTTTAAAAACCAGCACAAATCATGGTGTGCTGGAACTGTACTACCTTGGCTAAATTCACCATTTCACAACCAGTTGTTATGTGATTTTGTAAGGAGGCCAATAAGGAGCATTCCCTGACATGAATGTGTAGTGGTTTGCAGAGTGTTTAAATGCCCCAGAATAGGCCTCTACCCCTCAGGTATATTCTGTGTAATGTGTGGATGAGATTTGGATACAGAAGTGTGTCTTTACAGAGGGTTTGGGGATTCTTTATGTGTAGCATGTTAAAATGCTCTGTGTATGACATAGATGTGTATGTTATATCGATGTTGAGTATCAACTGTGCCTATCCAATGGTCACTACAGTCTAGCCACATTTGTTTGAGATGGTCTGGGTATTGCATGTGTTTGAGGCTGCTAATTACATTAGTGAGATGTGTGTGCTCTTTCACCAAACATGCACAACATGCATTATGGGTAGGTGTGTTACATGTGTACATGGCTTACACCTTAACTATGACATGCACTTTTTATTTCCAATAATAAATGTAGAACACAGTCACCAGCATCTGTCCACTGCCTTGACATCACCCCAGAGGTACCTACATATAGATGAGACAGTTTGTCAGTGGCCACAACTGTGGCATTGCTACTGTGTGTTTGCAATCTTACAGTACAACAACAGTTTACATTCACAGGGCTACAGATTATGTTCCAAATGATCAGTATTGCACAACAACAGGCTCCACATCTTTGAACGACACACTCCACATCTCACATATGCATGATCTACCAATACAGATTACAGTAGTCTACAGATATGCCATGTTACCTGCATGCTCCGTGTGTGCTTGCTGGGTGGCTCCAACCTCCATCATGGTGTATGTCTGCTGCTGTTGTTGTTGGGCAGGTGCCACCAGGTTCATGAGCAGCTCCTCCACTCTGGTGATGGGGGGATGGATGCTAACACAACCCCTTGTTGCAAGCTGTTCCATATGCACAGCAGTGGCACGCTGACGGACATGTTGGAGAAGATCACTGCAGTGGTGGTGTACCTGCTCATATGTGCAGTTATGCAGGCCTACCTCATTGACCCTGCAGACAAGATCTTGCCACATTGCAGTACACTCCTGCTGGTCCTGGCTGGTTCGTGAAAAGAGTAAATGGTAGTGCTGAATCATAATGCTAGTGATGATATCATCTTCAGCCCTACTGTATGTTGGGTTCCTGTGGTGGGCCATGATCCCTGGAAGTCATAAATACAAAAATATGTCTGAGCAAGTCATATGGCACATTTAACATTATACAGTACAGATATCAATGAACGTCTCTCTCTCTCTCTCTCTCTCTATATATATATATATATATATATATATACTTACATACATAATACAATATGTTGTACCTGAGCACAGATTACAATAATTACTCACACACATACATCTACATGTTGGAGTACATTTTCTGTAGTGTTGTATGATTGTACTGGATGTTATGTTTGTGAATACATAAATGATATGTATATCTGAGATGGCTTAGTGGCAAATCACTTATGCTGTGATGTGAATAGTTGTGTTTTTTTCCTAGTAAATGCTTTTTATTTTGTTACTAGCCAAAACAAAGGTCAGGGGCTACAGATGGAATAAGGCACATTTCAGCAGTTGCAAGTTGGTTTTCAGAAGGGTAAACACAGCTTATGAAAGTTTAGCAACCTATAAGATAACTGAGAGTGAAACACTGTAACTGCCACTTATCACTGCTCACCCCACAACTGCTTGAAAGTGCCTTGCTCACTCTCTATCCAATGAACCATGTTCTGCACAGCAACAAAATAAAATCACTATATAAGACTATAAAAGAGTACCTGGCACACTGTATGCAACACGATGCACCATCTAGCCACAGCAGATATACATCAAGCTGATGTGTAAAGAAATATATCCTCCATCACAATCAGTGTAAGGTCCAATAAATGTATTAATATTATACCACAAAACTTGTTAATGCCAAACCTGTGGCCAAAATATGTGCACAATTGGGAATATAGGTTACATACTGCTGTAGTACACTATGAATGTTGCTAGATACACAGTTATATGTATTACCACACATATAACAAAGGACATGTTACAGACATACCCACACACACGTCAAACATAATTAAAGGACACAAAGGTATGACAACCCAGATAAGCTTTCA
The DNA here is from genome assembly GCF_019279795.1 of Protopterus annectens. Lineage (NCBI taxonomy): Eukaryota > Metazoa > Chordata > Ceratodontiformes > Protopteridae > Protopterus > Protopterus annectens. The sequence goes on from NC_056726.1 coordinate 192,809,298, forward strand.
GTGTGTACTATACAGCACTGTGTGTCAGTACTAACACAATCTTAATCTTGAGAAATGTAATCTGTGATGAATACAGGGGCCACACAAAACAGTAGATGCAAGCAATGTGGACATACACCATACTTTGCTGTACAACCAAGAGCTTCAATTGGTACTACAGTACACACAGGATTTACTTTCAAGATCGGTACCAATCAATAATCATAGATGTAGTGCTTTAGCCTCCAATGACACACCCTAGTTAAAACCAAGGGACTTAATCACACTGTATGCAATAGCACTTGTTCTGCATAGCAACAGAATACACAGCTTTTGCTAGGATCAAAGCAAAGACCCAGAATACCATAAAATAAATAGTTTCCCAGTAAGCTATCCCACAGATGCATATCGTTGACGTATTCACAAACATATTGACCATCACAGTCAGTCAACAGTACAGAGAATCTATTGCAACAAGTAGATGTAGGTGTGTATGAGTATATATATATATATATATATATATATATATATATATATATATATATATATATATCTACATATACACATCCATTTATCTACATATACATACATATATATATATATATATATATATATATATATATATATACAGAGAGAGAGAGAGAGACACACACACATATACAATTCACCTTTCATAGTGAGAATATCAATTATGCAAATGATGTAAGGTGCACAGTAATGTAATAACATCACACAGTCTTGGGATAAATGCATTGAAGGTGTTCATAGCCCAGGTAGCTTACTGGCTTCAACACTGCAAACTGAATGAACCACCCACAGTGTTTAACTACCACATGTCATATACCAGCACTGTATGCTGTCTTGTTTGTCACACACTAAAACCTACATACAAATATGCGCATGCTAACCTTCACCAAGATATATATATATATACCAAAACAAATTGCTGGAGGAGAAGAAAGCACGGATCAAAGCAGAAGTGCTGTATCAAAGGATATTCCGACAATAAACCACAAATGTAAGTGTGGTGCTGCAAGGCCAATAAACGCTCCAAGGTACGATAAGTATCTTTATTAACACAAAATACAGTGCGTCGACCTAGGTTTCGTCCGATTCCTCGGACTTCTTCAGAACACTGTAGCCCCCAAAGCAGAATGCTTATATAATCACTTAAATCACATTAATCAATCAATCAAATCACTTAATTGTATAATGAGACAAATGGATATTTAAGTTAAAAATGAAACCAAGGTTAAAAAACAAGGTTTAAAAACGTGAACAAACTTGTTAATACTAACATTTAATAAATACATAACATTCCCTATGAGATGTGTGAGTGTATGCATGAATGTGTTAATTAATATATTGATAATAAAATGTATTAATGTTGTTAAAAAATATATATATATGTTAAATTTTAAAACCCCTTGTATATAATAGACGTCTCAATACTTGTTATATATTATATAATAATAATTCAACAGATACCCTAATACATACCTAAATTGCAAAATATATAATATGTATATTGCTATACATATTGTATGCAAAAAAACTTATTTTGGTGTTACATAAATTTCCTATCCATTGCACTTAAATAAATCAATCCATATAAAAAACATGTAAATTAACATATATAAATATCATGTATAATGATTATTAATAAAAACTTATTATTTGATAATAGTTTAAAATAGTTATGTATAATTATAAAACTGGCCATAATTTAAAAATATATCTTTTGATTGCTGATGGACAAAAAATATATGTATATATATTTAAATATATGAAAATGTGTAATACTAAATATACATATTAGGTTCCTTTAATATATTTAGGTATGTATTAGGGTATCTGTTGAATTATTATTATATAATATATAACAAGTATTGAGACGTCTATTATATACAAGGGGTTTTAAAATTTAACATATATATATATTTTTTAACAACATTAATACATTTTATTATCAATATATTAATTAACACATTCATGCATACACTCACACATCTCATAGGGAATGTTATGTATTTATTAAATATTAGTATTAACAAGTTTGTTCACGTTTTTAAACCTTGTTTTTTAACCTTGGTTTCATTTTTAACTTAAATATCCATTTGTCTCATTATACAATTAAGTGATTTGATTGATTGATTAATGTGATTTAAGTGATTATATAAGCATTCTGCTTTGGGGGCTACAGTGTTCTGAAGAAGTCCGAGGAATCGGACGAAACCTAGGTCGACGCACTGTATTTTGTGTTAATAAAGATACTTATCGTACCTTGGAGCGTTTATTGGCCTTGCAGCACCACACTTACATTTGTGGTTTATTGTCGGAATATCCTTTGATACAGCACTTCTGCTTTGATCCGTGCTTTCTTCTCCTCCAGCAATTTGTTTTGGTGAGTTTTTGGTTCCTGGTGAAGTTTCGTATATATATATATATATATATATATATATATATATATATATATATATATATATATATATATATACCTTCAGCAAACAGTTGCAATATGTCCCCTGCTCTATGCACATATACAGATGTGAATATATATGGCACATATATATTTCTCTGTATGTGTGTGGCATACACACACATGGTCCATACTTTTGTAAGTCCCTGGACCTCACAAGTGAACTGTTGGGCCTTGCTGCAACACAAACAGGTGTCACATATGAATGCAGACTAACATTAGAGGGGGTATATATGGCAACAGATGCTAGATAAGCATACTAGACTGCTACAGCACTTGCCATTGCTAAGCTACACTTTAATATGACTATCATGCATGTGTTGTTCTGTCACTCCCATGTTTATATAATGTCAGCGCTAATCCCCCCAACAGCCATTGGCCACACTACTGTACAGAACACAGATAACATGGATCAGATCTTTGACATTTAATGCTGAGCTACACGTTTCACAGGTATGTCCCACTGCCCACAGGTACACACAGTATTGTCCATAGCAGTAGTTAAGCAGAACATCTGTACAGAAAGAAGTACTGCTGTCACATATGAATCTTTCACATTATGTAGACTATTCTTCAATAACATCTACTACATGCCAGTAAATACATATGTGTCACATACCTTTCCTTTGTATAATTTGGTAATATTTATTTTTCCTTTTCTCTCTCTCTCTCTCTCTGTCTCTCTCTCTGTCTGTCAGTCTCTGCAATAGAGTGATTGAGTTGTTGGCATAGATTGCAGCCTGCTTTTGTAGGAATTGCACATGAGCATGTGATGGCCTTTGCACCAATTAGTGCCCTCCATTTGCTAATTGCATGCAGCCTGCTGCGTGGTAATTGAAGTAATCACTGTCATAGCAAACCAGTACTATAAATTGCTGACTTGTGTAGTCGTGGCCCTTTCAGATTTCCAAGATGGAGATCATCCTTGTATGGTGTGGACATCATTGTTTAAGACAGAAGGTAGGAATAGTTCTTATATCAGAAGCCAGGGGTGTAGCCAGAGATTTACATTTTGTACTCAGACCTAATGTTGCTGCTTCCAGTACCCACTTGTCAGTGTAAAAATGTGCTCACCCCTCAAAATGCTACCCCAAGATACATGGAAAGATGTACTTTCTTTTCAACTGTTAAAATTAACTGCCATACAAAGCTAGTTATAGAGATGTATTCCTTTGGCACAAGAATTGTTTGTGAACTGCTATACTGTGAATATTCATTTACACAGTTCGAAACAGTTTGTGCTTTTTTATTGTTGACATTAGCACAAGCTGCTCAGAAAAACTGGACACATTTCAGTACTGTGAGTATGCTTACCTACATCCTTGGTAGACCCTGTACACACAGGTAAATTCTACATTTGGGTAGGGTTGCAGAAGTACAGAGAGCGTAAGTAGTATTGTGTGCATTTTATCTTGCTGGACTTATAGGGTTGCTGTGTACATGATACTTTATCAAGGAATGTAGTCTGTCTGCGTAACTCCCAACTGTGGACCTATCCACATGATAGCCAGAGAATAGCCTGTTATTCTTTGTCTGTGCACCACACAGGTCTTTTCACCAATAGAGCAATGGCATTCTTACAGTTGGTTGCTACCAGTACATGGCTACATCCATTTGTATTTCAGTGTTTTATTCCTACATAAGGGTATGTTTCAAAAACTCCTTCCCAAGCTATTTGCACAGTGTGTAACAGCAGAAAGGCTAATATGCCTCTGTGTTTCTGCCTCTGCCAGACCTCTCAACCAATCAGGGACAAATTTGAACAGAATCAGGGAAAAGTCAGGCAAAATCAGGGACAATCAGGGACACTTTTAAAATATTAGTGCTATTAACTTGAAACATTGAGAGAATCAGAGCATATGAATTAATACACCTTTTCTGAAGTAAAAGAAGTGTATAACTCTTAATTATTGTCATTATTCATTAAGTGTAATTCACCAACTTTCTGCCCAAAGTCACTCGTTTTAGGAGGGATTCAGAGGGACAGAGCTAAATTTGAGTCAACATCAGGGACGTCCCTGAAAATTAGAGACAGTTGAGAGGTATGGCCTCTGCCCTAAACAGATATGCCAGTGTTTGTCCTGTTGTGATATTGTGTGGGGTTGTAAGGTGATGGTGTAACATTATATCTGATATTGTTAATCCACGTTCATTCCTTATGCATGGGTATCGGTTCCGACCTTGGAACCAAGCCGGCCATATTCCAAGCTCACGTCAGCTTCACACTCTCGAGCTAAACTCTTACCCACAACCCCCCTCTCTCTGTTACCTCAGATTTCATTTGCCGAGTTGCCATTCGGTCGTGTCAAGCTGCTTCTCTTGAGCTAAGTACAGTTATTTGTTGTTTATTAGTCATTTATATTACTTTTCTGTCAGAAAGGTTTCTATTTCATTTTCTCTTATCCTATCACATCTAGTGACCATATTTTCTTCAGGTTTTTCTTCTTTTTTCTCTACCTTTTACCGCGAGGTATTTTCCCCTTACCATCATTGGTAATCTTTCCCTTTTTCTCATACTTTCAAGTATTCTTTTGTACCATTGCTGGTACCCTCTTCAGCTTTCTAATTTGCTATCATGGCAGATAAGAAAGGTAGTCCAGGGTTTAAATGGTGTTCTGATTGTGGACACAAACTACCTACTTCTTATGCACACTCTGTGTGTTTATTGTTTGAGGGCATTCCACTTATCTGTTGACCCGCCCTGTACTATCTGTGAAAACTTTTCAAATAGGGCTTTGTTGGAAAGGAAAAACAAGCTGTTGCTGAAGGGACTTCTTAAATCTCCATTTTCAGAGGCTATTTCTGGGTTGGAGGTCTCAACCCCTCCTAGAGCCCATAAGAAAAGTTTGGATGTTCCTACCAAGGCTAAATCTTTGACTTCATCCCCAGCTGGGGACTCCCACCAACCTAAACCTAAAAAGGCTAAAGTTTTGGATCCGGAGCACACTCATCCAGCCCCAGTGCTTTTGGTACCTGGATCTTCGGCACCGAGGCCTTCAGCTCCATTAGTAATCTCGGCTCCATCCTCTCCTGCAGCCTTCACTATATCGGTACCGAGGGCTCCTCGGTTCAGACTATTATCACTGTATCAGCACCGACCATTCAGTCGGCACAGACCTTGACCACGTTGGCTCTGACAACTTACTCAGAACAGATGCCTTTATTGTTGACTCCAGTTTTGTCACTTCCAGCTTCGGTACCGACAACCACTTTGGCACTGATCCCTGTGTCGGTGCAGACCATGACTTCGGCACCGATGACTTCTTCTGTGCAGACACCCATAGTCCAGTCTCTTTCAGCACCGTTGTTCTCGGTGCAGACTGGTGAGATGGGCTCCAACTTTGCCTCTTCTGTGGACAGGCCTGTTTCTCCCTCAGTCTCCTTGAGGTCCACTAGAAGCCTTTCCGAACATGATGTGTTGTGTCTTGTGGATCAGGTGGTCTTGGCCAGAGGTATCTCACCCTGCCAGGAGCTATCCTTCCTTGGGAGGTAATCACCCATCTCCAAAGACCCCTTCTTATTCTCTTCCTTCATTGCCTTTGAAGTCCATGGATATAGCACAGTCTTCCCCTTCTGTGGTTCCCTTTATGGATCTCACTAAGGAACTGCAGTTGCCTTCATGGCAGTAAAGTTTTGCTATGACCCAGGATGCCAGTTGTGACACGCATAATTTGCTGCTCCACATCCATCCAGGGACTCCGGGCCGGCAGGCTGAGCCACTTAGGGGAGGAGTGACCCCTGTCCTAGACATTCACTCTTCTTCAGGTGGACCAGCCTTCCAACTGATGGAGAAGGTTTTCACTGCTGCTCGTGATACTTGACTGTCTATCCCTCCGCCCTCCTCTGGTACACTGGTTTCACAAGTCGCACCGAGCGGACACCGGGTGCAAGGGTCTCAGGACATATTCCTACAGGAAACCCTTTTTCTGCTGTCTTCCCCAGCTTCTCCTGATGAGGAAGTCCACTGGAAATGTTCGTGTAAGAGGAAGCACATGGACTCTACAGAGGAGTCCCTCACTGAAGACACAGATTTTGATGAGGGGGAAGGATCCCCTCGGTCACCCTCTGAGGTATCCTTTGGTGATATCCTCAAAATCCTGAAACAGAGAGGTGACTGGCAGTCCTCTAATCTGAACAATGAGGAATCTGTGTTCCTGAAGACCTTTCACGCTCGGCCCTCTATCTCCTAGGTTACTCCACCTTCCAATGAACTTGTCTGGCTTATCGTGCAGCATGCTTGGAAGGCTCCTGACACCACTGAAGCTATTTCCTGGAGGCCAGATAAAATTTTGTCCCCTCCTGCTACAGATCCCCATTGGTCAAAAGGTCTTTCTGTGGATGCTTTGGTGGTGGTGGCCACAACAAACAAGGATCTGGCAGAAGAGGAAAGCCAGATTGTCCATCCACCTAACAAAGAGTCCCAGGCCCTGAACAGTATAGGGAAGTGCACCTTTGCATCAGTGACCTTTACTATCAGGTCCCTGAATTATATGGCACACTTTACCAGGCTTCAACGGGATCTGATTTCTGAGCTCTCTGAAACCTTGGCTGGGGCCGTGTCTGATGAGGTCCGTGACAAAGTGGCCTCTCAGCTGGCCACCATTGAATCAATATCTAACTCCTCTATGTGACTATCTCATGCATCAGAAGGAGCAGCTAGAGCAGCAGGTTCAGCTGCGGTCTTGAGACAACACGCCTGGATGCACTTGTGGAATTTCGCGGAATCCTTTAAGGTTTGCTTTCTTAATGCTCCCACTGAGGCCTCCTCATTGTTTAGACCCAAAGTTAAAAGCACACTGGCCAGATGTGAACAGGATGGTAAGGCCCTTTCTGCCATAGTTGTCTGCTATTCTTCCCCTCAACGTGCTTTCTCCAGAAACCAAAAGAGTGGGAAGATATGGTTTAAGAAATCTCAGGGTCCTTTCCGTGACACACAGGCTGAGTTCTCCCCTAGAGGCAGAGGAAGAAACTCACAAGGAAGATGCTCCTTTCGGGGCAGAGGGGGTCCACATAACCAGGGTTCCAGGGATTATTTCCCTGGCCAATCCTACCAGCGCTCCTGAAGAGCAGCCCAACTCCTTTCCTCTGGAGCTAGTTGGGGGACGTTTCTCCTTGTACCCTTCTGTCTGGCTAACCATCACCATCAATTCTTGGGTACAAAGGATTATAACCAGAGGTTATCATATCCCCTTCGATCTTTGTCCTGTCCCTTCAAAAAACCTTCCTGATGTTCCACCCAATCAATGGGAAGAAGCAGCACTAGAGATAGAAAAGCTGCTAAGAAAGAGAGTCATCCAAATAGTCCCTCCAGACCAGATAGGATCTGGATTCTATTCAAGACTATTTTTGGTGCCAAAGAAAACTGAGAACTGGAGACCAATTTTGGATCTCAGTGTATTGAACAAGTTTGTGAGTACAAACATTCCGGATGGTCACAATACAGTCTATCCTCCTGCTTTTGGAAAAAGATGATTGGTTGTGCTCGATAGATCTTCAAGATGCGTACTACCACATAAAAGTGGACAAGACATCAAGAAGATTTCTGCGCTTTCGTGCAGGAGCCAGTCCTTACCAGTTCAGAGTACTGCCATTCAGACTCACTACAGCCCCCAGAATGTTCACAAAGTGCATGGCAGTTGTCACAGCTCACTTGTGACTTCAAGGATTCCAGGTGTTTCCATACCTAGATGACTGGCTCATTTCTGCCCCCACCAGACATCTACTGGAAGAAGCCCTGGCATACTCTGTCTGCACTGCACAAAGGCTAGGCATAACCATAATCTGGCAAAAATCTAATCTCACCCCATCTCAGTTGACAGAATTCATAGGGGTTATCTTTGACATGAAAAACTGCAGAGTTGCTATTCCAGAGCACAGAATTTTAAGGATAAAGCAACAACTGATTCCAATCCTTTCAAGGGAGAAATCCACAGCTCACTCGGTCCTACAGCTGTTGGGTTCCATGGCAGCCTCCATCACCATTGTCCCCCTGGCCAGGTTTCACATGAGGCTTCTACAATGGCTACTGCTCACCCAATGGTATCCCTTTCAGCATCCTCTTTCAACCATGATTCGAGTAACCCACAGGTGCAAACACGATTTAAATTAGTGGATGGCACACAGTCTGCCACAATGGTCTCGCCCCTTCTCCCCGCAACAACCCAAGGCCACAGTGACCATGGATGCCTCCCTGATGGGGTGGGGGGGGGCTATGTCAGGGACAGACAGTCCAAGGCACTTGGTCCAAACTGGAGGCCCATCTGCATATAAATGTTCTAGAGCTGAGGGCGGTGCTTCTGGCGTTGCAAGCATTCCATCCCCTGCTGCCAACTGGGACAATTACGATTCAATCAGACAACATGGCGGTGGTCTGGTACATCAACAAGCAAGGTGGAACCAAATCTTACCCCCTTTGTCAAGAGGCCATGAGGATATGGCAATGGGCGATGGCTACCAACTGTTTTCTTCTAGCAATGCACATTCCCGGGAGTTCCAATGTGATAGCAGACAGACTCAGCAGGTGCATTTTTCAACCTCATGAGTGGTCCCTGAATCCCTTGATAGTGGCAGAGATCTTCCACCGCTGGGGCTGTCCTTGCTGCAACCTCTTTGCATCCCCGACCAACTACAAATGTAGCAACTACTTTGCCCTGATTCCCCCTCCAGGACAGTCACCCAGGGAAGCTCTAGTCCACAATTGGTCCTCGGGTCTTCTTTATGCATTCCCACCCTTTCCCTTCATTCCCCAGTTTCTGAAGAAAGCCTGTCAGTTGAAGAGCAAGGTGATCCTCATAGCACCATATTGGCTTTGACAGATTTGGTTCCCCTTTCTGTGGCCTCACCTACTAGATCGACCATGGATTCTCCATCCAAACCCGGAGTTGATCTCACATCCATAGAACCTGATCCATCCCAACCTGAACAGCCTTGATTGCCAGGCAGAATGATCTTTATTTACCAGTACGTGACATTCTCATTGCATCTTATAAGTCTTCCACTAGAATTACTTATCTGAGCAAGTGGAAAAGATTTACCTGTTGGCTGAAAGTTAAACAAGTAGATCCCTTCTCAGCAACAGTGTCGATAATACTAGACTATCTGGCCAACCTTTTTCAATCAGGTCTATCGGCCTCTACCATTAGAGTTCATTTGGCTGCAATCTCTAATTTTCATGAGGGTGTCCAAGATTCCTCTCATGTCCCACAAATTGTGCAAGACCTTCATAAAAGGTGTGAATCATCTGAAGCCACCTTTTAAGGAACCTATTCAACCATGGGATTTATCATTAGTTCTACAAGCTCTGACAATGCCACCTTTCGAACCAGCCTCTTCTTGTGACCTCAAGCATTTGTCATGGAAAACCTTGTATTTGGTTGCCATTACTTCTGCCAGACGTATTTCTGAGCTTCAAGCTTTATGTATCAAGAGTCCATACTTGATTTTTCATAGAGATAGAGTGTCTCTGAGAACTAATCCATCATTTCTGCCAAAAGTGATCTCTGAAATGTCCATTAATCAAACCATTGAATTGCCAGTTTTCTTTCCCAATCATTCAAACAGAGGAGAGTATTGCCTACATACCCTAGATATCCACAGGCAAATCCATTTTTACTTAAACAGGACTAGGTCCTTTCAAAAATCTGACCAGTTATTTTTGGCCTTTTCTGGACCTAGATTAGGATCTGCTGTTGCTAAGGTCACATTAGCTAGATGGTTGAAGGACTGTTTGACCTTCATCTATACACAACGCAATATCTCATTACCTACTACCATGAAAGCTCATTCAACAAGGTCAGTGGCAACTTCTGCTGCCTTCCATGCCAGAGCTTCTTTATATGACATCTGTGCAGCTGCAACTTGGGCTACTCCTCATACCTTCATCAATCATTACAAATTGGATTTGGCCACCAGGGGAAGAGCATCTTTCAGTTCTATGGTGCTCAGGAATGTCCTTCCATGAGAGTCTTCCAGGAATAGAGGAAGCTGAGGACTCTGTCCCATGCATAAGGAATGAACGAGGATTAACAATATCAGATAAAGAAGTTATGTCTTACCATAATGTTCCATCTGTATTGTTGATCCTCGTTCAGTCATTACAACCCTCCCTCCTTCCCCCTCCTGTGGTTTCTAGTGGATCTCACCATCCGGCTCTCTTAGGTTATTTGACCAGAGGTAGCCTCTACCTTCTTTGACTTGCAAACTCAATCTGAGGTAACAGGGAGACGGGGATTGTGGGTAAGAGTTTAGCTCGAGAGTTTGAAGCTGACCCGAGCTTGGAATATGGCCGGCTCGGTTCTGAGGTCAGAACCGATACCCATGTGTAATGACTGAACGAGGATCAACAATACAGATGGAACATTATGGTAAGACATAACTTCCTTTTCCTGCTAGAATGGCTGCTTCTCTTATCACAGTCATGTAATGTAATCCCACAACAACCGTTGGTCAACATCTACAGAACAAGTTGTATGGTATGGTATTTCTAATTTTCCTTTACATTCACTCATTCTGATGCATGATATAATTATTTAAGCACCAACTTAATGTATATCTACTGTGGCTTAGTGGTACTTCATGTTGTGTAGTGTGTGGAAAGTCTGGAATTTGAGACTTACAGAGGTGTTTTATTTTGTTCCTGAGCAGAACAAGGGCCCTCACATACAGAGTGACTAAGGCATTTTTAAGCAGTTGTGAGCGGGTTTGTATGGGTTTGCACAATGCCTCACATTGCTTAGCCAAGCGCAAACCCACACAAACCAGCTCACTACTGCTTAATAGTGCTTATTCCCGCTCACCCCCATGCTAATTTCTTTGAAAGAAAAGTAAAATGGGGAGATAGGAAAGTGGTGAAAAAGGGGCACAAAGAGAGAAAGACAGTATGGAAAATAGCTCGGGATGTGCAGGACAGGTGTAGGGAAGGTCCATAGCTGCCCATTTCTTCAACAGCAACAGCTGTGCATATGCAATAAATTTGGAGGTATATATGAACCCTTCAACCCCTGAGAAAGGGATGAGGACAACAAAGTATGTTGTAATTCCAATTAAATAACATTTTATGTGTCCAGTGGACATGTGTGCAAAATGGGCAGCTATGTATGGGGTGTATTTTTTTTGGGAACAGATTGCCCTTTTTTTTCAGGTGAGAGTGGAATGTGGGGTAGGGGAAGTAGGTATATTTGGGGAGGTAGGTTGGGGAGGTAAACAGACAAGACAAACAAGGTGCATACAGGGGCAGTATATGACACATGTGGTGGGTGAACACCTTTGATGGGGAGGGATGTTTGGAAATTGCACACCCATGAGCCCCCAGATGGAAACAGTGGGACTGAAATCCCCACCCATGCACAGTCACCACTGCACCTTCACAGCCCAGAAGGTGGCTGTGCTGGGGGCTGTGTAGGAGGGGCAGGCTGACCCATGAGTTGCGCCACTCGGGCCTAAAGCTGGCATAGAGGTTCTGCAACATAGGTTCATAGGTTCATAGGTTCATACTAGGCTATCTGCCCTAGGGCATTTATAAGCCTAGCCAGAGTGTGTTTGGCTTTCTCCACCCATTTTAAATGAATTTTGCTATGCCCTTTTTCGAGGTTAGTATACTGTGCCTCTGTCTAACAGTGACACAGAAGTGATACCCGGGGTAAACCTATGATGTCCCATCCACTCATCAAGATTCCTCTTGAAGAGAGTCAATGAGAGACTCTGCCTAACCTGGACTGGGATTTTATTCCAGAGTGAAGGGAGCTCTGGGTTATGAATCTGTCCCTCCAGCATGTCCTATTTATTTCACTGCTGAGATTCAAGTCTCTCGAGCACGTAGCTCGATGGGATTTGGATTTTCTGAGGTGCAGCATGTCCATTAATTCTGGGTTGGACATGGCTTTATATGTCAGGCACAGATCGCCTCTGAGCAGGCGGTATGCCACTGAGTAGATCTGGAGTTTCTTTAACCGGGCAGCATATGGCATCTGTTTGAGCCCTTTGATCCTCTTGGTGAGGTACTTTTGGAGTCTTTCCAGTTGCTGCAGGTGTCTGGTAAGGTACATCCCAAAAGAGGCATTGTACTCAATTATGGGCCTAATGAGGGATGAGTAAAGAGGCACGATGACCTCCCCTGATCTAGATGGGAATCTCTTCATGATTAGGTGGGCTATATAACATGTTTTTCTAACCACTTTGGCCACGTGGTTGTCAAATGAGAGATTGCTATCAACTTGGGTCCCCAGGTCCCTAATTACTTCTTCTGTACTTAATGGATTACCACCTATGTGGTAATTTGTGGGCACTTTGTTTTGCCAAAGGGATGACTATACACTTTTTGGCATTTAGCTTGAGGCCATGGCTCTGGCACCAGTTGTCTGTTTCTATGAGGCCCTTTTGTAGGATGCTTGTGTTGGCTGGAGAGTTGATTATGGCACCTAGTTTGCAGTCATCTGCGAACTTGGTCAGCCACAGTCCTTCCATGTTGGCCTGTACCTCCGCGAAATATATACCGAACAAGAGAGGTCCCAGGACTGAGTCTTGTGGGATGCCACTTGTAACTGGTTTGGAGTCTGACATGGATCCAGCAATTCTAACCATGTGGGTTCTGTCCTTGAGCCAGTTTGCAACCCATCTAGTGACATAGGGGTTTATATTTAAGCTGGTGAGCTTATCTATAATGCCAGTGGGTATTGTATTGAAGGCTTTGCGAGGTCCAGGTAGGCTGTGTGGACCACCTTCCCCTCGTCAATGACCTTGGTGACTGTTTCAAAGAAATCGACCAGGTTTAAGAGGCAGGATCTGCCCTTAACAAAGCCAAACTGGGTAGGATCCAGTGTCTGTAGGTCCCCAATATCTTTATTTATGAGGTCCATGATGATCCTTTCCATAGCTTTGCAGACCAAGCTAGTCAGGCTTATGGGGCGATAGTTTCCAGGATCCATTGAGGCACCACCTTTGTGATGAGGGACCACTGTTGCTGTATGCCACTCTTTGGGTACATATCCTCTAGTAAGGCTGAGATTGAACAGTAGTTTTATGTTTGGGTTTAGCTCTTCTTGGAGTTCATTTAGGATGCAGCTCGGGACACCGTCTGGTCCCATTGATGCTGTGTTTTTTGTTTTGGAGAGGGCGGGTCTTACCTGAGCATCTGAGATGTCAGGGGCAGCACTATAGATATTTGCCATTTTGGTGGGGAGGGGAGAAGTTTGTGCTGAACCTGTCAGCTAGGATGTTGGCAATGTCTGTGGGTTTGGTGTATTTTTTGTCATTTTGGACTAATTCTGAGCATATCTGGGAATTCCCACCCAGGTTTCTAACATAACTAAAGAAAGCCTTGTGATTATCCTTAGTGTCCTGTGCAATTTTTCTCTCGAAGCTGGCCTTAGACGATTTTATGAGTGCCTGTAGTTTTTTGCAAATACTGATCAGAGATGCCTTCCCTTTTTGGGATTTTGCTCTATCATGTAGTAGCTTCCTCCTTCTATTGTATAGTTTGTTTATGGCTGGGGTCCACCAGACAGGATGCCTGCCTTTGGAGGATTGGGTCTTGGTTTTATTTGGGATTGCATGATCCATGCATTCCTGAAGGTGTTCATAGAATGCGTTTATAAAGGATTCTGCAGTCTGAGCCGTATTTTCCACAGGCTCGGGCAGAACATTCAATCTCTCTATGCACCACAGCCCAGACTGTATAAAGGGTGATAGGTGCCTCTCCACCCATGCTTAAACAGGGGAGGCCGAGCCCCATCCTCTGCATCTCTTCCACCCAAAGGTGGCACAGGGCTAATGGAGGAGGAGGTCCCAGGCTGGGCACTGGATCTGCTGGTGCCAGGTGCCATGGCCAGCTGAGCTGGGACAGGTGGGGCTGCTGGAACTGGCCTTCCCATACAAATTATGTTTTGGACAGTTTAATAAAGATATGGGTTAGTAACAGTCAACAGCATTACCAATTAGTTATAACAGCATGCAGAAGTATTCCCATTAACCCAACACACCAGATTTTCAAAAGTTGAAAAGCAAGCATAACACATGCATATATATAGAACAATAGTGGACATTACAACAGCATGCAGGTTTAATTTATGGCAACAGGCCACCGATATTGTGGTGTTTTAACAGGGCACATGCACAGAAATAAATGCAAATATTTATAAACCAATAGGACATATGTCCCAACAAATCTTTTGAGATTAAACATACCGATTGAGGTGTGGAATTGCATTTTTATGCACATACAGTAGGGTGGAAAAAGATAGCTCAATTAACAACTTATATATCCTTCGAGTTTTCACTACATTCCAACTTCAGTTATATATCCCTTACATGTATTATTACACCACCCAATGTCCTTATATTGTGCAATTGCATTTTGCTAGATCATTTTATAGATGAACTGTATCTTACATACAAACAGTCCAAGATGCAGATGTTGCTGCAACATATTTTGAGAATTGCTCACACACACTACTGCTAAGATGGTGCACTGACAGTTCTACTTTCATATAATTATCTAGATATGTTCAGCTGAAAGTATCAGTTATATGTTAACAGCTCCCTACATTTCTGGCAGCACACTGACATTTCTGGGGAACACAATACCTAGCTACTCATATGCCAGATTAACCTGTACATGCTGAGCATGAACCAACAGTTGAGGGCTGTAAATATGTATAAAAGCTACTGGCACTCCCTTCATCCACGTTATATGGGCCTACCCAAGTGTGGATTGACACTGCTTAATACAACACTACTATTTGTAGAATGCAACAGTTCAACAACATATCAAAGAAAATGACACAGATGCACTCCAGGAATTATACATTTATTAAATGATTATTACACCTTTATTTATTGGGTTAAAACACTTTTTGAAGGCTCTCTCATTTATTTTATATAACAGTACATGCAGAATAATTACTAACCTGCCTCATGATGCAGCCTTTGCAGCCTATCTTCATGGGCTTGCAGATTCATGGCCCGCTCACCTGCAGCTGTGAAGTAAATACATTGATATTGAGACATACCTATCCATAGTATAGACAAGCATGGCAATTCTTAACTACTTAATACAATGGCTACTTACTCAGTACTGGAGCATTAGGCATCCTATGGGATTCCTGGATCCACAGGTCCAGTTTATCCCCCCCCATGCCACTTCAGGTCAGAATAATGGTGCCTGACCTGCTCACCAGTCCGAGGAACACCAGTGGCACTGGGGAGATCATGGGCAAGACTGTTCCAGGCCTCCATTTTATGTTGGGTACTCTGGTACTGGCCCTGCAGGAGTCTTTGCTCATATTTGTGGAGGAGGAGCCAAACCATAATTTTGGACTCCTGGATGCCCCAGCGTTGCGCTCTAAACTGAGTGCCCTCACCTACACCAGCCATGCTGACTGCAGAAGGAAGCTACAACCAGTTATAGCAAGTATTCCCACCTGTGGAGATTAAATATGCCTCATTTCCCACACTTATTTGTGATTGGCCAGTTTTGAAAAAGCTCAGCTGTGGGCACACCTGCTTAGCTGATGTTGGCAATGTTTAAAATCCCTTTGATAGATATGTCTCTGTTGAAAGTGCATTTTTGTGAAATGCTATTATGGCTTAGTGGTTAAGTATTGTGACTATAGTGCACAGTATCCTGAGTTTGAGCCCTGTCACTACTTTTTATTTTCCTGCTGGGCAGAACTGACTGGTTAAGGAACAGTAAAGTAGGTGTGAGTGTATTTACCCAACTTTGCCCGACATTGCGCTGGTTAGCATTGAGTTGCACGAAGGTAATCAGCAGTAACGTGCAGTGAACCTGTGTTACTCCTCCTTACCATTGCGCAGCTATGAGCAAATGTATTTAATTATGCTCAATACTGGTAATATGTGGTTAGCAGTGCTTTATATTGCTTAAAATAAGGTACTCATGCCTCAGAATGCATAAACATTTCACCTTCATATATATAATTCATGCACTACTAAATTTAATATTTCAATGCTTTTTGCAAAACTTATACATAAAAAAATGCCAGGAAATGTTTTTGTATACAGATTTCCCACAGAAAATGGAACGTGCAGTAGTGGGACTTGAAGCGGGAATGCCTACTCTTTGTGCAAAAGCTCTAACCACTACATATCTCTATGTTACTTAATTTGCATATATTTTTCTTGTTATTCTCTTCTGATGTCTAAGCTGCTATAACTGTAGCTAAGCAATGGGCAAACCCAGGCAAACCCGCGCAACTATGCGCAGCTATATCGGAAGCTAAAAAAAATATATTTTTATTTTTTATTCTGTTAGTTGCTGAACATATGGGGGAGTGTAGTGTTACATTGTACACGTATGAGCAGAGTCACTCATTTAAATGTGAAGTTGCGGCATTTCTTCATTGCAGGGGCGTGGATATTTGGACTGCTCGGCAGTTCAACACACCCCCTAAACTCGTCCACAATCCGTGTAAGCTTTAGAGTTGAGGCAGTGCACCCTCATTAATATGCATGGTGCGCTGCCTTCATAATCTTACACTGGTGCTTCCGTGCAAGACTAATCTAGTCTGACATGGAAGATTAGTAAATCCGGGGGATTGTTTATTCAGGCATAGGCTTTTAGTTTTTATAGCATACACACATATTTTTATATATTATATCTAATCAATAGTTTTGTATGTGTTTTAAATGTTTTTATCTTTTATTCCATGAAAGCTTTCACATGTATTAAGTTTAGTTCTTTTGTGTTTTGTAATATGTCTTTAAATGGTGGTATTTTTGGCAAGAGATTTTTAATTGGATATTTCTTTAACTAATTAAATAATTTAGTATTTAAATGTTCATGTTAGATGCCATTGCAAATATGTCTGAAGAAGCAGTGGGTCACACTGTGAAACCACTTATGTTATTTCTGGTTTAATAGACTATGGGATTCACGAAGGCTTGTACGGAGTCTTAGAGTAGAGTAAGACTCCATGCAGTCAAAATGTCCACTGACCGATCCAGGAAAAGCCGGTAGGGGCGTGTAACTGAGATCTCTAAACTAGTCCTACACGGACAGGGCCGGGATATGCAAATGACCTCAATTGCAGGTGAAAGCTATGAAAATGAGGTAAATTTGCAATCCAGGAAACCCGAACCTGTCCGAGTAGGAGTAGTGTTGCTTGCAGAAACATACTCAGTTGATAACTGAGTACGGTTCTGCAAATAGCAAAACGGAGCCGTGTCAGCTGGAAATAAAGCATGAATATGCAGGAGGAAGCATGCCGATGGCCAAAAATATGGCCATTGGCAACGGGAAGGGATGCAAATTAAAAATAAAATAACTTTTTTTTTTTTATCCT
Source organism: Protopterus annectens (assembly GCF_019279795.1). Classification (NCBI taxonomy): domain Eukaryota; kingdom Metazoa; phylum Chordata; order Ceratodontiformes; family Protopteridae; genus Protopterus; species Protopterus annectens. The sequence continues at coordinate 192,827,052 of NC_056726.1, forward strand.
GATCTCCGGGATTTAACCATAGTGCAGTGCTAAAAAGCAGAAAATTAATAATTAAGATCCACAAATGTGGATTTTATAGCTAAAAAGAATTTACAATGCAAGGGAATGGCAGGCTGAAGACAACATGGCCACCGAGTAGAGGTTGCTAAGGGGGGAAGCTCAGTCTAAGAGATGTAACTAAGCATTAGTAGGAAATCCTATGCAAATAAGAGTTAGGATAGTGAATCGCAAGTTTACATAGCAAATGAGCACAGTCAGTGGAGTGTAGGAGTAGGATGAGGGGAGTAACAGAATAGAAGATAGGTGATATCACGAGGGGGGTATGTATGAAAGGAGTGAAGCTAATTGGAGCAGAGTGTCATGTGTCAGCTTACATTCACATAATAGTGAAAGAGGTGTATCAACAGGTAGGCCAGGTAAAGTCATGAAATCAAAGGTGTATGCCATGGATAACACCAAAGTTTCTTGCTGAGTGTGCATGCACACGTGTGTGCACCAGTAAACCCGAGTGACACAGTGTGCGCACGCGTAACCGTGTGTGCGTGCGTGTAGGATTCACTAAGCATATGTAAGGCTGTGTAAACAGTTGTAAGCGTGTTTGTGCCAGTGTATGCGCATTTTAACAAGAATAAGCAAGTTTTAGTCCGTGTAAGCATGTGTGCGTGCGTGCTAGCTGCTGTGCGCGTGTTTGCGCTTGTGTGCGCGGCGCTCCCCCCCTGAGGAAACAGAAAGGAAAAAGGAAGCACACCAAATAGTGGGAAGTTACCAGGGAGTACTAGCAGAGCTAGCAGGTGAAAACAATCAGAACAGGCAATTACCCAGGCAGAACACAAGCCCAGCCCAGCACTTAAAACTTTGCAAACAACAGTCCATTATGTTTCTCTTAAGAGACTCTGCAACACTGCAGTAAGCTAATAGAAGTGAAAACTGAAAAAGCTTCACTGAGACAAAAAATGTTAGGGGCTGCCATTGCGGTTATAAGGCGACATATGCAACATGCTGAGGGTGGTGATAATGCAAATGATGCTGGACAACCCACAGTGAGGAGACAGAGAAGAGTGTACAGGCCCAGGGTTACCTACCAGGGGCTACATGAGCTGGAGATAGTGGAGCGCTATAGAGTGGACAGAGACCTCTTGCAGCAAATTGTTGAGCTGTGCAGACCACGCCTCATACACAGAACCAACAGAGGGGAACCCATCCCAGTGGAAACTAAGGTATGTGTTGGCCTAAGAATATTAGCAACAGGTACCTTCCAGAGACCAACTGGTGATATGATGGGGATATCACAAGCATCAGCATCCAGGGTACTGCACCAGTTCCTGGATGCCATGTCAGCACATGTCGGTGATCATGTATATTTCCCCAATTCCTGTCTGGTATTGGCTAGCAATATGCATCTCTTCCAGCAAGTAGCGGAATACCCTGAGGTAATGGGTGCAATAGACTGCACGCACATATGCATCAAAGCACCAGCCGGTGAGCGGGGTAGGGTCTACTTCAACCGCAAGGGTTTCCCCTCCATCAACTGCCAGGTCATGTGTGATGCCCAGGGCATAATACTGAATGTGTGTGCTGGCTGCCCTGGAAGCTACCATGATTCCCATATCTGGCATCTGATGCAGCTGCACCAGACATTTGCCAATGGGGACATCCCACATGGTCACCTAGTGGGGGATGCTGGCTATGCACTGGCCGTGGCTGATGACACCCATCAGAAATGCACACACACCTGAACAGGAACACCATAATGAGGCACACGCACAAACACAAAATGTAATTGAGCGTGTGTTTGGGCTGCTCAAGTCACGGTTCCGGTGCCTGGACACATCGCAATACCTCTCTCTGACCCGCACATATAGTAAAAGGGATGCCTACTTTGACAGTACCTGCTTTCAAACATGTATAGGGAGTGTAGTATGTGCATCTGACATAGGCAGCCTTGCATCAACACCTGAGGCATGATTGCCATGTGTTAAGCAATATAAAGCAGTGCTAAACAGCATTTACCATCATGAAGTATATGTAAACAAAATCGCACACACCAACTACTACAAATGTGGTCAATGTAGAGTAATATTGGCCAATGTCCAGCAATGATGGTTAATATTGAGCAATGTTGGACAAGCTGGGTCTAGGTAGGGCATAGCTGAACAAAAGCCAACATGCTCATATTTGCTGTACTGGCCCCTAAGCAGTCTGGTCTGCTCAGTATGAAAACATAAGCTGCGATGGGCCTCAAACCCAGGATACTGTGCACTATAGTCATAGTACTGAACCACTAAAGCATGACAGTATTGCAGTGGTTAGCCTGTATGAAGAAATGTTGATAAGTCTGTGCAAAGTATTTCATGGAAACCCTGCAGGCACAGCATAATCCCTGTTGAGTTATGACACAAAGGTGAGTCCTGCAGTAAGAATAGAACCTGACTTTCAACACACACAGTACAAATGTTAATATTGGACATGTAGACATACATCAACAAATGTAGTGGACCTCAGACAGCAACATACTGAAAGGTCACGCTGGGCATGCTCACACACTTGAATACATGAGACAAATGTCAGGCAACAGAACACTGACCGTCTAAACTGAGCATGCTCACACACTTAGGCCATGTTGGAGTACAGCACTGGGCCACACATAGCAGGCAGTTGCATGTGTTAACCCACGAACCTCTCACTACCCAGCAATCTGCCCTGTGCAAACACTGATATGACAACAGACACGTAAATAATATAGTGGAACCCTACCATAAGCAAATATGTCCTGCAGATACCTAAGCGGTTCATAGAAAGTGTGAAAGCAAAGATGATAAAAACCTGCAAACAGTGTCATCAATAAACATTGTGCATCATGAAAATTATCATAGGTTCAGAGGTTGATACTAGGCTATCTGCCCTAGGGCATGTACAAGCATAGCCAGAGTGTGTTTGGCTTCTGCAACCCAGTCTAATCAGAACACTGTGCCTCTGAATAGTAGGTCACACAAGATAGCCCATTCATGTTGAGTGTATTGTGCCTCTGTCTAGCAGGGACCCAGAAGATATCCCATGGTAAACATGTGATCATCCATCCACATGTCAAGATGTCACCTGTAGGTGGTCAGTGGGTGGCTCTGCCTATGCAAAACTGGGACTACACTCCGGAGTGAGTGGAGGCTTTCTGATAATAATCTGTCCCCCCAGCATGTCCTTTTAACATCAGTGCTGAGGTATATGTCCCTGGAGTGTGTAGCTCCAAGGGAGTCGGATATCCTGAGGTGGAGCATGTCCAGTAAGTATGGGTCAGATATTGCCTGCAACTACAGGTGCACAACACATCCGTGTAGGTGGTAAGTGACTGAGTATTGCTGAAGTTACTGTATCAGAACTGTGCAGGGCATCTGTGTGAGTCCCTATATCTGCTCGATGAATAACATTTGTGGCCATTACAGTTGCTGCAGGTGTCAGGTAAGGTACATCCCAAACGTGGCATAGTAACCAAGCATGGTTGTGAAGAGTATAGGGGCACAATGACCACATGTGATCAACATGTGAAACCATGTGGGATATGGTGGGCTATGTAGACATACTGTCTAACCACTATGGCAATAGGATTGTCAAAGGCGAGAGTACGAACAGGTTGTGTCCCCAAAACCATAACAACCACTACTGTATATAATGGATTACAACCTATGTGGTAATGTGTGGACATTTTGTCATCCTCAAAGGGGATGACAATGCAACTAATGGCATGTAGCCATGGGCCATGGCTCAGGCACCATTCGACCTATCTCTGTGAGACCCTGTATGAGTATGCATATACCAGCAGGAGAGCTGATTATGGCACCCAGTTTGCAGTCATCTGCGAACATGGGCAGCCATAACCCTCCTGTGATAGCCTGTACTTCACACAGATATATACTGAACAAGAGAGGTCCCAGGACTGAGCCTTGTGGGATGCCATGTGTAACTGGTGTATAGTCAGACATCGCACCTGCAACACTGAGCATGTGGATGCTATCCCTGATCCAGGTAGCAATCCATCGTGTCAGATATGTGTCGATATTGATGCTGGGGAGCCTATGCATAATGGCCGAGTGGGGTATTGTGTTGAAGGGTTGTGCAAGGTCCAGGCAGGCTGTGTGGACAACCGTCCCAACACTGATGGACCTGGTAACTGTTGAAAGAATATGAACAGGTCCAAAAGGCAAGATCTGCCCACAGCAATGCTGTAATGTGTAGGACCCAGTTTCTGTAGGTTTCCCATGTTTATGTGCATGAGTCCCATTATGATACACCCCATAGCTTTGCAGAACAGGCTAATTAGCCTTTTAGGCCAATATTGCCTGTGGTCTGTTGTGGCAGTATTCAGTGGAGAGGGACCATTATCACTGTATGCCATTCCGTGGGTGCATATGCTGCAGTAACTCTTATGTCGAACAGTGACGTAATGTGAGTGTTATGTCTGTCGTGAAGGCTGTGTATGACACAGGCTGGGACACCGTCTGGTCCCATTGATGCTGTGTTGTCCGCTGTGGGGAGAGCAGCAGTCACCTGTTTACTCGTGATGTCTGGGAGGTTACACTCTGTTGGTATGGACAGTACCACCTTAGGGGGGATGTGGGGGACACATCTGCACTGAACCTGTTTGCCAGGATGATGGCAATGTCAGTGGGTTCAGGGTATGTTTAGTCAGTATGCAGTAACACACAGCATATCAGTGAGTGTCCAGCCAGGTATCTGAATCGACTGAAGAAGGCCTTGTGAGTGTCTGACGTGTCTGGTGCAATTGTCCATTAGAAGCGTGCCTGACATAATTACCCAAGTGATTGTAGATATTTGCTAGTGCAGATCACAGATGCCTTCCCTGTCAGGGATTATGCTCTGTCATGTAGTAGCTTCCTCCATTTGTTGTAAAGCGTATGAATGGCTGGGGTCTACCACACAGGTCCACTGCCATTGCAGGAATGAGTCCAGTTGTTATTTTGGATGTAACGATCCATGCCATTGACTAGATGTCCATAGAATGTGTATGTAAAGGATACAGCACTCTGAGCCATACTTACCACTGACCCAGGGTCTCTGAAGGATACCACCATGGTTTGGAGGAGTGTGACATTTTCCTATGGGAAGTTCACCAACATTACCCAGGAAGGGTGTGGGGACGGGATATGGATGTCCAGTGAGATAAAGTATGTTCTGCCTAGGAAATGAGGGGTATATCGCAGGTGTGGAACATAGAGTCCCCATGTCGGTGATGATCATGTCCAATATGTTGTCCCCTCGTGTGGGTGTGGTGACCGGTTGTGCCATAGCATATGAGTGTAGAAATAGTAGCAACTGTTGGTCAAGGGTGTTGTGGCCTGAGTAGTATCCACAGTCAATGTGTGGTTATTTGACATCACCCAATATAATGGTGTTTGGGGAGACCTTCATATTGTCCAATGTTCCCAGGAAAGCTGAGTGGGGTTGCTGAGTTGGGGAGTGTGGTCTGTAGCAGGCAACAAACCTAATGGCTGATTTGCCCAATGTTAGGTGCATATGTATGGTCTGTGATGCTTTGTGCAGTGCTACCAACCCGGAGGTATGTTTATCTGTGATGTATATGGATACACCCCCTATTTGTGTTGGCCATTCCGAATTATGTGGTCTGAAAGCATGGTACGAAATACAACCTGGTAGTGCTGGTGTGCATGTGGGAGCCTGAACCATGTGTCTGTTAGTGCACAGATATTGCTATCCTCCATACTGAGGAGATTCCTGAGTGGGCACAATTTGAGGGTAATGCATCTGGTGTTGAGCAGCATTACCCTCAGTGTTGTGTACTCTGTAATGTCTATGGAGGTGGTTCTGTCCTTTGAGCCCCGCTTAAATAAGGCACTATGGTGGCAGCAAGTGCCCTAGCCAGTATTCAAAGGTCCAAGGGTGACAGGTGCAAGCTGTCCATAGGGAAGCTACATGGCATGTCGAGCATGTCACCCCAGGGTGACAGACACTGTATCCCCTTAGAATAACACCAATATGTTAGCCAACTGTTAAACGTGATCAGTGTGCTGGTATACTGTGACATCATACTTGGTGTAAGATGCTAAAAAAGGTCAGGGTAATACTGGGCTGGGCTACATGATCACAGAGTTCCTCTATGTTTCATGTCATGTGGTCCAGGGAGGAACATCTGAGGTTGTACGCACCAGCTTGGACAATGATGGAGCCAGTCCTGGACTTGCTTTGGAGTGACCTGAGCGCATGTGTTATTTGGCAGATCCTGGCACCTAAGAGACAGCTCAAAGTGACTATTCCCTTGTTTGGCCTGGTGAGTGGGACGACAGTGTGTTTGACAGTAAGTGTCACCTATACTAAGTGTATCAGGTGTGGTATTTAGCCCAAAGGGCAGTGACTGTGTGGCACACTGACATTGTGAACTGTGACATGTGGGCATTGTAGTGGGGTAGCAGTTGTATGTGTGTCTGCTGTGGAGGTCTCTGCTGCTTAGGTAGAGTGTATGTAGAGCCTCCGAATATGTGTATGTGTGATAATGTGGTTTGTGTGCAGAAAAAATACAGAAAATCCACCCAAGGATGGCCAATCAATGAAATCCACAAGTGTTCCAATTAAAATGTAGTCCTTTAATACGAATAAAACTTCGACTTGAAAATAAAATGAAAAATAAAAAAGCTCAAAACGGTCCCTTGAAGATATCCGATAAGCACTTTCGACTGTTGTCTTCCTCAGATGCGTATGTGTGATAATGTGGTTTGTGTGCTGTCACTATCGGTGTATGTGAGACTGATATGTAGTGTGTGTGGTCACCCTCACCACCTGACAGACTATGCCAGTCATGGGTCGAGAGAGCTCAGCGTCCTGTATGTCAATATTGTTACATCTCCCACGTACATGTGAGTGTGATGTGAGGAGGAGAGGGTTGTCTGTGTACATGAGGCAGATGTGACATTGTGTCATAACCACAATATTCACTAGTTGGACTGGAGAGTACACATTAAACCGACCCCTGGACATGCCAGTGTATTATGATGACATACTCTGTAGCCTGAGCACAAATGATCAGTAGGGTGTTAAGTGTGTAAAAGAGTATAACTGGGATTAGTGCTCAGGTTTGTTGGTGTTTTGTAAAAAGTAGCTGAGAAGGAGTCCAGACTGAGAATCATGAAATGTCCTTCAGCTATGTAATAAATAGTAATGTACACGCATATATGTGCTGAGTCAGGGACAACTGTACCTTACTGACATTGTCAACATCCTATCAGATAGGCCGATGAATACATACCCACCTCCCACAGACGATAGTCCCTGACATCATACTAGGAGATATCACGTGTAGAATGGCTGAACAGCTCCCCCCAAAGCCAAAAGCATGGCAGCAATTGGATTACATTGTTTCCCAATATGTGTCATGCATGCACTACAGAACAAACAGACCCTGAACAGTCTGTTGAGCCGCACCCACTCCACAGGACCTGGAACCATCAAATGTGTTACAGCAACATAAGGGACTCCCCACATGTGTGGGTGCACAACACACCATGGGAAGTATAGTCCAGTAAGCCTATAAAGTTTGATCTGCAAGGCCATGGAGTGCATCATGGCAGACGTGATAAACAGAGCTATTAGAAACCAACAAACACACAACCCTACCAACTGTGGTATGTTCATGTGCAGATCATGGTTCCCAAGCATGCTACACCATCTGCAAGGCAGCCACCCAGAACATACATCATGGAACAGAGCTACACATGTCCCACATAGACTTTGAACAGCTCTTCATCAACATCACAGACACATGTTGTACCACAAAATCAACAATCTGTGCATAGATATGTGTTGACATATGAAGGGATGTCAATGTGTCCACAGATAGATCACACAAGGTGAGACTCACGGGGTCCTGTGCAAGCTGTTGATACCTGCCAACCTGCATGGATCATTCCTGGGATTGCAAAACAATGTGTACACACATTATCATATCCAGTCTGATGATGTCATCATCCTACAAATATACCAAGAGAACAGAAATCACCCAGTAAAGCATATAGCACGCTGTGTTAATGCATATCTTTCTAGTATCATAACATAGTTAGGTAGGGGTTTGAGTCCTGGAAATGCCAAGTGGGTGTGTGGGGTGTATGTGTGTGGTTTCCTTTGAGAAGAGTAGCCCTTTCTGGAGACTGGGAAAACACATTAAAAGAGGTACATCCCTCTTTGGAAAGTCTGATGATATCAGCATCCTACAAATATTCAAGGAGAACATAAATCATCCAGTAATGCATATAGCACGCCATGTTAATGCATATCTCTTTAGTATCGTTAGACAGGGGTTTGAGTCTTGCAAACGCTAAGTGTGTGTATGGGGGGGGGGTATGTGTGTGGTTTCCTTTGAGAGGAGTCGCCTTTTTGGAGACTGGGAAAACACATTAAAAGAGGTACATCCCTTGTTGGAAAGTCTGATGATGTCAGCATCCTACAAATATTCAAGGAGAACCTATACCACCCAGTAATGCACATAGTGCGCCATGTTAATATGTATCTGTCTAGTATCATAACATAGTTAAGTAGGGGTTTGAATCCTACAAACGTCAAGTGTGTGTGAGGGGGTGTATGTGTGTGGTTTCCTTTGAGAGAAGTAGCCTTTTTGGAGACTGGGAAAACACATTAAAAGAGGTACATCCCTCTTTGGAAAGTCTGATGACATCATCATCCTACAAATATTCAAGGAGAACATAACCCACCTATTAATGCATATAGCGCGCTGTGTTAATGCGTATCTCTCTAATATCATAACATAGTTAGATAGGGGTTTGAGGCCTGCAAACACTAATTCTGTGTGTGTGTGTGTGCCACAGGTGGTCAATGCAGTGTGGGTTTTGCTTTTACTATGGTATGACATATGTTTCAAACAGTATGTGCATTGCACACATCGGGTATCTGTGTGTCAAATAAATATGTGTACATGTGACCTCAATCAGTACATAGGTGTGAAGCCTGCATACGACATGAATACAGAGAGGTACATCCCTCTTTGGAAAGTCTGATGATGTCAGCATCCTACAAATATTCAAGGAGAACATTAATCACCCCGTAATGCATATAGCGTGCCGTGTTAATGCGTATCTCTCTAATATCATAACATAGTTAGGCAGGGGTTTGATTCCTGCAAACGCCAAGTGTGGGTGTGTATGCCACAGGTGATCAGTACAGTGTGGGTTTTGCTTTTACTACGGTATGACATAAGTTTCAAACAGTATGTGCATTGCACACATCGGGTATCTACGTGTCAAATAAATATGTGTACATGTGACCTCAATCAGTACATAGGTGTGAAGCCTGCATATGACATGAATACATTTGTAACCTTTGACAGATTGTGCCGCTGCTTCACAAATCATAGGTCACATATGTATGTCTGTGTCAAGCTCGGCCAATGTAGTGATCCGTGGCCAAGGACATCTCTGCCACACACACCCATGACATGTACTATAGAGTACTGTGAGTGAGGGTAATTGCCGGGGTATATGTCAGACATGTTCATACACAACAATGACTGGCAATAATGGACAGTCATTATAGGTGTACACCAGCCCTGTGGATATGCATGCAGGCCCCTAATGTGTTATGTGAAACACCGAGGGACCACACAATACCTATGGATATGTGGATACCAAGGGACAGATGACATAACACATGTCTGTCTGTACACATTGGCACCCAACATACATGTTGAGGGCTACCACCTATGTGGTACTGTCGGGATAGTATGTATAGTAAATGTGGATGAATATGCCATAGATGGCTTACTGCTATACAGCATGTATTGGACAACAGGTATCTGTCTGTATGATACCCTTGTGTAGGATATGCGTCCCATCCAGGGAATGCAGTGTAGGCCAATGCATGCATTTCCAGATGTTGATGGACATATCCCTAGTGTATTTGCATGTACCTAAGAGGGCTATATGTCACACAGGTGTGGTCCCAGGAATGTGTGGCAGTCAATACCATCGGTTACTGTTATTGTATAGTACTGGAAGGATCCAACTGTTACTGAGTTCCCTACAACTGTGAGTCATTTGTCAGGACATCATCTAATGATTGGTTATAGTTATGCTGTTGAGATGGTGTATACTACCAGACTGCAGATCATTGACAGATATCAACAGTATCACCCACAGCATAGTGCCAACCCATGTCATACACACATGTGTACCCATGTTAGTACATATCTGTAGTAGAATGCATACTGGCCATCGAAAGATACCATGAGATGTTAACAATGTGTAGAACAGGGTATGTCAATCCCACATGTCCACTATGCACATACATGCAGACAGTGCACACACACCATGTTCACAGATGTACACCTGCTAATTTGTAATGCACACATCACACACGTACTGTCCACTCACTAACACATGCTGGCAACACTGTACACTTCAGCCAAGTGGCACATGGGTAGACATTACATACTCAGGACTAACACTGGTGTAAACAATGCTTCAATGACTATCACAGCTGTGATGCATAATGCCTGCTCAGGTATACCTACAAGGATATCATTACACTTTCCTGTTTCAACTTGCTACTATTGCTACACTGCTATAATGTCACCCTGTGCATCAGAACCATGTTAGCCTGTTCCTGCATCAATGTTACAGATGACAGGAGGTGGCATAGGTGTCATCATATGCACAGGGTTTGTTGTAGGTTTGCCAGAGCCCGACATTGACCCATCCAATCGGCATGTCTGTGTGTATGTGTGTGTGTGAGGGACAACAGTACTGCATGGGCCAATGTTAATGCAATGTGTGTGTGTATGTGTGAGCCCTAGTTGTATGCTAAATGTGTGTGTGTCTGCAAGCAAACAACTCCACCATGTGGCTGCCATATACGGGTGGTTGTGTGACAGCCACAGACTGTACCTGCTAGGCCATACAGATCACTGTCTCTGGCCATGGACATGGTACCAGTGCTTAGCAGGGGTGCTAAGGGCAGTATCGGGTACCAACCCTGACTGGGTGCTGCCATCAGAGGCAGAGGTATGATGACTGGACCCATGTCTCTGCTGTGACTGGCCAGTGCCACGTGCACGTGGTCTAGTAGGACGGTCAATGGACAGGCCAGCCCCAGCATTGCTAGGGCTGGTACTGCCACTACGGGAGCAGCTGTGATCCATGGTCCATCCACGACAACTGCCAGCTGATGCTGTTGCTGGCAGGCATCCACATCGGCTTCTCAAATCCGTCCCACACGGTCCTGGCTCATGGCTAACACATCGTGGAGGACATCTAATGTCTCCCTCCAACGGCTATCAATGACCTCGGTTTAATTCCAGATGGCACTGGCAAGGTCATGGATGCTGTCATTGATAGCAGTGTAATGGGCCCTCTGCGCCCTTAGTCCCTGTCAGGTGTACTGTTCCATATGTGCCTGTGCCTGCATTACAGCCTGGAACATACTGGAGGTTGTAATACCTCTGGGGGCACATCTGCCAGGGGCAATATGACCAGGGGTGCTCCCCAAGAACCCCTGGACATCTGCCTATGTGGTACCATTCCAGTAATCCTGCTATGGCTGCTGTGAGGGGATGCACGTGCCATAGGTACCAAACTCTCCTGGTCAATGCCAACTGTATGCTGTCCCTCAGCTAAGGCCATTGGTGACGAGGGATGTATTGGCAGTAGGAGTGTGCGCATAGATGGGGTTGACTGCTGTGTAGTGTCGATTGGTGGACCAACGACAGACCCTGTCAGACCTTCCTGTGCCATAATACATGTCTCATCATCTCTGCTATCAGTGGCGGTGACATCAGGTTCCCTGCTGCATTCAACCACCCCTAACTCAGCACCTGTGGAAGGAAGACAGGAAACACACTTTACAATCTGTACGTGATGTTAGCACACATGCACACATGCACACATGTACACATGCACACATGCACACATGATCACATACACACATGAACACATGAACACATGCACACATGCACACATGAACAAATGCATACATGCACACATGCACACATGTACACATGCACACATGCACACATGCACATAAATACACTGCTCACCACAGCACATACACACACACACCAGCAATTCAACACATACACAATAGTGGGTGATGGTGGGTGATAGCATCACAAGGCAAACAGTCACCAAACACGTGTCAACATGCAGAATATGTGTTGCTCAAGACCATGCAGTGGAAGTGTAGACAGCCATATCTAATGACATTATATATGGCTTTGATGCATGTGTGTAGTTGTTCAGTGATTGGGTACACCCTGGAACAGAGTGTGTACATGGACACAACATTGCTGTGCAAGTATTATCTGCTCTGCAATGTCAAGTGCACCATCACTCAATGGCATACATACCATGGCTGCATGTGTTATCTGAGTGACACATAGATTGCCATGTCTGATGACAGTGTCTGTGTCCATAGCACATAATAGTGGGCACAGGTGTAGTGAATGCATGCAATGTACAGACATGGGATGAGTGGTGCATGTAGATGTGAAGTAATCCCAATGCTCGACATGGACATTGTACAGTAGTTATGGTGAGTGTGGGACATATTGCAGATATGTCAGTGCCAGCCACGACATGGCATGTTACACGACTGCAACATTAAACACCACACATACCCAGTGTGTGTCATGTGACCTATACACCCAATAGCATTCCAGGACATATATGTGACTCTTTGTACAGATGGCGACTGATGTGCAGAATGTGTATACTAGCATATGTAAGCACACATGCAACATGCTATGCATGGTGTGTATAGTTGCATATGTTTGCACACACAGAACCATGAGGTGCACAGCAAAGACTGCTATGTGTAGTACTGTGGTCACTGTAACCAGATGGGGTGTACTACCATGTGCCATCATCATCATCATCATGCATCTTGTGGTCACTCACAGCTACTACTGTGTGACAGACCACTGCCTAGCATGCTGTACCTGAAATGCAGTGCCTTGGATACATTCACTATTACACAGCCACTTTGTACATGGGTGTATGAGGTGCCCAGTAGGAAGCATTGCCTCACATGACTGTGTTGTGACCTTACAGCGGGTGTGTGGTTACGCCATATGTAGCATGACTTTGTGTACTGCATGTGATAAATGTGTTATGTTGTGTACAGGTGTTGCAACTATGCCTATCCAGTGTGCAGTACGGGGTTGCCACAACTGTGTGTCATGCTCTGTGTATTGCATGTCAGTGAGGCAGCTACTGACATTACTGAGCTGTGCAACGTCTCACAGCAAACATGCACGGCATGCATTATGCGTAGGTGTGTTACATGTACATAGCCTACACCTCACCTATGACATGCATATTTCAGTACCAACATTGCAGGTATAACACATTCACCAGCATGGAACGGCTGCCCTGCCGTCACACCAGAGGGACCTACAAGAATATGAGAGGGTTCGTCAGTGGCCACAACTGTGGCATTGCTACAGTGGATATGCTAAACTGCAGTACAACAACAGTCAACAGTCACAGGTGTAGGGATATTATTCAAACTATCCATATTACACAACACTAGGCAGCTGAACTGTTAAACACACAGTACACATCTCACGTACACATAATCTAACAATACAGTTAACTGTAGTCTACAGATTGGGCATGTTACCTGCTTGCTCCAGGTGGATGTGCTGGGTGGCTCCGGCCTCCATTACAACACATGTCAGTGGTTGCTGTAGCTGTTGTCCAGGAGCCACCATGCTTAGGAGCAGCTCCTCCACTCTGGTGAGGGGGGATGAATGGCCACCCCTCCACCTGTGGCAAGCTGCTGTCTTTGGATATCAGACGCACGCCGCCGGAGTTGTCTAATTAAATCACTGCAGTGATGGCGTACCTGCTCATATGTCCGGTTATGCATGCCTATGTCATTTACCCAACTAACAAGTTCCTGCCACAGTGCAGTCCGCTCCTGCTGGTGCTGGCTGCTTCTGGAGAAGAGCATTGTGTACCGCTGAAATAGGCTGTCAAGTATCACCTCTTCCTCATCCACTGTATATGCTGGGTTGTGGTGGTGGGCCATCTGGATGAAAAAGATATGAACAACATGTGTGAGAGTGTCCTGTGTCACACTTTACACCTTTACCCACAGATATCACTTTACTGCCATATATACCATCCTATTGTCTGTCAGAGGTTGCACATGTTCAATACCACTTATTGGTTCTCAGGCCACAACTAACTAACACTGCCTGGCAGACTCTATATATCACACCACTATACAACAGTACCTGACACACTGTTTGTGACACATTGCACAACCTCAAGATAGGGATGTATATCACACCGATGCATGAACAGAGATGTCATCCATTGCAATGGATGTATAGTACAGGTACAGTAGTACCAATCAACCACCCTAGTCATTGATGCCATAGCCCTGCCTAACAGATGTGTTCAGTTGTTACTATAGGTGGTATACTGCTGTAACAGACTATATATGTTGCTCAACACACATTTACCCTGTAACACACATATGATTGCAGCCATTGTACAGGCATAATCACACACACATCAGGCAAACATACAATGCACCACTGTATGCCAACACAGATGAGCATTACCTGTGTACCATACGGTACTGTGTGCCAATACTAACACACCCTTATGTCTGCATTCTGTCCTCTGTGGAGACTACAGGAAACACACATGACATTGTTTCCAAGCAATGTTAACACACACCATACTGTGCTGTTTAGGCCTACAGCTTCAGGTAGTACTACAGTTCATATTGGTGATGGATTCACCAGCAGTACCACTCACTAAGCATACATGTATTGCTTTAGCCTACAATGAGACACCACATTCGTCAATGGAGAACTATGTCACATCATCTGCCGTACTACTATGTCTGCCTAAAAGTGCATTACACATCAGTTGCTGTCCTCACAGCTAGGATAGGCAATACCATGTCAGATGCAACATCACTCTAAGCTATCACAGACCTTGCACACATTCAGCATTATACTTATGCAACCTCACATAGCAGCTATTGCATTAAGTACATGTGTGAGTGCATAGTGTCATAGGTAGGTAATATGCTATTGGCCCTAGGGCCTACGGCAGCCTAGCCATATGCTACCCTGGCTTTTGACACACATGTACTTTGATTTCACTTGCCCCTGCCAACCTGAACCACAGAGGTGTTTCCTGGGGTGTATTACCAATCTCCCACACAATCATCAGGGGTATTTATAATAAATGCTAAGGAGCAGCCTTGATCGCTATTGCTATGTGGTCTATTCTGGTGTATGGCATATCTCTGAGATTGGAACCTATCCCTCCAGCATGTGCTGTTTAGTGAGCTGACAAGGTTTAGGGCCCTAGAGCGTGTATCCCGGAGGGATTGTGATATGTTGCCATGGTGGTTGTCACCCAGCTATGGGTGTGACATACCTCTGCATGTTTGGCAGAGGTCACCTCTGTGTGGCCAGTATGCAATACAGTGTACTTGTGGTTTTTTTGAGTCAGTCTGCATAGGGCATCTGTTTGCAGCCAATATTACCCTCTGGAGGGGGGGTCTGTCTGTGGCCTGTTCACCTGGTGTAATTGTAATGTGAACTACATACCACACAGGGCATTGTGATGAGCAGAGGGGAACTCTACCCTATACGTCCATAGCTGACACACCTGTTGTCATGACACATACCACACAGACAGATTACAGGTGTAGTGTGGCACTGTCTTCATCAAAGCAGAGGCTACTGTCCACCTGTGTTCCATGTTCCCTTATCACACCTTCACTGTTAGGTAGATCTCTACCTATGTGGTAGTTAATGGGTACACTGTTTTGGGAAGGTGGAATGGCACTGCAGTATCAACATTGTCTACAGTCCATGCCTTGGTCACTACACACCTGTTGAGGTACATATGAACCCATGTCTCTCTGTCTCTCTCTCTCACTCTATATATATATATATATATATATATATATATATATATATATATATATATATATATATGTAGATATATATATATATATATTTCTATGTAGATATATATATATATATATATATATATATTATATACATGCATATCTATACACATACATGTACACATCCATTGCTGTACACATGGATGTACATATAGGCACATGTACAGTCCACCTTTCATGGTGGGGATATCACTTATGCGACAGTTGTGGGATGTACAGGTATGTGATTAAATTGCACAGCGTTGTGCAGAATGCATGTGGGTGTCCTCAGCCCTTGTAGCATGAGCAGGCCTCACTGGCTATAACACAGCAGATCTGACAAATCTGTCCCACAGCATTTAACCACCACATGACATATATCAACACTACCATAGCTAGCCTTAGGTGACAGCCAACTGGGTTTGCCACTGGGCTGCCTTTTAGGACACATTATTGCATCAATCTAAATCAGCTTGGGTGGCTTGAACCCAATGAACTTTAATGGTTTCAGTCCTGCCTGAATGGTCAACAGCAGGCTGTCCTCTGGCAGAACAAACTCTCTAACCTTCTACCTAACACCCTTGGAGTACCACAAGGCTCTATACTAGGGCCCTTGCTGTTCTCCATCTTCATTAACGACCTTTATACTGTCATCCCAAAAGTCAGCTGTATCCAATATGCTGATGACTCTACTCTGATTTGCTCAGCCACATCTCCAATAGAGTTATGGTCAGCTACCCAGACCACCTTTAATACAATAGAAAACTAGCTTTCTGAACATCATCTGATCCTAAATCCCCAAAAAACTAAAATGCTGTTATTTTCACCAACACGTAGGTCTACTGCTTTCACCTTTACCATAAATTCAAGTGATGGCACAATAATCTCTCCTGACCCCTCTACAAAACTATTAGGTGTCATCATAGACAATAATCTAAAATTCAACCTACATGTTAACCAAACTATCAAAACCATGAATAAAAAACTAGGGTCACTTTACAGAATAAAAGCCTTCCTAACCCCTCCAGCTAAAATTGCCATAGCTCGCTCTCACCTTCTTTCAAACCTTCTGTATGCATCCCCTCTAATCTCAAATTTAAACAAGTCTGTCCTTAACAAACTCTCAATTTGCTACAACCACATTGCCAGGTTTGCCACTGGGCTGCCTTTTAGGACACATCATTGCATCAATCTAAATCAGCTTGGGTGGCTTGAACTAACCAGCCTAATCCAGTATAACCAACTGATTATGGCCTATAAAATCCTCTATAATCTGGACAATACTCCTGCACTTAAAAATATTATCACCCTCTATAACAATCCTAGACTGCTTCGATCCTCTAACAATCTATTAATTCAGACTAGCAAAATTAATAACACAGCCGGTGACTCTCTCTTTGCAAACTCTGTAAGTAGATCCTGAAACTCTCTTCCAGTTGATATTACCTTACTTTCCACTTTGGTCAATTTAAAATTAGACTCAAACAACATTTGCCACTTAACTGGCTATATCAATGTATCATGCCTGGCTAACTCTCTCTAGAATGTGTAAAAAAAATCTGTTAACCAGTTTGCTGTGTAATTTAATTTAATCCTGACTTGCGCTCAGGATTAACTCTAATCTGTTGAACTTGTTTAACTTGCTTACTTATGTAATCTCTGTAAATAGCCTGTTTATAATATGTAATGCTGGTATTATGTAATGCTTTATCTGCTTACCCTTGGAGCTTTTCTCCCTGGGCCTCCGCTGAAAATGGATATAGATCCAGTCGGACTATCCCGGTCAACAAATGTAAAATAAATAAAAAAATAAAATAAATATATATGTATACATATATATATATATATATATATATATATATATAATACACACACAAACACAGACACACACACACACACACACACACACACACACACACACACATATATATATATATATATATATATATATATATATATATATATATATATATATATATATATATATATATATATATATATATATATACTTTTTTTTTTATTTGAAAATATAAAGATGTAAGGCAATACTATGGCACTGTGTAGTTATATGTTCCCAGTACAACAATGGCACCTTCTTCTGTGGTAAATGTACCCCCGGATTCATGAATCCTCCGTGTAAGACTTAAGAAGTCTTACTCGGAGGCTGCAGTTGAACGGTATGACGTCAGCGTGCCATGAATATGCATGAGGGCACGCTGACTCAACTGTAAGTCTTACAGGGACCGTGTAAGAAAGCAAGGGGCATGTCCGACTGCTGAGCAGTCTAAATGTCCACGCCCCTGCAAGTGTTTTAAAGGTAAAAAAAGCAGATACACAAGAGCGAGTCCGCTCAAATGTCCCTGCACCCAACACCACCCTCCCTGATATTGCAAACCCCTATCACAGTTCTAAAACGCAAAACATTAAATTTATTTTTTTAAATTCCCAAAATTGCTGCCAGTATTTGCACGTGTGTGCGTGGGTGTGCCCATTAATTAGCTAGAGTTAGCAATTCTGACATGGAAGAGCATAAGAAAGAATGTTTATGCAAATCACACCCAATAGCGTAATGGTAGAGTGCTCGCACAAAGAAGAAGCATTCACGGTTTGAGTCCCACCACTCCCCTTCATATTTATTTTTTAAATCAGTATATGAAATAATACTTGACAAATATGTTTAAACATTACTAAAAAGCAGTGAAATGGCCAATGTATCAGTGAACAAAATAAATATTTTAAAGGATCCTGATATAAAATTGCCTGCAGTTAAGCAGCGCTTCTCCCAGTGCAATAGAGTTGCCCATAGTTTAATAGTGCTTCACCCAGTGCAATAGAGTTGCCCATAGTTTAATAGCACTTCACCCAGTGCAATAGAGTTGCCCATAGTTTAATAGCGCTTTACCTAGCGCAATAGAGTTGTCCATAGTTCAATGGCGTTTTACCTGGCGCAATGTGTTTGTGCAGACATGCGCGCCATAGAGCAAAGTTGCTTAAATGCAGCCACACCCCCTAGCCTGTCTGGATAGTATGAAAATAAAATGAATGACAAGGTTCGAGCCCAGGACTCTGTGTAGCAGAAGCAAAGTACAGAACCACTAAGCCATGACAACATAGGGGAAGCAGCCCCTATTAACATTCATATACTTACAAATGGTAGTTTAACAATTACTAAGCAGGTCTGCAGTCAGCCAAGAATTTTACAAAATGGCCAGTCACAAAAAAGTGTGGGAAATGCAGCATATTTAAGCCCCACAGGTGGGGAATACACACCATAACTGATTGTAGCTCACATCTGCAGTTAGAATGTGTGGTGTCGGAGAGGGAACACGCTTCTGAGTGCAATGTTGGGGCATCGAGGAGTCCAAATACATGGTTTGGCTCCTTGTCCACCGTCACGAGTCAAGACTTCTGCAGGACCAGTTCCAAGGGACGGAGTACAAGGCAGAGGCTTGGAACCGGTTAGCCTAGTGACCTCACCAGTCCCACAGGCGTTCCTCGGACTGGTGAGCAGGTCCCTCACCATCATGCAGACCTGAAGAGATGAAAGCAGGACCGCCTGAACCAATGGATACAGGTGGCCCGTGGGATGCAGGATGCCCCACAACTGAGTATGTAGCCATGGAATGAAGTATGTAATAATTGATAATGGAGTATGTATAACGGATAGGTAAGTCTCAATATCCCTTCATTTACTTTACAGCTGCAGGTGACCGTGCTACGAATCAGCAAGCCTATGCTGATAGGCTGCTAAGGCTGCCCACCAGGCAGGTTAGTGATTATTCTGCATGTATTGTTATATAAAATATGGGAGAGAGCATGAAAGAAAGTGTTGAAGTCCAATAATACAGCCATAAAATTGCCTGAATAAGTCCTCTGCATGTACTGTCAGATATAAACGTCAGAGAGGCAGAAAAAGTGTGTAGTAACCCATTAAGAAAGGTAACATATGTCTGGAATAATATCTCTGCAGGCACTGTCATATAACATAAGTGAGTGAGCCTGAAAAAAGATTGTTCTAACCTATTAATAAAGGTATAATATGTCTTGAACATGTCTGCCATATATACCATTAAAACAAATAAAGGAGTGAGCCTGTGGAAAAGTGTGTAATGTCATTAATAAAGGTCTAAAACCCAGAGTGTGTCTGTGTCACAGAGTCTGAAATGTTGTTGTACCCTTGAATTATACAAACAGTACTGTTTGAAAAGGTGCTGGCAACCCAGAGTTGTGCAGTCCCATATAAAGTGGGTGATGGAAGTGCTAGTAGCTGTGAAACATATATACAGTCCACAACAATCAGTTACTGGCTGGCATGAATAAGTAAACCTGGCACACATGTAACATGTAATTTTTTCCCCAGAAATGTGAGTGTGTGTCAAGAAATGCAGGGTTCTGTACAAATCGAAGTGAAAATGTCATGTGAAAACATCCCAGATATGTAGATCGAGAAATATAAATGCAATCAAGAAATATGTAGCAGTAACATCTGCATCCTGGACAGTTAGTATGTCAGATATAGGTCAGGCATATATTGAACTAGCCAAACCCATTACACAACCTAATGTATGGTGGCAAGTATAGTAATACAGGTAGGGGATATACGCTTGCAGTCACTAGGAATGTAGTGTAGACTAAAAGGTCATTATAAGATGTTAACCTAGGTTTTTTCTACACCCTACTGTATGTGCATAAACCATGCAATTCCACACCTCAATGGGTATGTGTAATCTTAAATGTTTGTTGGGACATATGTCCTATTGTTCTATAAATATTTGCATTCACGTTGATGCATGTGTCCTGTTTAAACACCACAATCATGGTGGCCTGTTGCTACCAAACATCCCTGCATGCTGTTGGAATAACCACTGTGGTTCAATATATGAATGTGTTATGCTTGCTGTTCAACTGTTGTACCCTTGGTGTGTTGGATTAATGAGAATATCATTGCATGCTGTTACAACTAATCTGGAATGCTGTTTCGCTTATGTTGTAATTAAACACACCTAATCACAGAACGTATGGGAAGGCTGGTCCCAGCGGACCCACCTGTCCCTCCTCAGCTGGCGAGTGCACCTGGCACCAGCAGGTCCGGTGCCCAGCCCGGGCTCCCCTCCTCCATTGGTCCTGTGCCACCTTTGTGTGGAAGCGCTGCAGGGGATGGGGCTCGTCCCCCCATGCAAGCGTGGGTGGAGAAGGGCCACCTGTCACCCTTTGAAGGCTCCGGGCTGTGGTGTGTAGGGAGATCCAGCGTTCAGTCGCTGATCCCCTACGCCAGCTTGAGGCAAGAGTGGCACATCTCACGGGTGAGCCTGCCTGTCCTACGCAGCCCCCAGCACAGCCACCCTCGGGGCTGTGAAGGTTCAGTGGTGACTGCCCATGGGTGGGGATCTCAGTTCCACTGTTACCATTTGTGGGCTCATGGGCTTGCGATTTCCAAACATCTGACCCCGTCAATTGTGTTCACCCACCCCATGTGTCATACACCGCCCCTGTATGCATCTTGTCTGTCTTGTCTTGTCTGTTTAACTTCCCAACCTACCTCCCCGGACATACCTACTTCCTCTACCTCACTTCCCACTCTCACCTGAAAAAAAAAAAAGGGCAATCTGTACCCACAAAAAAATTATGCCCCATACATAGCTGCCCATTTTACACACATGTCCATCAAACAAACATGTAAGCTGATAATTAGAATTGGCAGTACAACATACTTTGTTGTCTTCACCCCTCTCCCAGGGGTGGAAGGTTTCAAATTTCGCTCCAAATTCATTGCATATGCACAGCTGTTGCTGTTAAAGAAATGGGCAGCTATGGACCTTCCCTACACCAATCCTGCACATCCTGAGCTTGTTTACCTACTGTGTGTCCCACTTTGTGCCCCACTTTTCACCACTTTCCAATCTCCCCATTTTCTTTTCTTTAAAAGAAATTAGCGCGGTGGTTAGCGGGAGTAAGCACTTTTAAGCAGTAGTAAGTGGGATTAAGCGAGTGTGCATATGTGTATGCTCAGCTAAGCATCACGCAAACCAGCACAAACCCTCTTGCAACTGCTTAAAAGTGCCTTAGTCACTCTATGGCAGGGCCCTTGTTCTCTCAGCAGCAAAAGAAAAAAACACTGCCAGTCTCGAACCCCAGATCATTGACACAATAGACTGCGTGGATTACCACTAAGCCACAGCAGATAAATGAATAGCTTGGTTCTGAAATAAATATATCATGCATTACAATGAGGGAATGTAAATGGAAATTAGAAATGGTATAACACAAATCCTTTTCTGTGGGTCTTTACCAGCAGTGGTTGTGGAATTGCATGACATGACTGTGAAAGGAGAACCAGCCATCCTAGCAGGGAATAATGTTACAGTAGCACCTTACAAACACCACACAGTATCAGACCAGGATTATTACTGGTGTCAGGAATACAGTGCAATAACCACATTTGTATGGCAGTTAATTGTGTAAGTGAGAAAAAAGTACATACTCCCATGTATCCTGTGTTAGCATTTGGAGGGGTGTTTACATGTCTACACTGAGATGTGTGTACTGGGAGCAGCAACATTCAGGTTTGAGTACAACATGCATATAACTGGCTACAACCCTAGCATCAGATAAGAGACATATACCAACCTTCAGACTGACACAACGGTGTCCAGAGCAAACAAGCATGGGCCCCACCTTGAAAATCTGAAAGGGCTACGCCTACCTAACCTAGCATTTTATAGCAGTGGGCTGCAATCAAAGTGACTAATACAATTACCAAACAGCAGGCTGCATGCAATTACTGAATGGTGGGCAGCAATTGGTACAGAGGCTGTCACATGCACAAGTGCAGATACCTAGAAAAGCAGGCTGTACCTGCAGTCCACACATGCAATTATATCATTGCAGGTGCTGTGAGATAGAGAGTGAGAGAGAGAGAGAGACACACACACGGACACAGACACAGACACAGACTGAGACAGAGACAGAACAGAACAGAGTGAGAAACAGAGACAGAATGTTGAATAGAGGGTGAAAACCAAAAAAAAAACACCAATAAAAAAAAAACTACAAAACCGTAACACACGGAGCAGGGAAATACTAAGGTAAGGTATGTAACTCACATGTATGTGTTGGCATGTTGTAGATGTTCCTGAAGAGTACTCTACACACTGCAAATCATCTATGTGTGGCAGTGGCATGTATCTATCTGTATCTGCACATGTGCATAGGGCAAGGGACATACTGCAACTGTTAGTGAAGGGTGGACAGATATTTGTCAGTGAAGGTTGATATGTGCATATATCCATGTAGGCCGTAGTGTGTGGCTTAGAAAACAGCATGCAGTGCACAGGAGCGGCCGTAGGTCAACTGGTACCCTAGGCAAAAGGGCTCCACGGCACCCCCTACCACACTTCCTGGTGCCCCCATCCTTGTCTTACTACACCACATAAATAGTGGAAAACACCCCTGCTAGAGCGACCATTCAGGTAGGATTGAAACCATTGAAGGGCTCTAGTATCTAGACAGAATGTTTGCAGGGTGTGGATTAAAAGTTGGTGATCAACCATATCGAATGCCTTAGAAAGATCCAAGAAGAGGGCTGAGGATATATAATTATTTTTGCGATTATGGTTTATGGTGTTGGTAAAGGCTAGGAGGGCTGAAGCAGTGCTGTGATGAGGACGGAAGCCATGCTGAGTGTCTGCCATAAGGTGATTCTGGATTAGGTGGTGCATGAGTTGTCCATGAACACATTTTTCCATAATCTTTGCAAGTGGGAAGAGTATAGCTACTGGCCTATAATTGGAGAATTCAGTAAAGCTGCCTCCTTTGTGAAGTGGGAATACATAGGATATTTTCCATATGGTGGGAATTTTAGCTTCTACTATGGTTCAATTGATTAGTATTGAGATTGGGTAAGCAATAGCATCAGCTAATTTTTGTAGGTACTCGGCAGGGAGTTGATCAGTAGAAAGTGTAGTGGGTTTTAATTTTTTGATCAAGGTATGGATAAGTGAAGTGGTGACTGGTTGGAAGCTGAATGCGAGTAGGTTTCTAGGGGTGCTACTTTCAGGACCAGGGGAGCTAGGAGGTAGTTGGCTAGCTAGAGCTTGAATTGTCTCAGTAAAGAATCAGCTAAAACTGTTAGAAACATCTTCAGGGGTTTTATCAATAGTAGCAGCAGGGACTGGGGTTGAAGTTTGTCCAGGATGTAGTAGATTATTTAAACCTGCCCAAAACATCTGAGGGTTATTTTGATTTACTGTCTGTAAATTACAGTAGTATTGTTTTTTGTCTTGTAAAATTGAATTTTTGGTTTTGTTCCTGGATTGCCTGTATTTAATGTGATCTTGAGGGTCTTTAGATGAACACCATAAAGCCCATGCTTTATTTCTAAGGGTAATTTTGAGTTTAGACTCTTTAGAAAGCCATGGCGCAGTTTTTGCCTTGGTTCTCCTTGAACAAACAGGTGCATGCAAATCAAGGATCTCAAGGAATTTGTTGTTAAAGTATGCTACTGCTTCCTGATAAACGTGAAAGGAGGATGCAAAAAACACTTATAAACAAACAAAGCACCCTGAACCACTGCTAGGTAAGGCACACTGATTTAATAAGCCAAACAGATCACTTGGAAATAGTATCTGATGAAGTTCAGTGTGCCTTACCTAGCAGTGGTTCAGGGTGCTTTGTTTGTTTAATGCTACTGCTTCCTCTAAGGGGAGGTGTTTTAGAATAGATCAGTTACATGAGTTTAGTTCTTGATGGAATTGACAGGGTCAAAGTTTTTATTGTTTCTAACCTTTCTGAGTAAGGGTTGTTGGGAATTAATGGTTTTGTGCTTAATTACATATGTGAGAAGGTGATCGCTTAGGCCATCAAGGAGGGTACCAGAGGTGTACAGATGGGTGTGACTGTTTATGAGTACCCAGTCAAGTATGCTTTCTTTTTGGTTGGGTTTACCTATCCTGGTAGGGGTGGATATAATTTGTGTAAATGCATGCAGTTTAATATGGGTGGTTGGGGATTCTGAGGAACAGGTGCCCCAGTCTATGTTAAAGTCTCCAAGTAGTAGGGTTTCTTGTGGGTAGTGACATGATAGCCAGTGCAGGATATCTTCAAGTGTAGATATATTGTTACCTGGGGGAATGTACATACAGATGATATTAATGCATTTATTTTTATTAAGTTGCAATTTGGTGGCAAGAATCTCTGAGTTATTAATCTGAGGTGGTTGTATTACATCTATGGTGACATTCAACTCAGATTTATAGAGTACAGCTACCCCACCCCCCCTTCCTCAAAGCATGATCCAGACTGTGTATGTTGTACCCAGGTGGTAACACTTCATTGTCTTTAGTGTTAGGTTTTAACCAGGTTTCAGATAAACAGAGAATCTCAGGGGAGCGGACATCCAGAAGTGCATGCAATTCATGTACCTTGTTATTAATGCTTTTAATATTGAGATGACAGGCTAGGAGAGAGTTAGTTGGCCTATTAATTTTAAGTTTGTAGCTTAGATTGCAAGTAGAGAGGGTATGAGTCTCTGAATTGGGTCGGCCAGGTTTGGGGTGAATATCACCACCAAGTATTAGGTTGAGTCTATACTTGGTGATGAACTTCAGGAATTTGTTTATTAGTTTGTGGTAGTGTTTGGATCTAAAGCTAATGTGCCTGGGGTTGAGATGTTGATAGACTGAACAAGATGTTGGATAGGATCTGGTACTGTAAGTATGGTTGAAGGTGGAAGGATTTACAGCTGGGGTCATAATATGGCCTTTTGGGACATGAAATCCCGTGAGAAACTGGTTTTCATACAAGGTAAGGAGGTATGGTGCGAACAAGAGGGGTAGTAAAGAGGAGTATATCATTATTTGTGATTCAGCTAGTGAGTTAAGGAACTGTTTTACCTGGTGATGCAACACCAGAAGATAGAGTGGTGAGGTAAAGGTACTGGAAGGGGGATGGGAGAATGCCAGATGAAAGCTAATAGGTGCTATTAAAATCTAGGTAGAAGAATGGGGGTGGGTGGAATTATCCCAGATGAAAGCAGATAGGATCTAAAAAGTGGGGGGAGTGGCTATAGTACTATAAATTTACTGGGGGTGGGAATTGGGGGCAGGGAGGGGAGTAAAGAGAGCCTGAGTGTAGCGAGGGCGAACATAGCGGGGATATTGCAGTTTACAAGGTTTCCTAAGGTGTCCTAAAGCTATAAGGTAAGTATTATAGCTCTTAATGTAAGAGTCAATTTACTTAAGTTACAGGGGAAGAAGGCAAACACTCAAGTAGAAAAAAAGATCCCTATGGCTGACCAATATAGTGACCTGCTTAATTACAAAGCACTGTAAGTGAAAGCTTAACAAATGCTTTTTGTGTGCAACCTACTCTGTTTAAATGCTGAGAGAAACTAATTGCAGTCCTATAGACACGGTTTTGTAGGGAACTGTATAGTTCAACTAGGACAAAAGAAAAGCAGAGATTCTAGGGTAAGCATGAAGGCAACAACAGGCAGTTATTTTATAATAATATATTCAGAAAGGTTTGGTGGGGGGGCATAAAGTAGCATACTTCAGAATGAACTAAGACTTATAGCTAAGAAACCTAAGTAAGAAAGCAATGCAGTAAATAAACACTTGCCAGATTTTAAAGATATACCAGAAAAACTAAATCAATTGTTCACAATTGTACAACTGGAAAATTGCCAGTAAAAGCACTTCAGGTATAGCTAGCCCAAGTTATTCAACTCATAAAAGCACTTCTTCAATATGTGTGTGTGCAATTTAAACATTTAAAACACACAAATATTACCACAGAAATTCAGTAAAGTCACTAGCTACTTATAGAGCCTCTTGAATAGAAATAGAGCAGTCTGTGCAGAATCAAAATTTAGCAGCAGGTCATTCAGTTACACAAAACCTCCATAAAATTTACTCTGAATCACACCAGGTCAGCCAAGGGAGGAAGAGGGAGGGAAATCCTAAGCACCTAGATTTGAAAATGATGCCCTGTACTGAATTGTAGCAGTTTAACCTGTTTGAGGAAAGAGGGTGGTGGGGAAAAAGAGAAGGCAGTAGGAGTGGTTACAGGGAATATCCTGATTGACTCAAGACACCACACCAGAGATAAGTTGAATGTAAGGGCCTAAAATCTGCACTCAGCACTATAATGTTATTTGCACTCAGTACTTTAATTTTAATGTTACTTGCACTCAGCACTGTAATTTCACTTATGTTTAGCAGGAAAGACAGACCAACAGTGTACAATTTTGGGAATTTTTACAAGGGTTACTTGTTCAAATGTCAGGCTGTTGCAGTTTACAAAGTTTCCTAAGGTGTCCTAAAGCTATAAGGTAAGTATTATAGTTCTTAATGTAAGAGTCAATTTACTTAAGTTACAGGGGAAGGAGGCAAACACTCAAGTAGAAAAAAGAGCCCTATGGCTGACCAGTATGGTGACCTGCTTAATTACAAAGCACTGTAAGTGAAAACTTAACAAATGCTTTTTGTGTGCAACCTACTCTGTTTAAATGCTGAGAGAAACTGATTGCAGTCCTGTAGACACTGTTTTGTAGGGAACTGTAGAGTTCAATCTGTTTAAATGCTGAGAGAAACTGATTGCAGTCCTGTAGACACTGTTTTGTAGGGAACTGTAGAGTTCAATCTGTTTAAATGCTAAGAGAAACTGATTGCAGTCCTGTAGACAACATTTTGTAGGGAACTGTAGAGTTCAATCTGTTTAAATGCTGAGAGAAACTGATTGCAGTCCTGTAGACACCATTTTGTAGGGAACTGTAGAGTTCAATCTGTTTAAATGCTGAGAGAAACTGATTGCAGTCCTGTAGACACCATTTTGTAGGGAACTGTAGAGTTCAATCTGTTTAAATGCTGAGAGAAACTGATTGCAGTCCTATAGACACCGTTTTGTAGGGAACTATAGAGTTCAATCTGAGTCACACCAGGTCAGCCAAGGGGGGAAGAGAGAGGGAAATCCTAAGCACCTAGATATGGAAAAATATATAAAATATATATATATGTACACACACACACACACACACACACACACACACACACACACACACACACACACACACACACACACACACACACACACACACACACAGGGAAACTGCTGCTGATAAAGATTCACATATTATTACAAACTGTACTGAAATTTTCAGTCAAAGTTCTAGGCAAAGTAAACACATCTTCCTGATTAAACAAAAACTATGAAAAAGTTTTGCTTGCAATAAATTTTGTAAATTACAAATAATAAAACAATAAGCAATAATAACCATTAATTTCGTGGTTAGTATAAAATTAAACTATGCATTTAGAAAACCCTTAGTACAGTGCATGATTTGGACAAGTTTTAAATAAATGTCAGTAAGCTTCTCTCCTCAACCCATTTTGTACATGAGGTTAGTCAATGTGTCACTTCAGCAGTGACAATCATCTAGAGCCAAGGTTTACACTGTTGGGTGGCTACTCCTGCTGTGGTGGTTCATTCGTACCACTCACTCGCACCTACAGTCAATTTACAGTGTCTAATCCACTTACTGCATGTCTTTGGAATGTGGGAGGAAACCAGAGCAAACCCACATGACTGCAGGGAGGACATGCAGACTCTGCACAGAAGGCACCCTAGCTGAGAATCAAACTGGAGAACCTCTTGCTGTGAGGCAGCAATACTAACTGCTGCACCACCACACCACTGCAACTGCTAAACTGAATTGTGCTTCAGTGACTTGGGACCTTTGTTCATAATGCTACTGAAACTGAAGTAACAAGACAAGAAGGATAGCAGGTTTCAGAGGAATAAAACATACAAAGGACTTGTAATACATGGTTGCATGACTGTGCTAAGCCAGATCATGTGTGTACCTGATACTAATGGATTGACAGTCTCAATATGGACTTCTGTTGCTTATACACAACACCTGCTTAGCATTTTGTAGTATATGCCCAGCCTTAAGTTTTAAATAGCAACTCAGAATGGGCTTAAATTCATAAACAAAACCATTACGTATTATTTAATATGCATTTGAAAAATTATACCTTTAATTTTCCATGCTTATTCAATAAATGTGCTCTTCGTTGCTTCCTGATCCTATAGCCAAAACACCGTTACTCTTACCTTCATTAGTAGTGAATGCATAGAATTTTGACTGAATTGCAATCTAGAACCGGACTGAGCAATAATGGGGTTTTACATATTCATGCCATCTTTAGTGTGCTAAACTTCCCACATCTTCAAACTAATACAACTGAACTCCTTTCTTAACACCTATGGCCACAACACAGATATAGTATGTATCACTGAATCCTGGTTAAATTGTTACAGGATTCAACAGCAGACTAGGAATACAGGTGGGTGGAGACAGGAGTGGCCTTAGGTCAACTGGTGCCCCCTATGGAGAGGGCACAATGGCACCGCCCACACCATCCAGTGTCCCCATCCTGGTCTACCTACACCAAATAAATACTGGTAAAGTGCCCCCACTAAAGCAGTGCCCTAGGCGGCCGCTTAGTTGGCCTATGCCTAAGGCCGGCTATGGGTGGAGAAACCATGATACATACAAAATAAAAGCTCAAGGCATGTCTGTCTTAATCCAAAGACATGCAGCAATGAGTACACTCTAAACCAGGGGTGGGCAAACTTTTTGATTCGTGGGCCACATTGAGTTCTAACATTTGACAAAGGGGCCGGAACAGGAGCAGATAGATGGCATGCTTTGAAAACATCACCTCATTGGGGGAAAAATACACATCTTGGGATATGGAGAAAACATGTGCTTTAATTTCCAATGAAATGAAGAAAAGTTATTGCAATGCATCTTTCAGTGTTATGATTAAAAATGTGTTTAAACTGAAGACTTAAATTTCTTTATTTCAATGTGTAATTTTTCAGATCTTGATTGTTTAATGGGTTATATAAAAATGCAATAATTCAAATTAAGGTATTTGCTTCCTCCCTCTTCTTCAATCTCACTACAGAAATCCCTGACATTCCCTTTAATAAACAGGACTTGATTTCTCATCATATGCTGTTCCATTGCTTCCATAACCACATAAATAAAAAAAAAAAATTTTAAATCTCATAAATGTACAGCATATTTCACTTTATTTGAATTGCATTACCCTAGACATGCCTGGACTTTTCATAAACATGCTGTATAACTATAGCTGTCAGGGGACAGATTTGGGGTCTGTGCATTTAATGTACATTTGCATCTGGACTGGAGTACAATGCAGTTGTACAAATGAAAGGAAAACTACAGTAGGATACTTTAAAGAACCAACATGAGCAGGAAGGAAATGTCCAAAGTTGAAAGAAAGACATTTCTTGTGGGAAGGTGGGAGGCTGAGTCTGTGATGAATATTAAGCAAGCAAAGCAACCAAACTATAGTGCAGTTCAGTGTGACAACCCAACTGTTGGGAACACACTAAAAGTACAAATATTCAATGGAGTGCCTAGTGATGTGGAGAGAATGCACATTTTACTTATTTTAAGCAGTCAGATCATTTCTTTTTTTTGAAGGATAAGGCAAGAGAATAGATAATGAAGCAGATCGCTCACACACACACACACACTCTTCACCTTTCAAATTTGCATTCACTAATTTCACTCACTTTCACACACACACACACACACACACACACACACACACACACACACACACACACACACACACACACTTTTCACCTTTCAAATACACACACACACACTTCACCTTTCAAGCCTGCATTCACTCACTTTCTCTGTCTGATCGCCACACACACACACACACACACACACACACACACACACACACACACACACACACACTCTTCACCTTTCAAACACACACACACACACACACACTTTACCTTTCAAATCTGCATTCACTCACTTTTTCTCCACACACACACACTCTTCACCTTTCAAACCTGCATTCACTCACTTTCTCTCTCCGATCGCATACACACACACACACACACACACACACACACACACACACACACACACACATTTGTTACCTTAAAGAAAACTTCAAAGCAAGCTGTACAGCAACTCCCATTCTGCCTGGAAAACTCTGCAGTTTTATGGTGTAAAAGTCCTGAGCTTAAATCCAAAACGGCGGGCAGTCCCATTATTCAAACAATGTCCCTTGATCTTAATTCCCAAAACCACAAAAATGAAAAGTCTAAAAAGACGAAAAATCGGAAATGAAGGGGTGCCTTGGCGGGCCGAATCAAAACGTTTAACGGGCCGCATGTGGCCCCCGGGCCGTAGTTTGCCCATGCCTGCTCTAAACTGTCAAATCACACAGCTTCACATCGACAAGCATCGCAAAACCTAAGATTACTTTAGCCCTTTGGCCCACAAATGCCACAAAATTCACACAATTATAACTCCTACTTAATGACATCTTTCCATGCATTACTAATCACAAAGTCATTATATCCTCAGTAACTGCAACTGTAACCTGTTCAGGTTGAACAGCTCCAAATAACTGACTATCCTACTGACCTTTGCTTTACTGAATTAATGTAAGAGTCCAATATACTCACGTTTAGATAAGAAAAGGATTCCCTTATGGATCTTCTTATAACAAACATTTCACAAGCAATAATTAACACCAACATATTTGCCCCTTGTGCTAATGATCACTAACACCTTTTATTTCAGATAACAGCTACACATAACAAGCCTCTACCAAAACTTTCTACCTTCTGAACCAAGACCCTTAGGAATATTACAGCCCTAACCTAAAATAGGAATTATCACAAACAAATTGGCAACCATTCCCTCAAAACGCAGACCCTACCAAGACTGTAGACTCCTTAAAAACATTTTCTTCAACCTTTATGACAAATACCTTCATACAGTAACCCAGTTATTTGGGCACACACAGATGCATAGACACACATGTGCATACACATGCATGCACACACACACACACACACATACACACACACACACGCACACACACACACACACACACACACACACACACACACACACACACACACACACACACACACACACACACATACACACACACACACGTGCGCACAAAATAAATGTCTCACAAATGAACTTAAAACCTTATTAAAATTGAATGATGAAGCATGGCACAAATGAAAAAAATGACTATTGTCTGAAACCAACAACAAGTTTATAGCACTCCGAAACTTGGCCAAAAAAGTCACCAGAAGATATAAAGCTAACTTCCTTCATGCCATTCAAAATTTACTGATAAAAACTTTGGAACTTCATTATAATCTCACAAGATGTCCTCCATGTAGCAACATTCTGCAAAAAAATTGTATTCCCAACCTCTCAGTTTTACATCAAAAATTTCCTTAATTCATTATCTTTCCTACCTTTCCTCCACATGCTGCAAATAAACCCACCAGTCCTCAAACCTGAACCCCACATTCATTTTTGCTTTTTTCATTTTCATGAAAAAATAGCGAATGAAAAAATTAAGAAATATGGAGATAAAATCCACACAATTGCCCCCACAGGTGCATATGAGCTTCTGCCTTGGTTTATCATCCTATACAAAGATTATATACTTTCCACCCTTCACTGTCTATGCAACCTTTCTCTCTCCTCCAGCACAATGTCTACACTGTGGCAACAAGCAATAATAAAACCTATACCTGAGCATCCCAAACCAGAAATCCCCAAAGACCTTAGGACAGTTTCAATCCTACTCATCCTAGGCAAAAGGCTTTGAGAAACTAGTCTTCTCCCATTTTACAGATTATACCTCACCATACAGCACTGTCTTGACAGAGCAGCATGGCTTTTAGGCTGGTCATAGTACCATGAGAGCCCTAAGCACCCTGCATTAACTTGGGCAAAGGACTTTTAACAGGCGCCTTCTTCACTGACCTGACAAAATCCTTTGATTTGGTGGACCATGATCTTCTGTTAAACCACCTTATCTCAGCTGGAATCAATGACTCCTTCTCATGGTTCCTAAACATCCAGGACAAGAGAAACTTCAGAGTCCAAATTAGATCTTGGTTTCCTCCTTTCTCATTCCAAATGAAAGGAGAACCTTAATACCTCAGTGATCCATCTTATTCTCTCCTCTTCTTTTATTATTAATTAATCACTTACCCATGGACCTCCAACAGGTCAGTATTATTCTGTATGCTGTTAACATAGTAATCAACAGAGCCAGATCTTCCCATTTGCCATCAAAACAGAACTTGAAGAAGAACTTTCCTTACTCTCTAATTGGCTACTTAAAAATACATTTATACTCAGTACTAAGAAGACAAAAATCTACTATCTTCAGTAAAAAAAAAAAACAAAAAAGAAAAACAAAAACAAAAAAACA
The DNA here is from genome assembly GCF_019279795.1 of Protopterus annectens. Lineage (NCBI taxonomy): Eukaryota > Metazoa > Chordata > Ceratodontiformes > Protopteridae > Protopterus > Protopterus annectens. Next base: position 192,860,318 of record NC_056726.1, read on the forward strand.
AAACAAAATAAAACCAGGAACTTTCCACTGTCCCCACACAATGGGCCATTCTACTTAGCAATCAGTTGCCATTAGAAAAAATAACTCAGTCCAAAGACATGTGTCTGGAACATTTCTCCCCAGGCCTCCTCTGAAAATGGGCTCCATCCCAGTCAGACTTTCCCAGTAAACAAATGTTAAATGTTAAATTTCAAGTACCTAGGTATCTTACTTGACCAAAATCTAAACATTCAACATCATATCTCTACTAATAAATCAAAAGTTAGGTCACTACTTTTCTGGTTGAAAAGTTGCCTCACTTCTTCTTCCACTGCTACTTGACCCAGCTGTAGGTACAGGGATTCTGATGGTACAGATAGAGCAAGGTCTCCCATTTGACCTCCCTTCAAACCATGATGAACAATATATGTATATTCATCTCCCTGGTCCCAAAAAGAATGCCATTGCAGTAGCCTTCAAAAGGCAAAATGTCTTTCAATTAAACAAAGGTGCAACCTACTTCTGGCCTCCTACACCTATAAACTCAAACCTATAGACTTCCTCTTTTCTGCCAGTAAATTAATTAGAAGATACAGTACCTATAACCTGAGATACCAAGCCCATGAAATTCCTCCTTACTAACAATTAGGAACAGACTTCATGGTACTGACCACAGTTTTTCAGCACTAGACCACAGCATATGAGAATCTTTCCCATGAAAGATATGCTCACTGCTTTCCAAGCCGTCCTTCAGTACCTAACTTGTAGCATAATCTAAACCCATTCCCCTCCCTCTGTACTCATTTTGTTAACAGTGGACTGTTAGTCAATCCATGAAGTCACCCCTACTTCCTCTTCTTTTTTCTTCTACACATTCCTTTTGTCCTATTTTAATTTTTCCTTCCTTCTACCTTGCATCTTTCACTGTACACATATTTTTTCATAACATATGTACTGAATATTTGCTATGTATATTTCATTTTGATTTATGTAATTTGTCTTACAGTTTAAATGCTGGCAATTATTTGCCATCATTGTTTTCCTAGTTGTAGTGCTGATAACTTGCTTGTAAAAAACATTCCTCATTGTTCATTTCTATGAATGCATCCATTTGAAGCTCTCAGTTTGTTTCTTTTTATTTATTTATTTAAGTTTGATGACCGGAGAAGTCCACTGGGCCTAGAAGAGCCTGTTTTCAATGGAGGCCTGGGGAGAAAAGCTCCAAGAGTTGCAAGTTACATTTACTTTTACAAAGGACATAGTCTATACAGTTCATTACACAAAATTCAAATAATGTCCATGTTAGTAATACATTTCAAATAAGTCCCATGTTACTTACAAACAGGGTTGCCACATTGTAAAGAAAAAAAAGAAGACAATAATTCAATACAGACTTTTCAATATTTAACATAAAGAGAAGCTTATAAGTTATAATTCAACTGTAGGTGTAAAATCTTCACATATACATAGCTGCTAGCTATTGGTAGGTTAGAAGAAAGAAATATGCAAGGAGAGGGAAAAAGTATAATTTACATTGGAGAGTACAGTATCCAAGAAAATATAAAAACAAGTAGAGAGATAGTTTTGGGGGGGATAGATTAGGAGAGATGAAATAATATTAGAGGTAGATTGGAGAGTATAGTGGCATACATTTTTGAGAGAGGTTAGTTGTAGGGGGGTTATTATGGAGGGATGAAATAATGTAAGAAGTAGGTAGATGAGTCAGTGAGAGGCAGAGTGGGGAGATAAAAAAGGCGGGGTATTAAGTAGGAGCATGACAAGGGCATTCTCATTTGGAAGAAAGATATGACAGTAGCTGAGATGTGTATTGTGTATGGTTGGGAAGGTTACAAATGTGTGTAGGGAGAGAGTTCCGCTGTTTGGCTTTTGTATATTGTATTCTCCTAGACTGAGCATAAAATGGTCAGTTGTGATCAGCGTTTTGCCCTCGTTAATGAATGAAAACAAATTAATAGATTAAGCTTACAGATGATAGGCTCTTTCCTGTGAAAAATAAAAGCCACCCTATCAGAAGTTTGAGATTTGACACTGAGAATCCTGAAGCTCTGAATAATAAAGCATAATCCTGGAGATAAAAACACAAAGGCCGAAACTTGCTGTTACCCATTAAAATATATACTTTTTGCAGGGACAAGCCACCCTCATCTCATCCCACGTTGGGGAGCCTGCATCCCTATACACCTCTACTTATATTTACTAATTCCAAGCTCTCTTTAACTCAGATAAGGGGGATTTCTCTGAGATACTGTAATTTTTAAATTATTCAGCATTTCAAGAATAACACAAGTGGATCTTGGAAATAGAATGGAAAACCCAAACAGGCTAAAATTATTGGAGAATGAAGAATGGTATATCATCACATGAAAAGTAAGAAACACTGAGAAATAATAAATATTAGACTCAATGTGAGAGAACATTGCTTCATTTGGGGAGCAGACAGATGCAGTGGCAACTGAAAGTGATTGATGAACTCTTTAAGAAATGCGACAAAATTGGACAGAGCCAAAACTGGAGACATATATGTTCATATGTTAGATAACCGAAATAAAATTAGATAAGCAGAGAGAAAACAGGCAGGATAGCCAAAAAAAAAAAAAAGCCAAAATGGAAATCCGAACACTTAGATGGTTTACTAAGTGGGTACAAACTTGACACACTAACCTGAAGACTGACTGGAGCTTTTAGAAAACTGTTAGCAAAAGGACAAAAGGCTAAATGGAAATGGTTTACACCAGCACACTGCCACTTACTGAACGGGTTGGGTAACTGAGAGTATAAATGGATGCTACGTTGGTCTAAAACAACACATGCAGGTAGATTTGCAATAAAGATTTCTTTACAAGCTGTTTAAATAAAAGTAAATAAAGATTACCTTTATTCACTTACCATAACTATTAACATGAAAAGGAGCATAATATAAGCATCAAAGGTTGAGGCAAATGCTCTGTTGCTGAAGCAAGACCCGTTTAATGAGGTTTGAATACCAAGAAAATCTAATCATTAATTTAATTCTTATTTATTTTGTTCAAAGTTGGAGCTGCAACATGTCTAATTTTATTTTCTAAGCACATGATTCAGCCTTTTATATTTTTGCTATGAATGACTAAACATGCAATTTTACAAATACCTAGGTGTTATTTAAGATGAAGCCATCAGTAAAGATTATCTGTCTGAAAAGCAACATTTTAAACTGCATTATTTTAGTATGGAAAAAAAAAAAAGAAAGAAAACTTTAACTGTTTTGAAGATTACTGATGAGTTTGTTTCTAAGCTCATCAGAAAGACATACAAGGTACATTTTTCGTTCCTCAGATGTATCTGAAAATATAGGGATATATTCAGTTAGCATATTTCTTTTCTAACAAGTACCAACACCCATGAATAGCAGTCACATTTATGATCTTTTGCTTAAGGCCTTGTGCATACTGACCTAAACTGCAATTCATAAAAGGATATTTTTCTTAGATTATGTCTGCACCCATATACCAATGTAAGCAGAGTATGATATGTAGAACAGTGGGTAGACATTTATCACATATTAGAATAAACTGATCGTACACAGAAAATATAAGATGTCAGAGCTGGGGTGTTGCTCTATCTAAATAAATACATGCATAAGTGGAATACAGGCTATTATGTTTGGCATAACCTGAACAAGTAAACACAAACAAAAATGAGCAAACTTCTTAAAACGGACTCCGTTATTAAATATTGGTAAGCGCTTTCACTGACAATAGTATGCCAGCTTCATCAGACCAACAAATCAGTTTGAAATATGATTAAAATTTTTCAAACTAAACTTTTAAATACATCCAAACCATACCAATTAGTAAATTAAGTACTTACATGCTAGTTGGTCATGTGATCAACTTCTTTTAAAATTGCTTAAAAGACACTATCTTGTAAAAACACTGCTGAACCAAGACTTTGTAACAAGCTAACAAAGTGCAGACATAATATGTACCAAGAAAAATGTACAAAACCAAACCCTAGCCTGGGCTATATATGTCTAAATGGCAAAACTTTATAAAAGTAAAGCTTGTGGGCCCCACTATAATATCAGATACTTCTAATCTGAACAAGGCATTATAGACTATTCTGATTTATCTGTCTGTGTAGGTAGATGCATGCTTAACTATTTTAGCCATATGTGTTGTGCATATTTTAGAATTATACAATGACTGGCCATTAATATTCAAAAAACGAGCAAGCTGATTGGCCAGCCCAAACAGCATGCCCATTGTAAATCCTAGAATATACCAAAATATTCCCATTGGTATGCGTCGTTATTTTTTTACTTTTCTTTTTTTTGAATGAAAAAAGAAAACAGGAGACTTGAAGCAAACAAGGGAGACAACACAGAAAAAATACAAGGATAATCAGGTACTACTCCAAAACTTAAAAAATATACCTGATTATCCTTTTATTTTGTCTGTCCCGACTCTCCCGAATGTAAAAAGTCTCCCAGTTTCTTTTTTATATTCAATAAAAAAAAAAAAAAAAGAAGACGATGCAACAGAGATCTTCTTTTCTCCATTGCGACCTTTGCACAGCACTGATGTGCTGCATAAGCGTGGGAACACACGTCCCATATACATGTGCAGTACATCAAAAAAGCCCTGGGATACCTGCAAAACATGGAAGGGCAGCACAGATGCATTTTACAAAGACAATTATTTAAGAAAAGTAAGTATTTTTTTCTTAAATAATGTCATTGTATAATAGCAATAACCCACATCTGGGTGTGGGAAATGCTGGATTTACCCACGGTTGGCTTTACCCTCGTGACCAAACCACACCAACAGTGGGTAAATCCAACATTACCCACACCCAGTTGTGGGTTATAGCTTAAATAACCCATGACTGGGTATGAACAATACTGGATTTACCCATGGTAAGTGAGGTTCACCTTCATGTTTAAACAAAACCAGACATCGGCAAATCCAGCATTACTCAGGCACAGGAGCGGGTTATTGTTATTATACAAAGACATTATTTCACAAAAAAATGTCTTATCTTTTTCTAAGTAATCTCATAAAGAAACTTCAGTGTTCTTCCATTGCTCTACCTGGGAAAGTGATGTCTTAGGACTATTCTCATGTGTTCACCTTGTACAAGCTGATGTATTTGTTTTTTTTTTTAGAAAATAAAAATGCCTGCTAAATTCTTGTCAATGGGAGTTACTTTATTAGCAACTCCTGTCTATTTTCTTTGTTAATTGTATGTTCTGTTTTTACTTTTATTTTTTAATCATGGCTGAGTAGTATGCTTGCATCCTGTTGGTTACATGAGGGTGCCTGTGGATTCCCCATGCTGAAGCTGTGAGTTTAGTTATTTATTTGTTTAGCTCACTTGATTATTTTTATTATTTTACTTCACTCTTCTGATAAATGATGAATGTGTTCTCCTCTTCACAAAAAAAGTGGATGGGGTGGCTGAACTATTTCTTTTAGCAGCTACATCTGTCTTGACCTAGGCTTGTTTGCTGCAATTTGTGGAGATTAAACCAGGGCATCTGTAGCTATTTGTTTTAGTAGCTACAGCAACCCAGAGATGAGTTTGTTTCCCTGCTTTGTAGATATGAGGACAGAGCAGCTGTTGGTTTTAATAGCTATAGATGCCAAGAGTTAAGTTCATTTTCTCTGCTTTGTTGTGATGATGAGAAGGCTGCTATGACTATTTGTTACAATTGTGAAGGTAGGTGACGGCTGACAGCCTAGCCAGATAGAATTTTGTAGATAATACTGTCATTTGTAAATATTAATATAAGCCACAGGCTTGTTCTCTTAAATGGGAAATGGTGTTAAATGTGGAACTGCAAAAATGTAACCACAGTGCACTCTGCTGTAACAAAGCTGACAAGTCAATTCTTTGATGTCAAAACTCGGAGCCGATATGTGTGGATGAAGGAATTCTGCCTATTGTTTTGAGGCCAGAGTTAATGGCTAGAATTTTCACATATAATTTGTTTTATTGCTCTGGTTTCTGACCAGCTGCAAGATCAAAAAGTCTATTAACCTCTGAAAGTCTGTTAGCCTGGGAACCAGAAAGAAATTATGTAATCTGAAATGAATCAGTGGTACTGTGTTATCAATTTAAGGAGAGAAAGAATGAGAGCATTAGAGCATTTGTCTTGAGAACATCCAACTCACCACTCTGCCTGTGTCTGTATGTAAGTAAGATCATAGACTTTAGTGTTTCTCTTAGAAATAGCTAGGAAATAGGAAGATTAGTCCAAGTGTTTTTCTGTGTTGATGTCAGAACTATTCTACTATACTATTTTAAGCATTTTCCTGTGATCTCTGAACTCTTGACTGGCACTGTGTTGTAAGAAGTATTGTCTTGTGTTTTTATTAAACTTTTCAACTTTGGCTGTTTTGTGTAGAGATAATTTAAGCTCTAGAGTGCATTGCATGTATATAGTGATACTGTACCAAGTCACTCCAAATAAGTGCTGACTGTTAGGTTGCACTTACCATTTGGATAATAATATTGGACAGTAATAATTGGACACCCTTTCATAAGGACCTTTGAGTAGCTGATAAATATTAGCTGGGTGGTGGCAGTAATTTCTACTGTATAGTCTGGGTAAAAGGGGCACAGCTGGAGAACCTGTGGTAGCCTTCCCCAGGAGTGTCTGTGTGGTTGTATAAACTCTTATCTCAAAGTGTGTGTATGTGTCAGCTACTTGGGCAGAGACACGAAGCACTGGTTGGACAGAGAGGGTGCTGGAGGTTTTAGCTTGTCCATTAGGCTGAGATCTGGACCCTACAGCTGTGCCAGTGGGGAGTCTTATTGGGGACCTGGAGAGAAAGGGAGAAACCAGCCCCAGACTGACTGTGATCTCTGTGTGCTCTTAAGGGAAATTGTACTTTACTGTGCATGTATTTATTATCCTTTCCCTATATGGACGCCCCTCACTGGTGTTAGTGGTGAGGATTGAGGCTCCTTGATTGCTGGGCCAGTGCACGGGTGTCACAACAATTACTGCTTGGACTTACTATGGTTGGGGTATCCAGTTTACAGAAGGCACACTGATTGCTCTGTCCAATAAGCTTGCATGTTTTTGAATATTAAGGCTGTTTCACTGTATAAACTATGATAGTATATTACATACATAAACACAACCACACACACACACACACACACACACACACACACACACACACACACACACACACACACACACACACAGACACACACCTTGTCTAACTACACATATTTTGGTGTCTTCAATCAAATTTGCCAAACTGCTAAAAGCTGCTTGCAAAATGCTGAAAAGGCTGTGACAGTAGTATAAAAATAGATGTAATTTAAAGCACATTCAGTCATATTTGAAGAATTTTTACTTAGCTTAACAGTGACTGAATACCTCTTAGAAAAGCAAAAAAGATCTTGATGAGTGTAGAAAATAAAATATAGTCTAAGACATGAAAATTATTATTTGTACAGCAGTGTTTCATGAAGCACTTCAATATTTCATTTAACAATAAATAATATGGTGGCTGCCAATAAAGCAATTACTGGAAAATTGAAATCAAAATCTAAACCAACTCTATTAGAAGTAGTGAATATAGTAACAGAGGTAAAACAACTGGAATTGGGATCTTTATAAAAGATTAGGAGCAAACTACATAGAAAAAAAATGGTAATTGTGGGAACAATACATACTGCATAGGAATGAGGTTTAAAAAAGGCAGGACTTAAATGAGCTATGTAATGCTTGACTGAAAATGATTGGGTAGATTATAAGTGATGTATAATGTTTGCAACTAGCGGTGTGTCAGTATGGATTGTGATGTAAAATGCTTGCAACTAGAATTGTGTCAGGGTGGTTTGTTTTCATTTATATAAATGTATGATTGCTTATGTTGTAAGGGATGGTTTAATAAAGATGTTTCTTGTTTTAAAGAAGGGACAAGAATTGAATAATGTATGTAATGCTGCTTAGGTTATACAATATATAGCAATATATGTGAAGTATAATGTTTGTTAATTTTAATTTGTTAATATAGTTGATTATGTATAAATGTACATTTGCCTATGACACAAATGATAATTCAATAAAGATGTTTAAAAAATTAATGTCAATATATTTCTTATAAAGTGGTTTGTTGCCTCCTCTCCTTACAAATAATGCTACAACAGTTTTTTTAAAGATTTGTATTGATTTTTTTTCTGTAACAACAATAAAATGTATATACACGTGTAGCTCCATTGGCAGTATTGTATCTATTGGCAACAAATATTTCTATTTACATAAGCTGTTTTCTTTCTGTTGTCATTTATCACATCCCATTGTACCTTCCTCGTACGTATCTTAGATGGATTCCATCTTATGTCATGTATGCCACTCTAGTTCACCCTATGCCCTGAACGTCATCCCCCTTTCTTTCTGCTTTCCCTTTTCTCTCAAATCTCTGACCCCCCCTCCGCACACACACACTTCTTACTGGTCCTTCAATGTAAAGGCAGTATTCATTCCTTACCTTCATCTACTTGCTTCCATTCTGTTATGACTCCTTCTCCTGCTTTTCTCAGCCATACTTCCTATATTATTTTCCAAATCTGGGGTGTTGCTCAGGATTTTCTCATCCATGCTTGTTGTTTATTTTTTTACACCTTCACTCAGGCAAGGCTATTTATAAATATCACACGCACTTGCATTAATGCTTTCTGTGTGCTGTGTTTACATGTAACCTTTCACTAACATGATTTATAGAGCTGGGTTACAGTAATGACTGGTACTGGACTGGAGAAGTGTAATTGTAATAAATTTTGTAAAGGTGTGCATAATATACAGTGGTGCGTTATGGGCACTGGTACTAAATACTGAATTGCTATGTACCAAGGAAGCATTGCACAGCAGAGTTGGGAGCAGCTTCTTAGTAAGGCATGATGTGTCTAACATGCCTTACTAAGTAGCTGTTCCTTACCAGTCTGCTGTCTGCTGTCATGCCACACACTAAGTCATAAAAGATTTTCATTCATTAGGTATGACTGTGGGGCTAGTATCATTACCATAATATGGTAATGAGGGGTGTATAACCATAGAACTCCTACTGGTCAGAGCTTGGATGTATAACTGTGTATGTTAACAGAGTATAGATGTTTGCTTACACCACAAGGAACCCCATTGCAAGTAGGGTTTTTTCTGACTGTGCACATTTTTGTCTTCTGCTCTGTTGTTGTTGCTCATCTCTATAAACTAAGCAGTACATCAGCAGTGAAGTGGGAAAAGTGCAATTTAATACACTACACCAATTGTAGCCATGTGATTCTGGACTTGTAACTTATGTAGCTTGGACTAGCACATATGGATTAGTGTTGTGTTTCTGATTTGTGTAGGTTTCTGGGGTGGGAACAGCTGCATGAGTGCTCCCTGCATGGAAAACTGCAGCTGCACAATGGGATAAGACTGTGTAAAGTCTCTTAACCTATTTTGAAATACTCTTTAAGAATCACATAGTGTTTGGCTATGCCCTTCATCTGTGCACTAGATGTACTCCATGGTGTACAATGTTTATGAATCCTGTTTATGATTAAAATTTGGCTTTGATGTGAGTCATGTAAGTCTAAGGGTAAACGTTCCCATCTGTTATGAAAGTCTCTTCCATGTCTCCCTACATTCCCCAGTTTTCTTTCCCACATCTATGACACCCATTTGCACTCCCAAAATACGGGAAATAGCCCAACCTTTTTCTGTTCCACATCTGCAACAATTATGTCTGTCTGCTACTTAATACTTTAAAATTTTTGTTTCACTTTCATTTTCTCAACACTTTCCAAACTTTCTTCTTTTCTCATGTTTCTATCTTCTTCTCATCTTATCTCACAGCTGTTCCTGAGTTTACTTATTTCATCTTCTTCATTTTATGCTCCTAAGTCCTTATATATGTTTCCCCTCTTCCTTTACCCTTCCATACTGCTTACTTTTGGATCTATTTCTTTATGGCTCCATCTTCCTCACTTTATTTCATGTAATGTTTTCCTCTCTCCTCTCAAATACCCCTCCTACACCTGCTATCTTATACTTTCTCTTACATTGCTTTCCATTCCTCAACCTTCCTGTAGCACTTGATCTCATCTGGCCAGTCCTATTTCTGAATGATTTTCCACTCCTCCCAATCATGGCACCTCTATTCCTTCCTCTGCCATTGGGTCACAAGTACTTCTCTGTTCTTGTTTTCTTCAGCACTAGTTCTTTTAAAACTATCTTATTTCTCTCATCCCTTCCTTGTCTGGTGTCTTATTTCCTCCTGCCTTCTCTTTGCCCCTTTCCTGTCCTTACCCTAGTCCTTTCCCTGCTTATTTGTGTTTTGGCATGTCTTGCAAAGTCCAGTGCATCGTAATATCATTCATCGACACTTATCAGAATTTATCTCAACGTATTCTTGCCATTTTCTCTTCCAATATGAACTCTTCACAGTCTTGTGTATTTTATGAATCACCTTTTCACTTCATATCATAGAATACATGATAATGTGTAGACAACCCTTGGGCTTATCATTTTTATGATATTCACTCTTAATTCCTTCCAGTGTAGTCATTTTCCCTTTCATTGTATTAAGGCCTTCAATATTTCCTTCTCTAGATTTTCGTAGTTTCCTCCCTCACCTTTCCCATACTTCTTGTCCAAGGTATCCTGACCTGGATTTTACTGGAATCCTTACTGAGTTGCCTCTTCATATCTGATCATGCAGCTTGATTTAATGCTTCAGATTTCTTCAGGCTACCCTTGCTGCTTTATCTAACCTGTCTGCTAGCAGAATTCAATCACTTATATCAGGAACGATGCTTTCCCTTCTCCCACCTTCATTTCACCTTTAGTGCCTCTCTCACCTCTCTTAACTTTAGTTGCCTTGATTTCAACAGCCTGGGTGATAGGGGACATCCTTGTCTTGCTCATCTTTGGTTTGATTTTTTAATATGTTTACCATTTACCAGAATATTAGTTGTGGGACCACTATATGCTGCTTTTATCTGTTTATAGAATGCCTTTCCCACCGCTAATCCTTCAATCTCCCATGCATGAAACTCTAGCTTAGGGAGCCATTTACATTTCTAATGTCAAAGAAGATTACTGTTGACTGCTTTGCTTCTCACATTTCTTGATTTTCCATCAATCCTAAAATGACCCACAAGTTTTCGTTCATCGCCATACTTATCAGAAATCCTACCTGCCCTTTTCTGTTTGTGCATTGGTATTATTTTTTCCAACTTTTCCGCTAATATTTTTATATTATTATTACTCCATGAAATAGGCCTAACATCTACTACTTCTGCTTTCCCTTTAGGGATTAGCACTGATCTTGCTTTCTTCTTCCCCAGGTTCAACATTTTGGCACCTTCTCCCTGTATTTCTCTGTTGTTATTTTATAAAACTATATCACAGAAACTTATGTTCATGCCATTCCCTCATGTCAGTCCCAGTAATAATTTTATCCATAATTTGCTGATACTATCTCTCTAGTGCTAATGTATGTTTGATAATCTTCAAGTCACCACTGTGGTCTTGTAAACGGTTAAAAAAATCCATCCATCCATCCATCCATCCATCCATCCATCCATCCATCCATCCATCCATCCATCCATCGACAATCCCTTTTCTCAGTTTTGCACATGGGGTCAGGGTTTCACTTCAACAGTGACAATCATCTAGTCAAGGTTCATACCGCTGGGTGGCAAAATGACCTTTTATAATTCAAAGAAGTACAGCAGATCTTCAGTTTAATTTTGTTGGTTGATATTAGTATTTGCTGTCTACTTTATGAGTCGTTTTTGCTGGCACAGTAGAGAATTATCAAAGATCCCCACTTCACAGTTTTCTAATTTTGTTCCTAGTTGAACAGACTTTCAATTAATAGGAGACAGGAACACATTTTTGCCATTGCTGACTGACAAGTTGGGTTTAGGGACCAAAATATAGATAGATAAGTGTGTTGTACAACATATTAGAGAAAGATTTTCTCATGTAATCGCTGATCATTTTTGACCTTGTTTGGTTTGCTTCTCTTCCAAAAATGCCTTCTTTTATCTTTAATCTGTGGCATGTTAGCAAAAGAGATACTGATTAAAAACATAATCTTTCTTTGAGTAGGGTCACCGCTGCTTTATAATTTCTTTCCTTATCCATGGGAATTATGTGTGGATGCCTGACTTCCAGAGCTTTTAGACAACCTCATTGTTGGGCAGCACTTCTCCCATAGCTGTTGGTTAATGCATGCCTAAAAGGAAAAGCAGTCTGCCATTTTCAGTTCTTTTCTAACTGGAACATCACCATTAAATACTCTCCATCATAGCAACCCAAAATAAAAGGCCTCTGCTTCCAGTCTATAAAGTCCTTGGGGAGAGAAAATACAGTTTTATGTTATTCTTGATGTTCTGGAGTAGGATAGCCAGGGCATACTTTCTGGGGTTCCCAGAGGAGGGCCCTTTAAGATAAAGTGGAGTACTGACCTTACTGAATGTGCTTTTTCCAACTTCAAGAACACCAAAGGACAGGATTCATTGCAAAACTTTCAGGTAAACTTCTTGGTGGTGAGATAAACCACAACATGAGGTTTGACACTCACATTTCACTCACTGATAAGAAAGTTCACAAAACATTAGGGGGAGTATACAGAAACAAACAATTCCTCACAAACAGCACTAAAGCCAAAATAGCACAAACACACCTCCTGTCCACACACACACTCTACTGTGCCTCCCCTAGCCTCCCCAACCTCAAACAAATCAGACACATCTAAGCTTGAAGTTTGCTATAACAAAATAGCAAAGTTCGCCTCTAATAGCTCACATCTCAGTCACCACTGCTCAGCCCTAAAAAACTCAACTGGCTAGAACTTCCTCAACTTCTACTTTATAACCAACTTATACTAACCCGAAAAATACTTTATTACCCCAAGAAAACCCCATCATTACAAAACCGAATATAACCTTACTCCCAGTACGTTCCAACAGCAAACATATTCTACAAGTCACTATAGCCAACAACTCTGCAGGAGCTTCTCTCTGTTCAAACTATATAGCCAAAAAATGGAACACTCTGCCCACAAATATAATAGCCATCACTACCTTGACTCAGTTTAAAAAATGCCTAAAAACACGCTTCCAATTAAATTGGACCTGCAGTTGTAACTCACTAGGATAGATTACCTCCATTTTATGTCTGCTCACTCATAATAACCTTCCCTCCAATACTGTCAGGTAGTTAACCTGATTTTTTTTCAGCTTAAATAGCCTCTCTCATCATACCTCATATCCTAATTTTCCTTCTACACTTAATCCTTTGCTCTTTGTTTAATGTTTAACGATGTCTCTGAATAGATATTCTAATAACCAGTCTGCTTAATGGTGTCTTCCTATAGTCAGTGTAAACTTATTTATTTTTCTTTATCTTGTATTATCACTTAATTTTTGTATCATAAATGACTTCTTGTACATGAAAATGTAAATGTCACTCTTCTGTAACTACAAAGTTGTACTATGTCAGATCTTGTCTTTGTAATATGTGGTGCATTTCTCTGCGGGCCTTCGCTGAAAAAGGACATGTGTCCAGTTGGACTTTCCTGGTAAACAAATGTAAAATAAAATAAATAATGAAATAAAAACCCTTTCTCAGTGCTAATATAAGGATGATAAGGTGACTCAAGAAAGGATATCTAAAGAAGTTTATGATAATAGAAATAACCTGACAAAACCTATTTTTTACAGGACAATCCAGTAATACAGTAACAAATGAACAAATTAATAATATTAGATATATAATAACTTATAATGTTAGAACTAATGAAGTGAAAAAGATAATTAGAAAAAATTGGAGCATTTTAATGGCCATGCTGGAATTACAACAATTTCTGGATGATAGACCATGTTTCACTTATAGACATTTGAAGACTTAAAAAGGAGATTATGCTATAAGGATTTTAAATCCATTAATAGTAATCATACTGTGAATAGAACTGGTACTTTACCATGTTTAAATTGTAGTTGTTGTAAAGATATTTCTCCTAATAGTAATTTGTTTAGTCATCTAGGAACAAAGAAAGACTATTGTTTAGCCACATGTAATACAATGCATGTGGTGTACCTAGCAGCTTGTGTTAAATACTCCACTTTCTATGTGGGAAAAAATACCAGAAAATTAAAAGAGCAAATAACAGAGCATAAATCAGATATATGTAGGAAGGATCAGTTAAATGCTCTAAGTGAACATATTTTAGACACTGGTCCTGAACATCAGTTTAAATTTAGGTTGGTTGAGTTGGTTCTTAAGCAGATTAGAGGTGGGGACATTAATAATGTATTAGAAAACTAAGAATATAGTTGGATTATAAGATTATAGGCAGATTTACAACCAGGGCTGAATACTTATAGGTTCATAGGTTCATAGGTTGGTACTAGGCTATCAGCCCTAGGGCCTATACAAGCCTAGCCATAACAATTCCCTGGCTATTTCTTCCCACACTATTTACTTCCCTGGACCCCTGTCTAGCAGGGCGACTGATGTGATCCCTGGGGTGAATTTCCTTTCTCCCATCCAATCATCAAGGTACCTTTTGAAGAGGGCCAAAGAGGCACTCTGCTTGACATGTATGGGCAATCTATTCCAGAGTCTGGGGAGTCTCTGGGTCAGGAACCTATCCCTCCAGCATGTTTTGTTTATTGTGATGACAAGGTTTAGATCCCTGGAGCGTGTGACTCTGAGGGATTGGGATTTCTTTAAATGTAGCATGTCCAACAGCTCTGGGTTTGACATGGCCTTGTATGTTAAGCAGAGATTGCTTCTGAGGAGACGATATTCGACAGAGTATAGCTGGAGTTTTTTAAGGCGGTCAGCATAGGGCATCTGCTTTAGGCCTGTAATTCTTTTAGTGAGGTATTTCTGTGGCCTTTCCAGTTGTTGCAGATGTCTTGAGAGGTACATACCAAACAGGGCGTTGTATTCTATAATGGGTCTAATGAGGGATGAGTACAGTGGGACAATGACCTCCTTTTTTCTGGATGAAAAGCCCTTAGTGATGAGGTGTGCCACATAGAAGGATTTCCTGACTGTTGTGGTGATGTGGTTATCGAAGGTGAGACCACTGAACTGCTGTTAGTATTAAGCTTGTTTTACTTAGGAGATGATTGCAATTGCATTAATGGTGAAATTATTTTTATTAAAAATAAATGGTGATTTTGAATGTTAAAAATATATATATGTATACATGCATGCATATATATTTCTTCTACATAATTTTTAATCTATACCTTTAAAGCACATTTAAAGGTATATATTTCTTCCACATAATTGTTTAATAAATACCTTTAAATGTGCTTTGTATTTGAATTGTTTTATTAATTGAGTTGTATGACTGGCTGACTATGATCATATGACTTTTATTATGTCTTTATACTGAATGAGTAATAATATTGTATTATAATAGCACTGAGGAAGGGTTTTTACCAGAAAGTTTTGCAATAAATCCTGTTCTTTGGCATTCTTGAAGTTGGATTTGTTGTTTTACGTTATTATTCTTTTTAACTTCCATTTAATCACTGCATTAACTTTTGGTGATAACTTGAATGTGCTTTATCTCAGGAAATAATTTAAAAGGCTCCTGGGAATATGGGACAGGAAGGGAGGAGACTATATACTGCAGCAGTGTGGCATTAATTGAAGTTCTACATTATAGTAAGTTTACTTACACAAGTTTGCTTGGCTCATCAAAGGGGATCACTACTGCAGTATAACTCCTTACCCATGGGAAGAGTACTAAAGCAGTTTCTGCCCTATGGGAAGGTGAGAATGATTAACAGACCATGCACACCAACTGTGGCAAAGCCTTCAGCTGCATTATGACCAAAGAGCTACCTTACAGAATCTGGAAAGAGGTGTGCACCATTGTCCCTATCCATGTGGTGGCCACACAGCTTCTCTGAGATGCTACATACTTAAGAAGGCAACTGTAGTTGCTGCTGTCCTGACAGAGTTGGCAGTAAATGGCCCATCCATGTGTTTCTCATTGAGGTTATAACAAAAACTGATGCATTTTGCTAGCCATTTAGTTAATATTTATTTACAGACAGGCATCCTTATTTGCCTGCCATAAAGGAGACAAATAACTGCTTAGATTATGTGAAGCATTTAATTCTTGTTTGATAATATCTAAATTATCTGTGAACATCTAGAATATGTAGGATCCTATTAACTTTATTTTATGAGTTAGGACAACAGACTTGCATTTGAATGGTGTGGTTAAGTGTCAGGTTAGATACTGTATTTGTTATGAAGAATATATTAATTCTAGGCTCCTTTTGTGTTTGTGGAAGTCTGTGAATAGATCTTTGAACATACATTAGGGTTTGAAGCTTTGATATTATCATAGCCAAGACACCATGATATTTTTTCAAGACAATAACTTATTTGCCACTGAGGAGAAAAACCCAGAAGGGGGAAGAGTTCAATTTTCCAGTACAGAGTTATTGTCCCAAGGAGGAGGAATGGCTTTCTTTTAAGGTTTTTAGTGAGGAAAAGTTTCACTGTTGATTAGGCTGAGAGGAAAGGTGCATTGGGAGGCAAGCTACAATGGCAGATAGATATGCTTTAATTAAGGTATGGAAAAGACCATTAGGAAATAGCTCTGACAGGTACTTCAATACTTCTGGGTCTGTGACTGTGATGAGAGAGATGCCCTTTATATCACACCACAGGAAGACTTTCTTCCAATTGGCTAGATATGATTCAGTAGTGTAAGGATTCACTGCTTTCTGTACAATACACTGCACCATGTCTGAAAAACTGTCTTTGAAAGAAATTGTGATGCAATCATCTATGCTGCTAGAATCAGGTTCTTCCAGTTGAGATGAACCTTCTCCTTGGTTTGTTAGAGCACATGTTTGTGGAAGTTGTATATGCCCCTCTGTGATAATTTTAAATATTTCAGGGTATCGTAGCTACCTTGGACATAGATGCGCTATAGTATGAGCCTTAACTCATACACTGTCACATTCTAGAACACTTTGGCAACTGGGAAACATGTGGAAAGGTGCAGATGATATTTGCCCCTTCCAGAAGATGGAGAATTTATATACTGTCCCATCAGTGGGTAACTGAAGAAGAACCTCTTCAGCTGGTGGTTCATCCCTGTTGCAAACAATTTTATTTCTGGCTTCCACCTTTTTTGACTAGGTTGTGGAAGAACCTGGGATTCCGTCTTCATTCATGACTGGTGACTCTAGACCTTCTCACCTTGTTCACTATAATGAGTAGAGCTGAATAGATATAAGATGCATTAAGATGAAGGCATCGGTAAGAGACTGTCTCCCAGGCTATTGTTCATTGGTTCATTGGTGTGTACTAGGCTAATGGTCCTGGAGCCTATATAAGCCTAGCCCAAGAAGATTCCCTGGCATCATGCCACCCAAAGTTAGTTCCCAGTGTCCCAGTCAAGCAAGGCCACTCTGGTGATCCTGGGGTGAACTTCCTATTGCCCATCCACACGTCAAGATTTCTGTTAAAGAGGGCCAGTGAAGTGCTCTGCTTGATGTGAATGGGAAGTTTGTTCCAGAGTATGGGAAGTCACTGGGTTAGGAACCTGTCCCTCCAGCATGTTCTGTTTATTGTGGTAATGAGGTTTAGGTCCTTGGAGCATGTGGGATGGAGGGATTAGGATTTCTTTAGGTGTAGCATATCTAGCAGCTCTGGGTCAGACATGGCTTTGTAGGTCAAGCAGAGATTTGGCAAGTTCTACTCTTTTTTCCCCGTCTGCATAACCAAGTTTGGGTTTTCAAATGACTCTCCTGATAAAGATTTTGAAATGCTGTTTTGTGGATCATCTTTTGTACTGATATCCATGTTTTTGGTTCATGTCTCATTTTTTGTGCATTTTTTATCAGACAGCAGGGTGGGGAGTTGCTTACATAAGGGATGATACTTTAGATCCTTTACTTCTTAGCTGGTCTTTCACCTCATCTTCAATCTGCTACCATCATGGACTACATAAGTGCTTCTCTGTCAGTGCATTCTATTTATTTATTGTGATCTATTCACCCTTTTTATTTCTCCCAACATTTAGTAGTTTTAATGCCATAGTAGCAATAGATCTCTTTCCTGAGGGTACAGAGTTCATTAAATCAAAATGTTTCGGTTTTATGTCTGCCAACAGTGCTGTTCTCAGAACCCACCATCAACCCAGGGCTATATATGTTTCTCATATTGGATTACCTATATTGGTATTACTTTTAAATAGGCTTGGAAATTCTGTTTTATTAGCCCAGCTGCTCCTGATACTACTGGAACAATCAGGGTATCATTGTTGTATACTGCTGTAGTTTCTGCTTGTACGACTTGATATTTCAATTTGGGTCCATCATTAAGCAGGACACTACAGTCACAAGGTATGTATATTTCAGTAATTAATGTTAGTTCTGTCTTATTGTCTTTAGATACAAAATTTGTCTCTCTTGCCATCTTAGTACTTGGGAATGGATCATCCCAAGTGATTCTTAGTTCTTAAGTTTCAGTAATTATTTTCCTCTCATGTTCCCAATATGTCTCAGTTACTTGCATTCCATAATGTTTGCACCGTTTTGAAAAATATTCAACCTTTCTACATTATTGTGACAGCTGCTATACAGGTCTTATCCATAAGGTCATCATAACCAGTCACAACCTCCTCAACTATTTCTAGTTCTCTGCTACAGAAAGAATAGTTGTGTAAAATTTTACCCTAACCATAGATGCCCTTCTCTTCCATGTTGCAGCATTCACACTGTGGGAGATTTCCAGCCCTGGAGCACAAACGTGATGAAAGCATGCACAGACTTCAAAACTGAGTGGCCTGCAGTGAGGGTATACCCTAGAGAAGATAGAGACTATCGGGGGGGGGTGGAGGGTGGGAAGGAATACTGCAACATGGAAGAGAAGGACATCTATGGTTATGGTAAGATTTTATACAACTAACCTATGTCCTTCTGTTCCCATGTTGCAGTATTCATACTGTGGGAGAGTACCACAGCTAGGAGGAATGTTGTTGCTATCATCATTAAATCTGCACATCTGGTTTACTACTATATTTGGGTCTGAAAAGATATAATATGCATTAAGTTAAAGGCATAAGTAAAAGACTATGTGTTCAGTTATCACTGTTAACCTGCACAACTGACAAGACGGGGTTACCCTCGTATAATGTACCACATCATTGTGGGATGTCTGTGATTCATTTCAGTGTTCCTGGCTGTCAGAACATCTTGAAAGCCCCTAAAACTAAAATGAAAACCATTGTTCATGATATGCCTTTTGGCTATGGAAGGATTCCAGGTACCTTTCATTTTGAGGCAATCTGGGTGGCCCAACAGGCTAGATCTGAAACATCTATGGCTAATATTTCAGCAATTACTGGAACTACAGATAACATTCCCTTATTCCTTAGTATTTCCTGGGACCAGCATTTGAACTCCTCCATGATGGAGGGGATCAGGGACACTATTACTAAAGAGATGCCTGCAGCATTCCCACAGACTTTTCGACTACCACTGAATTTTACCATGCACATTACAGCTATGGGGGCCATGAGAATGGAAGGTGATGTGTAGATCAGAGCCCTTCAGAACGTCTATGTTGACATTGTTGGCTTCTGGCTACAGTTCACGAATAACTTTGGTAAGAACAGTCTGTCATGTTTGGTGTACAGCAATGCTCTCTAGGAAGCCTTTTGTCCTTTCTTGAGAAATATTTGACTTTGGGAGGTTCATGTAAAACCCTAAACTGGAAAGGAATGGATAGATACTTTATGGAGATTTGTATGGACTCTCCAAATGCAGTTAAAGTCTCAGTAATTTGAATCAGTTTTACTGAAAGCCAATTTCATTAGAGCAGAAACAAAACTCCTTTGCACAGCATGTTTGGTGGAACCCCCCACTCCTGCTTATCTTATATATAGTTACTCCATGGTTGTATGACAGCAGGGGAAAGAGCAAAGTAAAGGTTCACTGAAAGTATTTTTTAGTTTAGCAGTTGTGATTTATTAGGAGGTACATTAATTGCCATCTGTGAGTTGTCACTTTCCCCTTGATGGCATTCTACATTTCCACCTGAGACTGCCTGTATGAAACCATCATTCAGGTAAAGGTAAATATCAATCTCATGGGTCCTGAGGTTGGAATACACAGGTGTTAAATATCCTGGGTACTATGGACAGACCAAAGTGCAAGGAAATGAACTGGAAATACCTATGACATGCCCTGAAGTATTTTCAGTGGCCATTTGGAAAGATATCTGCAGGTATGCATCCTTTAGATCCAAAGGCAACAATGAAATCTGTGAAGAAAGAAATGGAAGTAATGCTTGAAATGTTAGTATCTTAAACTTGTTTTGTCTTGAACTCTTTTCCACAAAAGGGCCAGTGCTTAGCAGGATAGAGCTTGCTGTACCTGGGGACAGACAGATGAAACAATTGCTTGACAGGTATTGTTATTCCCTCCTCTTCTTCCAGTTTTTTGAAAATTTCTTGATTAGGGGGCTACAGAATAGATTTTTTTATCCAGAAAGATGTCCACTAACTGCCCCTTGGCATCAACTGGTAAAGCCAATATGGTTATAGAGGTATGCCTTCTCAATACTGTGCCTTTTCTGTGATGCAACTGCAGGTATCAGTTGCATCATACCCATATTTTATGGCATGCTTTTCCTCCTTAAAAATGTTTGTGAAAGCCTAGAGATCTTATCCATCTTGAGCTTAGCTTATATTGCTGATGCCATATTATCTGTTTTATCTGTTTGCTTTAGGAGGTCCCTCTAATATTTGATAATGTGTGCCTGACAGCTGTAACAGAAGCATGCAATTTTTTCATATCCATGTAGTTCAGTGCTCCCCTTGTCATTAGGGAGTTTATCGAGTCGTGGAACTAACTATGAACATTTAGTAGTATCCATGGAGATTGTGAGAACTGAGCTGGCACTGATGGGGTTTGAATCTCACTACTGACTGCTGTGATGTGATGGATATTTGAGGGATATGTGTTCTTGTCCTTGGACCCTACTCAGGTGCTGTAGATAAACTATCCCAGCTAAATGTTAATTCATATGTAATTCATTTGATAGCAAATTGGCTCACAAATAGAATCCAGGAAATTAAGATGGGTGCTCTACCTCCTCCAAAGGAGCTGTCACTAGTGGTACATCCCAAGGCTCAGTCCTTGGGCCACTCTTCTTTGCTATTTACTTCTTAAAAGTAACAAGTACTGTTAAGTTTTTATGGATGACCAGATTTATAGATGACTGCAAACTTGGTGCCACCATAAGCTCCCCAGAGGACATCAAGAACCTCCAGGAAGGCCTTTCCCAAACCAATAGCTGGTGTCAAAACCATGGACTAAAGCTACATGCCAAGAAATTTATTAAAGTATCATTTGTCAAGCAAGATGTCCTTTGTAGCTATTACATTAACAACACATTCTTGAAAACTGATATACTAATTAAAGACCCGAGAATCCATGCAGACAATGAAATTCCCTTTGATCACCATGCATCCACAATTATAAGAAATTCCTTCTCAGTTTGTATATTTTATAACTAAGAGTATGACATCCAGGTTCAAGGATGTGATCATTGCACTGTATTCTGCACCTATCAGGCTGATTACTGAGTATAATGTCCCCTTTGGTATGTACATTTGTAAATAACTGACACAACCTGAACACCCAAAATGTTTTCTTATTAAGAATATCAAAGGCATAAATCATAAAAACTATGTGGACCATCTCAAAGCCTTGTCCCTCTTCTTTGTGTCGTGCAGGCTACAGAAAGGTGATCTTTGCCTCACATGCAAAGCAATTACAGACCCTATCCTGTTAGACCTACTGCTCATGTTCAAGTCCAGTGGAGACATAAACAGCTGCTCAAGAGATATAAATCTCTTTTGCAACATAAATAGAGTCTTTTAGAGGGATAGATATGCATCACAGAGAATACTGCCTCTTTGGAAATGCCTTTCGCTCCACATAAAGCAAAGTACTTATCTTACACTATTGGAACATAATCTGGATGAATGGCTGGGTAACCACAAATTCATCCTTGGTTTGACACCCCTGCCCTTATGAATAGGGATAACATGTAAAAGCTCTGCTCATCTATGGGTTATTTGTACTTGTAATATAAGGACTAAAACTTCATGGGAATGTATAGCTAGGCTTCTAAAGTAACTCATTGATTAATAGCCTAGAAAGCACCTATGAACCTATGATAAACATAGAATTGTAATGTGTATAGTGAGCTGGCCAGTTAGAGGCAGTTGCCCAAAGCTTGGCCATCTAAATGCCAAATAATACTTTATTGTCAGATAATAACAATACATAAATATTAGCCATAACATCTCAAAAGTGAATAAATAAAGAATTTACTTAGACAATAAAAAGTCAAGGCAATGCTGATGCAAATTAAATATGCAGAGCAAAAGGAAGGTGCAGGCAGACTCCCAAACCTTTGTGACTTAATTATGTGCACACAGTTAGGTCTGTCTTATAATTGCTGAGCCATCACATCCAGTTGCATTTTCAGAAAATACTTTCTTATACATTACATAAAAAACAAATACAACTACAAATCTCCCCTCACTGTTAAGATATCTTGCAAATGTAGTTTTGCAGAGCAGTTCCTGTAACATATTTTACAAAGTTTAAATATAGTTCATAATTGTATTAACAGTCTGAAATCTAAAACAAAAGGATGCATCACATTTAAATCAATTTTCTCTATCCAGGATTCACAGATACCACTGCAGTATCCAGTAAAATGTACTTGTAAAAGTGTTTACAGGAATCCTTAACTCTGCATATCTTTCTGGCTTCTTATGGGATATAAGCTAAGAGGCAGAATGCAGAGAGACCAATTCCAAAATGTCTTCAAAGGACTGGAGAAAGTGTGCTTCTTTGGGCTATGGTTCCTTAATCCCAAGAAGTTCAAATGTCTTCTATGAGACTCACCCATTTTTTTTGGAAACCCGCTTAAAAATATTCCTCATCAAGTTGAGAGTCTCTCAGAAGTGAATGTTTCTGGTCTCACAGCTTATCTGCCCCATACATATTGGAGTCCAAGGGGGTGGGAAAGGTAGATTCCCCTCTTCCAGTTTAATGAAGAGAAGTCTACTTCATGGACAATGGAGCTACTTATCGGCTAATCACTGTAGACAGATGTATACTGTTAAGTAAATAGAACATGTTTGAAGTGTTAGAGGGTAGGATTGATATCATTAGGTCAGTCATCTTGCCTATGGGCATCAATCTTCTATACAGTAATAACAGGAAGTTCATCCTGTCAGTGAGGACATACGTCAGAGAGTCTAGTACTTGGTGGGCCTTGCACAGCCTCTTACTTGCATGGTAGGGATGTTCTGGGAGGAGAACCATCTAGTGGCAGAGTATTAATTTGTGAAGAATAGATATCCATGACAGGTATATAGACACTAGTGTCCATTGTGGAGACCTCATTTACTTAATTTGTTGCACTGTTTGTTACACTGGATGGTGCAGTGGTGCAGTAGTTAACATTGTTGCCTCACAGCAAGAGGTTCTCCGGTTCAATTCTTGGCTGGGGTGCCTTCTGTGCAGAGTTTGCATGTTCTTCCTGCATTTGTGTGGGTTTCCTCTGGGTACAGTCGTTTCCTCCCTCATTAAGACATGCATCTGGAGCACCCCCCCCCGGACCTCCGCTGAAAATAGGCTCTGTGGAGCCTAGTCAGACTTTCCCAGTCAACAAATGTTAAATAAATAATAAATGAGATAAGGTCCTTCTGTCTGCTTCTGAAGGGGACAGGAAGGGTAGGTGTACAGTAAGAACAAGCTTCAGAAGTGGGGTTGAACAAGCCACTGCCTTTCTAGAGTCAGTGTTTTCTGGCCTTGGTGGAGCTAATGAGTTCATTAAGACTTCTCATTCCTTGCCTATGGTTTCCTAAATAAGTGATCCTTTGTGATTTTCCATTTTGCCTAAATTTCTAATGAATGCTTTTTTAAAATAGTCACAGAAGTTCACTATACCTCCTAAAGCGGCAAGAGTTCCTTGAACTATCATCAGTAATTTCTTGAGTTCAAGGAAGGCCTTTAAATTTCATTTCTTCAGGAGGAGCCTCTTTTTACTGAAATTAGCGTGGAGCTCATAGGAAGAAATCTTCTGGCAGTTCCTTCAGACAAAAGAGACACTGTAGATGATAGTCTTTTGGCAGAATTTGTCTTATGCTGAAAAATATATCAGGGACCTCAGATGAAATCAAGCCAAGAAGTCCATACTCAAACTCTTACAAATGTTACAAAAAAGGTCTAAGTATAACAGATTGATAAGTACCCAATTATAATTGTTTTCTCTCTAGACATCATCTAGAAGAGCTCAAATGACATTCAGTGTGACTGATGATGAACATTCTTGTGGCAAAAGGAATTGACTATTATGTGAACTACTCTAACTTTTAATGGAGCATCAGTCACATGCTGTGTTATAGGGGTGTAGGTGTGTGCTGTGACATCTGAAAGCTGTAAAAGTTAGACCAGGGTTCAGATGTCTCCCTGCTGCCAAGTACCAAGGATAAGGAATAATACCACTACACTGTTCATTAAAATATTATGTACGGTTTCAGAAATTATTTCATGAAGAACAAGCATACATAGAAACCAAAGCCTTTAGAATATCACATAATTTGTAGATTAGTCTGTCGTATATGCAGGGCAGTTTTGCATATAATGAAGAATCCCTAGAAAGGAAGTGATAGGTCATTTATGTCTGTACTTGTGTTATGTTTTTGAAGTTGTACTTTTGTTATGTTTTTGAAGTTACTGTTTTCAAAGATTTTTCCAAAAAATTAGATGGGGCAGAGGGAAAGAGAAAGACAGAATGATTTGCACATCTAGACCTTTTATGTCACTAAATGGTAACAGATTTCAAATTTGTTTAAATGTGAGTATATTCTACGACTTTCAGCTTTAATTTCAATAAAGCAATAAATGAATAACATGGTTTATTAAGACACTGAGCTAATGCAGTAAGCTGCAAATAGGCTGTTTTGTAAACCAGGGTTTGATTTCTGCACACTGCAGCTACATTAAATACTTTGTGACAACATACATGTCACTTAACTAAGCTAAAGCTTCAAGTCTGAAAACAGACAGCTGTGGCGACTTTGCCTTAAAAGCTAACAGTGATTACTAACACAAATTAATCTGATGATTTAATGTCTGTTTATATACCAGACCCCAGAAAACATCCGATACACAATGATGTCAGACGAAAGTTAAAAAATAATAATGGTTTGTAGAGTCAAATGTGGGCAACAAAAATGATTTGTTGATATGTGTAGATTTGTTGTATTATACTGAATGTATTTTGGGCAAAATAAAATCAGTCATTAGTTCCAATAAGCAGAATGAGGAAATGAATGAGTGATACAAATCATCATACAGGAAAGAAAACATTTACCACTCTATCAATGGAATAAAAAAAAAAATCACCCATATCAAAGGAAAAAATGTATATAATCTTTGAAGTATATCTAGGAAATTAATAAATATAATTTAATTTTGTTTGCAATACATATCCTGCCAGACTAACCAGCATCAAAATTCAAAGTAGAGAGGGACAGAGCCCAAAGTGAGGGAGTGCCATTTCAAAACAGACAGGCTCCCTATTGAAATGTTGGCACTCAAAATGCTGAGTGCCAACAAGCCAAAAAAAAGACTGAAACTATAGGAGAAGAGCGAATCTTGAACATCTTATATATACCAACTCCAAGATCACTATACATCAGAGAAAAGGGAATCTTCTGAGAAATGGCCATCTTGGACTTAGTATACATAAGTCCTTTTTTTGGCCATTCAGTTTTCATGTTTTGGGACTTACTCTTGTGAGTCCTGACATTTCAAATGGTTAGTAAACAGCTAACTATACTGGAATGTCAGATTTAACAAAATGTCTTTTACGAACTGTGAAAGTTAACCATAGAGAACTGTTTATTAAGTTAGAAAAAGGTCTGTCCAAGCTCAAACATCTGCAATGGGACAATTTGTCTTCTGAGAACTGTTTAAGGGTCAATCGAGTTCTGAAGGGAGTAAAAATTAATAAATTACCAGCAGGCAACGATTTACCCAAGAAATTGGTTGATGAATGGCTTCAAATCAACCAAAAAGCAGGGCTGCAATACATTGAAGTCCTACTATGCCACTGACTGTATATGTGACATTTTTGTTATGTTGAAAGAAAACACTTATACAGATAATTCTAATAATAAAATGTTTAGTATTCAAGAAAATTTAATTAAATTAAATGAAAGTCTGAGTACTAGAAAACAAAAGAAGTTTGAGCATGACCAGGAAGATTATGAAGGGGGCGTGGTTTTGGCATATGGGCTAAAACTATCAAAAGAAGTGCCAGGAAAGTGTGCAGATGATGACGTCAATGTAGCGCTCGCAGAGGCGAATGCTGTGAGGAGCTTGGAGCATCTTAATGGAAATAATACAATAACTGTAATGGAAAATAATTCCAAAAACACATCTAGACAACCTTCAGTATCAAAAGGAGGTGCCGGGTTATCCACGAGTGTTCAGTCGACGATGAATGTGAGCAGCAGTAGAAATGCTGAAACCACAAAAATAGGTCCCCCTGCTGCAGTCAAATCTAAAAAAGGAAATCAACGGGTGGTGGAGGTTTATCAGAGGGTAAATGGCGACAAAAGAACTTGGGCCCAGGTAACAGCAAATGGGAGAGTTAATAACTCTTCCTATACTAATAAACTATTCCTTCAACAACAAAGGATATTCAAAAAATGGCTATTTCAAGGGCTGACAGTACAAAATGAACTGGAGGAAAACAAAACAAATGTGGAGAACATAGGTACTGTGAACTTTAAAGTTATTAACCTAAGCAAACATGCATTAATGAATGAATGAATTAATTAATATTATAGTATTAAGTAAAGGATGGAACTTCTCAGAGGGCAAATAAATGTAATACTATAAATGATTTAAGAGACTATGTAAGATTATTGAATTTGTCTGTGTTATTTGATAATAATGAAGTTAGAAAATGTGAATTTTACAAACCTAGTAGTTTTAACCCACCGTTGGTAAAAGAGTTAAAAAATGTTTCTAAATATCTGTGAAATTCAAATTATTGAAATTCTAGATAAAAAGCTGATTATAAGTATTATAACATGTCCAGAACTGAAAAAGTCTGCTCTGTTGAACTTTAAAAAAAATGACAATATTTTATGCATGAAAGCAGATAAAGGGTGTGCATTGATTGTGCTTGATAGGGATGGATATGAATGTAAAATGAACTATTACAAGATGAAATGTTTTACCAAATAATTAGTACGAAAGAAGTCAAAAAGGTTATACTATGATAGATTCCTGTATAGAAGAATGTTTTTTGGCTGGGAGGATTGATGAAAGTATAAGAAAGTTTTTGACGAATACTAATCCAAAAATCAGTAAAAAATATGGAATCCTTAAAGTACACAAACATTTGAATGACTCCCCCATTAAGACCCATTGTAGTTGGTGCAAATAGTAAAACAGAAGGGTTATCAGTTTTTGTTGACAGACATTTACAAAAAGCAGTTCCTTCTAGTTCAACTTATATTAAAGATAGAGATGGTTAGGTTGGAATTATTAAGAACTAGACAGTTTACAAATAATATTATTGGGTTACTAATAGAAATGATAGAATTGGTTTTGAGCTACAATTTCTTTTTGTTTCATGATGATATATATGTACAAGTTAATGGTGTGACGATGGGTGCTTCCCTAGCCCCAAGTTATGCGAATGTTTGTATGCATGGGTGGGAAGTAGCGCATTTAATAGAAAGTAAATATAATGAAAAAATCATAAAAATGGTATGTTTTATTGACAATGTGTTTTTTTGTGTGGAAAGGAACTTTTAACGAGTTGGAAAATTTAATTGATTATATCAATAATGTGTGCACATATTTGAAATTTGCATATGAATATAATTATAATGTAATACATTACTTGGATTTAACCATTTTTAAAGAAAATATGAAATTGGTAGCTAAAATTTATAAAAAGGAAGTTCAGAATAACAGTTATTTACATTTTTCCAGTATGCACCCTAAGCAAACCAAATTAAATGTGGTTAAAGGTCAATTGAATAGAATAAACTGCTTGACTAAGAATGATGAGGATTTCTCTGAAGAAGCAAAGTTGTTTTGTAGTAAAATAGTTAAAGAGTTTACCCTAGTGATGAAGTAAATAAATTACTTCAAGAATAAATGGATGTGAGGATGGGTAAAATAATTATTGGAGAAAATAAAAAAGGACAGTATGCATATAAAAGAGCGATGGCTATACAAAATAGCATAGATTCTCAAGCTATAAAAAATGTCACAAAAAATTGCGGATTGTTTAAGGCTAATAGTGAATTGATTAGTAAAGTAGGGATTAACCCAAAATTTGTTCAAAAGATAGCTAAAAGGTTTAAGAACTATTTTCAAAGAAAGCTAAGCAAAAAGAATATAACATAACAAAGATGTGGTATGGTTAAATGTTATAATTGTAACATGTGTAATTTGTTATATACAGAAGGGAATTAAGTAACAATAGGGAATAGTAAAGTCAAAATACCAGGCTTATTTAACTGTAAATCAAAGACTGTGATCTACCTTATTATTTGTATAGAGTGTAAACATTTCTATGTAGGGAGAACTACTAGGGAACTTAATAGAAGGATGTATGAGCATAAATATGCCATCCATACAGGAGATATTAAAAATGCTCTGTGTGAACATTACAAAGGTAGTAATTGTAAGGTAGATTATACATTTTTAGTATTAGATTCCCTGGTTAATACCACTAAAATTATAAATATAGAAGAAGAACTTGTCTGGCTTGAATATTGTTGGCAAGTTAGATGAAATGCATGTTCCCACCTGGACTAAATAATAGGGAAGGGTTTACCATGTATCTAAAAAGAAAGGGTTTAAAACATTAGGGGTAGCATAGGTATTAAATGTTGTTTTAAGCTGTTTTTACTTGTATTATGTTTTGTAAGGAAGGCAGTGAAAATCATGTAATAGATCATGTGCCTGAAGAGGTGTATTTAAAGTGTGTTATGTGATAATTATTTCAGTCTGAAGAAGTCTCTTATTGTGATTGTTTGGGAGACGGAAGCACTTACTGGAATTTGTATACCTTGGATTAAAAGTAGTGGCGGCTGGTGACTTCAAATCAAAGGGGGGCTGCAGGACACAGCTGAGTGGGTGGGGTCAATGGGAAAGGGTGTGGCCAACTAGAAAGGGGAGGAGCTATGCTCAAAACCACAAAAACGGTAACTTTAATTAAATATGCTGCCCTGGGTGCCGTACCCTCATTATGAGAGTCCAATCAAGACAAAATGAAGTGTAGAAGGAAAAAACTTACTTAATATCTAACTGGAAACAAAAAGGTTGTGAGGCATGAAAAAATTAATTACTTTTTAAATACATTACTGGAATGCCAGTCAAAATCAAGTATAAGAAAAACAAGCAGCACTCAGCTCAAACCACTTCTCCTTGCACTGCAGTTCTAATTATAATTTATATTCAGCTTTATTAAAGTACCAAGTAACATGCTGAAAGTAGCAATCTCTGTGATACTCCCACTTGTAAAAATGTTTCTTATCCAAAAAAAGACTTGCTGCCTGACAACTATCTACTTGTTTCATAGGGAAAACATGATCAAAGTAAAAAATGAAAAGCAAACAAGAAACAAGCTCAAGATATTTTGCTTAAAGGATTACTGCACATGTTATGGAGCACACATCATAGATTGGCATTCTGTTTAATTTACAGGTAAAGCCTGCAAAGATGACTGCAAGTCTCCAACAAATGTAATGAGCTTCTTAAAATAATGTAATCCTGTCCTTTATTGCAAATACTGTCATATGCATTTCAATACCTAAGGCTTATATGTTATCTAGTTATGCAAGTATTCTCTGCATGGCAACAACAGAAAGGCTTTAAATGTTGGCAATTCTTTAACAGTATGCTTATTAAATCTTACTTGCATCTTACAATCTCAGACAAGCTTACCTGATGGTCATTAAAGCATTGCTACTTAAACACAGAGCAACAGGCACTTTCAGAATAATAATAAGCATAAATCAACAGTATAAAAATATGACAGAAACTAGAACATTCTGCAAAATCAAGGACAGATGAAAAACCACTGTAGTACTTGTGTCTACCTTGGATGGGGGGATACTCTGCACATTTACACTGCATAACTGCTGCTTGCCTTTCGTGGACACATCCAGAGTCACTGCATGGGGGAGTGGGGGGCAACAAGTATGTCACAATTTGAAATATCTCTGGGTGACTGTGATGGCCCTGACACATTTGTCATACCTCTCAACCTCAGAGCAAGACAGCTGGACAAAACCATACACAGAAGTGGGACAAAGGCCCAAAAATAAGAACAATTTTTAAATATTCTCTTATAAACTTAGAAAGATAATACAATAGTAGGTCTTGCATTAGTATGCATTTTCTGAAGGGTATGAAATCTGAAACTCAAATGTCTGTCATTATTTTCTAACTTCAGTCTTTAATGACTTGCCACTAATTTGCCAAAAAAACACAATTTTATGAAAAATGGACCAAAAATATGATGCAAAAATATAAAATAGCCACACAATACAGCTGGAACCTGTCAAAGAAGGGACACTTTTTTAATATTAATACTGCTAACTTGAGCAGCTGACAAAATAAAAGAATCTACATGCATTTCTGAAATAAAAGTAATCTATAACTCTAATTATTACAGTTATTTATTAATTGTGAACCCTCCACGTTTGTTTCCAAAATTGCCATTTTGCGAAGGGATTATTAGGGGAAGAGCAACATTTTGAACCACAATCAGGGACAGTTGAGAGGTTAGGCTATGCCTAATTCTATAAAGCAATTTATTTGCATGTACCTCTCAAGTTGTTAATGCAGGAAATCTGGACATGGCCAAATATACTGGGGGAACATATAACCAGTACTAAAAATTGCTCTTGTATAAACTGAGACAGTTGATAGCATATAACAGGTCTTGCTTTACCATGCATTTTTCTGAAGGTTATGAAATCTGAAACTCAGTGTCTGTCATTATTTAGTGACTTAATTCCTAAATGATTTGCCAGAAAACCACAAATTTTATGAGGAACAAACTAAAAATAAGAAGCAAAAATCTATTCATTCTGTGAAAATCTCGACAGTTGAGAGGTATAGTTCAGCCAGGGCTGTCTTTGAGTTTGCTTCCCTTCCCCCTCACAAAATCATGGTCGAATGGAGCCTCCCCCTGCAGCCATTCCAATGAACTGTTACTTGGCTATTTCACCCCATTTACCATAAACACTAATGTGCATACTGCCTTACTTCTACGATGATTTGGACTTCATTTGAAAACTTTATTTTGCATTTTACAGCACAAACACTAAGACATCTGCTAAACAAAGCAATGCAGTCTCACAATGAAAACAGACTTAGCATTAAAACTTCTCTGCCCTTGAAACTCACATTAATTGAAACAGCATTGAAACCCACATTCAAAGAAAATACATTTTGCCAGTGGCAGATAAAGATTAACTTTGGGCTGTTTTCAAATCATAGGCCCCTTGCACACAAAATATAGACATGCTCTTTGATACACTTTCCTGATTGTATTAAATTATATTCCTTGTACAATACAGTACAATTGTTAGGGGGCATTTTAAATGTATTGTTTTGAACATTTTTCCAGTAAACAATGAAACAAAATGCATGCATCATTAATGACAAAACTGCCCAATTCAGAACATTTTTCCAGTAAACAATGAAACAAAATGCATGCACTAATAATGACAAAACTGCCCAATTCAGAACATTTCCATCATAAAAGTCTACTCAAATTTCCACAGTCTACCAGTATCAGTAAATATGCACAATCTCTGAAGAAGTAAAAGTCATCTAAATAATTCCACATTAAAGAAATCTGTAACTAATGAAGAGGTTGCTACTAGCAAACAACTGCATATTTCATTGTTTCATCTACAAATAAAGTGCCTGTTGCCCTTGACGAATAAATTGCCTATGTTGCATTAGAAAAATGATAAGCTAGTAATATTGCAATAGGGAATGGATGGCAAACTGATAACAGGTTCATAGTTAGTAGGTATCTTTGCCAAAAATGACTGCATCATCCACTCCCTTTACATCACAGTACAGTATCAGCAATGCATCTAGATGTTGTGCTATTAACAATGCAAGCAGACTCAGCATAAGCAGCACTAAACTTTTGTTCCCCTGCAGCTCTCAGCTTCTTGTAAAATGTACATGACACTCAGCTGTATCTCTGAACTTTGCAGCACAAGAAATTTGGAAAAAAGACAAAATTTATTGGGGGATGGACAAAAGCCCAAAAACCAGGGACACATTTTAAACATTGCTTGCATAATGTTGGAAAGTTACTACTAGAATAAAATGCTGTGTTACTACCCTATATTTCACTACCAAATTTTGAACCCAGGACCCTGTGCAAAACATTCACAGCAACATACCACTATGCCATATCATCTGTTTTGTGAAAGAGAGGAAGACTGCAACTTAAATGGCTACCATTTAGTGAATTCAGTTCTCACCATAGCTGTCAACCTCTTAGCACAAAACACCTGAACAAAGCCAATAATGGGGGAATACAGCCCCCAAACATATTCAGTGAATTCAGTTCTCACCATAGCTCTCAACCTCTTAGCAAAAAACACATAGACAAAGCCAGTAATGGGGGAATACAGCCCCCAAACATATTCAGTAAATTCAGTTCTCACCATAGTTCTCAACATTTGCACAAAAAACCTGGACAAAGTCAATAATGGGAGAAATCAGTCCCCAAAATAGGGACAAATTTCAAATACCCATGTTATAAACTTAGAAAATTGCTAGAATAAAAGGTTTTGTGTCACCATGTACTTTCAGAAGAATATGAAGTCTGAAATTCAAATGCCTGTTATTTTTATTTATTTAACATTTGTTAACCAAGAAAGTCTGACTTGGAACAAAAGCGAATTTTCAGCAGAGGCCCAGGGAGAAACAATCCAGACATATGTCTTTGTAAGATGGGAGAACATGCAGACTCCACCCAGAAGGCACCCCAGCCAAGAAACAAACCAGAGAACCTGCAGCTATTAGGCAACAATGCTACCAGTGCAACAATGCACTACTGACTGTGTAAAGTAAGAAAAATACAGAAACCACAAATTTTATGAGGAACAGAACAAATATGAGGCAAAAATCTGCAAACTTTTTACAAATGGTGGTGGGTAGAGAATTCAGGCCCCTGCAACCAAGGTACAGGGTTCAATCCTGAGGTATTCCCACCACCATATGTTCTCTCTAGCCACCAGTATACAGCAACTGGGGCATTACACACACTCACATGGACATCCAGGGCCCTTCTGTTGCTGTATAGCTCCATATCCACTCGCTAAGCTCCTGTGAGATGTCACTGATCACGTGGTGAAGTCCTTCCTTCCTTCCTGTGAGAGCAGGCCAGACTGCGGATGTTGTATTCTGATTCCTTTCCAATCTATGCAGTTGTAACTAACTGCATAGACTTCTGGAATGCTCTTGACTGCTGTGTTTCTAAGCTGGACTGTGGCTGAATCAGTTCAGAGCTCTGCACATGGTCTGGACTGGTTCAGCAGCAGTCTGGATGTTGGAAATGCCGCTAGTGCACATGCGCGAAGGTCTGAGATTTTTATCTTTTACAGCTGGGGTCCTTCTTTTACAGCTGGGGGGGGGGGGCTGCAGTCTTGCAGTCCAATAGCATGGGACACCCATGATTAAAAGTGAAGTGAAGGTCATACAGCCGTTTTTCTGCATTTCTATGTTCTCTACAGTTTATGCTGTCTTGTGCTACTTTGGAAGAGAGCACATAGTGCATCAGTTTATCCTACTTCAGAGCCTTAGTATTATAATTATGCTAATTTGATCAACAGTGAAGTAAATGTGAGATTATGATTTAGAAGCATAAGCACCTTGAATTGCTGTGGTAAAGCTATGTCATGCTTTTCCCAAGATTTTATTGATGTTGAGAACAGCGCTGCAGAGAGCAACATGGACAGCAGCAGTGAATGGATGGAGATCAAAGTGGGCCTAATGATAGGTATGACATTTGGGCAAAATGAAGGCTTATGGAAGATAAACTGTAATAAACAAGAGTTATGGGTGACAGCTATTGTGATAGAGCATGCTGGGTTACTTCATTTACAGGTAGAGGTGATCAAACAGCTGCAGGAATTGTTCAGTTTTCTTAACACAGGACTAGGTGAGTTAGATAGCTGAGTCCACATACAAAACCAAAGGATAGTGGGATTGTCTGAAAGGATGGAAAGTGGGAATGCCATAGCATACATGGACTAGCTGGCCAGAATGTGTGTGTGTGTGTGTGTGTGCGTGCGCGTGTGTGTGTGTGTGTGTGTGTGTGTGTGTGTGTGTGTGTGTGTGTGTGTGTGTGTGTGTGTGTGTGTGTGTGTGTTGGGGGGGCAGTGGAGGCAAGCTTTCTTAAAGACATAGCTTAGAGAACTGGGATGACAAACCCCTTAGCTAAAGGTCCTGGCAGCTAATTGTGAAATTTCATGAACACTGTGCAAGCTGAAGGCTTCTTGAGTATGCCTGAATCCACAGAGTACTGATGATAAAGGTGGGGGGTCCAGATGGTGAAGAACTGTTCCTTACTGCTTCAGACGATCAGGTACAATGGAAATGAGCATTTGTGGGACTTTAAGGGGGTAGGATGCCAAGCCTGGTTGCTATATATTGTACAAAGTATAACTCCATGTCATTGAAGGTGGTGGGCATTTTTCTGTCAACACTGAAGTCATTAGGTTCTATAAGAAAGAAGTAGAAAGACTGTGACCCAGGAAATAACCCCCCCATACATTTACAGAACAAGACATGTTCAAGTACACAATTCTATTAACAGGCTTGTACATGTCATTGAATTTCTGGATAATTCTACTCAAGTTAAGAAAAAAATAATAGGGGTGGCTTGTGGAAAGGCAGGGGTCCTGATAGCATTGATATGTACATCCAGAATGGGAAAACAGAGGGGAGGTGTGAAAGAGACCATAACAGTGAAGGTTACTGGTAGAATGATATACTGAGTTGAGTAAAGGAAGGAGAAGCTTTTGTCCACCTATGTGTGTGTATAGGAGATTCTAATGCAGGCAAGAAGTAGGGCAGAAGTGGTTTTAGAGCATCAGTAGTGCAGTGAGTAGTGTAAAATGGCAGAAAGAGGCTTCTGAGGGTAACTGGTCAGAGCAGTTCACCGTCCCTTTTGGGAATGAGGAGCTAAATTCATCTGAGACTGTGGAGCTGCTGTACGAGCAGGTGGAAGGAGGCAAGTGTCTTGTTAGAAGACAGTAAGATGGCAGCTGGAAGGAGGAGTGAAGAGCAGAACCTTTATTCCAAGGTAAGTACAGTTATGGTTCTGAAGAAGGCTTTGCTCTGCATTTACTGATAATGGTGTTTGTGTTTTTTATTATTATATATCTAAGGACTGGCACTGGAAGAAGATAGGGTAGGCAGGGAGAAGACTAAAACCAGGGGCAATGACTGAAGTTTGATTGAATCAATGAGGGGTGTACCAGAGCCCTTCAAAGAGAAATGTTTGAAATGGTGACAAACATTTGAAAAGTGAAAGGAAGACTGAATCCTTTGTTTGTCCGGGACAGTGCTACTGTCATCCAAAGGGTAAAGTTACACTGTTGTTTAATGTATAAAGGGGTATTGCTTATCCCAAGATTATGGAGTTAATTGAAACAGTTCATATGTTTTGACATACGGCACAATACTCTGTAAGAATACAGCACAATACATAAAGAAGGCTGATAGGGGAAACAAGAGTGCATATATGTGGTACAGAGATACATGCAGAAAAGGGGTGACTTGAGTGGGGCAGTAAAGTTAGCCAGGATATGAGCAGTGTCAGATGAGTCCTAGTTGTGAAATGGGCAGTAGGAATAAGATAGAGGGGGTGTAGAGGTGAAAGGGAGTTAGAGAGGTGTACAAGCATTCGGACTTTAGCTAGCCTGGTGCATGTGAACAGGAAGAAGACTGCACTGTGGAGACCTTATGGAATTCTATGATATTTTGGTGGGTACCACATTTCAGAATTATCTGGCAATGGGATGGGCACTGCATTTTACTAGAAATGCTGCCAGGGTTATGCTAGGGTTAGTTGTTTTGTACTTTTTTGCAGGTTATAAGACTTGCCATTTCAACTGAAGTTGAAGATATTAATAGTGAACTGGTCTTAAGGACCTAAACTAATATGCAGAGGATGTTTTAAAATATAATTCTAAAAACAATATGCATAAAATGCAATGATGTTGGTGTTGCTTAAGAAAAATGCCACTGTAAGTATTGATTTGTTGATAATTTTAACATAAGTTTGCATCTGACTGAGGGGCAGGCTGGGGAGATTTCTCATGAGTGTGGCTTGGAGGGAAGTCATTTCAGTGACAGCAAGTTAGAGACTGAGTATATGCATTAGCAGGATAAAAAGAGAAAGTGGAAGTTAGAAAATCTGGGGGGGGGGGGATAGGTTGCAGGTGAAGTTTATTGAGGGACTGCATTGCTGTGAGAGTGGCAGCAGGGTTGGTGTATGGGGAGGGCAAGGATTTTATATACAGTAGATGTTGGTAGAGAAGATTAGTTGGGATTCTTATGGTTGACTGAAAGACTGCAGAGATTTAAGGAATGAATGAGTGGTTGAATCTCGAGAGAAGGTGATTACATTTAGGTGGTTAAAGACAGAAATGGAGTTCAAGGACAAGTGACACACAAAGTCAATGTATAGATAGTGGTTGTGGTCAAAGAGCATATCTGATGTGAGAAGGAGTGGACAAGAAGCTAGTACTCAGTGAGTGCAAGAAGCAATATATGAAGTCTGGGGTGGTGGAATAGATGTGATTGTGCATGAGATTAGGGGAAACAATTTAATCAGTCAACAGATCATGAGGGGTCATGTTATAAGGAGAGTGGGAAGATGGGAATTGTCATACTTTCTAAATGACATATTGGGGTTAAAGTAGAGAGGGCAGAGGAGGATGCAGATGATTGAATGGGTGTTGGTGAAGGCAACACTGGAGGGAGGTTTGAATTAATTTTTTGAATGGGTTGGGTGAAGTAGTCAAGGGGATTTTCCGTATCTATTATTCTGCACTTTGCTGAGATTTTAACATGGTTATGGACTTAACTTTGCTAACTTATTCAGGATAGCAGAGTACAATTGGAGATGTATGGAAGTAGTAGTGTTGAGGAAGGATGGGGCTAGTGGATACATAGGAAGTGAGTAAGAGTATGAGAGTATTTAGCTGCATAAGGGATGATAGGATTCAAGAGAGAATGACTGACATTTAACTTGATGGAGATGCTGCATACCCATAAGTCAAACTCCACTCACGCAACCGGCAAGCAAGGCTTTAACCTGGCCTGTGACATTAATAGAACTTGCTGGCAGGATAGATCTGTGTCCCAAAGACTCCCCCATCTGTGGAATAGACTCCCTCTCCATGTCAAGCAGAGTACCTCTCTAGTTCTCTTTAAGAGGAACCTGGACGACTGGATTGGGAAACAGAAAATACACCCCTGGGATCTCACCTGTGTCCCTGCTGGACAGGGGAAACAGGTGACGACTTTTAGGGAAAATGGGCCAAATTCTTGGCTAGGCTTATAAGGGCCTCTGGGCCAACAGTCTAGTATTATCCTATGAACCTATGAAAAGATGACGAGGTGTGGGAATTCAAGGATAGTGTGATAGATGAAAGGAGCAGATCCAACCATGCTTTGATGAGGATACGGGAGGAGTCACAAAGGGATGCTGGTTGGACATGGAATTTATAGGAGTCAAACAGAAGGGTAAAGCAGAAGTTTCTGAGGGAGATAATGGGATAGAAAAGATGCACATATGGTGATTGTGTATGTATGCAAAGGGAAATAATGGGGAAGGTAAATGGGGTAGAAAGTGTAAGGAGGAAGTTTAAGAGACAGAAAATAAAAAAAAAATGGAGAGGAATAAAGCATTGCAGTCCTGGAAAATTAGGCCTTGGCGAAAGCCAATGTATTATAGATTTTTCAGAATAAATTTTCTGCCCTCA
Organism: Protopterus annectens; assembly: GCF_019279795.1. Classification (NCBI taxonomy): domain Eukaryota; kingdom Metazoa; phylum Chordata; order Ceratodontiformes; family Protopteridae; genus Protopterus; species Protopterus annectens. Next base: position 192,898,462 of record NC_056726.1, read on the forward strand.
GCTGCTGATTATTTGGAGAGTAGATGGAGCTGTTCCTCTTTGTTCTCTTGTAGGCAAGATCTGGCTGTAGTATTAGCCATCACGTATTTTGGATTTATATTCCAGCCCCCTATGTGCAAGCCTTGACAGATGTTCAGGGAAGAGGCATCCCACAAAGATGGCAAAAAGATCTGAGTTGCTCACACAGGTGATATAGTAACTTAACATTTCTTGCACTCTTTATAGTCAGATGGCTCCTACTAGGTCTCTAGTTTGCACTGGGATTGCATTGATAGGAGGCAAACCACAGGGACACATACCTAATTCCCAACACCCAGCAAGATGAACTACAGCCAGTTACAGAGTATTTATTTATTTTATTATATTTTTATTTATCCTTTGTTGACCAGGTAAACCCCACTTAACTAGTGGCTTCTTTTCAGGGGGGACCCAAGGTTGTATTTATATTTCTAAGAAAATCTGGTTAGGGCATCAGTGAACTTTCACTACTCTTTTTGATAGGTGCTATGGGATCTCTTACATCCCTCTGAGCTGCTACCAACTCAAGCAGATGAGAACTTGGTTTAACATCTCGTATGAAGAATAACTCATTCGTGTACCCAGTCACACTCTCCAAGGTTACAAACGTATGTAGACTATGCTTTCCATTTGCATCGATACCTTTTTTTTTTTTGCTACCCACACGGACTTCATGAATTCCCTTAAGGTACTTAAAATGCTATGATATCATTGTGTCTTCTTTGTTTCCTCAAGACCACAAATGTCGTCTCCTAATCTGTTTTTGATTGGCTTCTAGAGAATATGTTAAAATAGTTATCATCTTTCTGTCAGTACCCTTTTCATATGAAAATGAGGTATTCTGTACAATGCACAGTGTGTTAAAAGAAGGCCTTATCTACTTTTCATTAAAAAATACTTGTTTTCATGTGCTGATGCCTCTTAGGCATCCACGTATCCTACTGACCCCCTGGCTGCTTTGCCATAGCATTTATTTTGTATTTTTATAGTATCTCATCTGACTAAACCCAGATTTCTTTCCATGATTGCTATGGTAAGTACATAATTTCCTTTACAGGTGTATTACTTTCCATATCTATTATTCTGCACTTTTTTCTGTTATTTCAAAATATTTTGTTTTAGATAATTCCTTAAAACATGCAATATCTCTTTTTATTCTTGCTGTGCTTTCTTGTATAGAAGCACTGTTTTATACTGCTGTCATCAGCAAAAAAGAAAAAAAATAAGAAACAAAAAAAAAAAACTTTTCTCCCTGAACTAATGCAGAATTGGTTACAAAAATACATTCTTGTTATCAGTCCTTATGGTACATCACTTGTAATGTTGTTTCATGTGAATGAATTACATTTACTAATTCCTTGGGTGTCCTTTCACCTAGCTATTGCTCTGGCCCTTCTGTTACCCATGTACAACTCCAAATCACTCTAGTTTATTTCTGTATTACCCGCAATAAGCTTCATTCTAGTGGTAACTGCGTGATCTGATTAAAATGTAGTTTTCCAAAAATTGACACTGAAACTTTGTGAAGTGATTGCCCACACTGAGTCATCTAGTCAGCATTGCTCAGCACCTATAAGTTCATACATGAATGCTAAGCAATTTTACCACAGACCACTTGAACCTATCCAGTAACCCATATTCAGCAGCTTTCTTCTACTTCCAGAAGGGCAACAGAGGAATGACTCAGGGAGACTTTGTGGGTACCAATCTAATTGGTGACGTTTACTTTAAAAGTGGCAATGTGAATACTCTGTCTAACATGTAGTGGAAGCTTATTCCAGAGATGGGAGAATGCATTGGATAATACATCTATTGTGCTAATGTGTCTTACTAATTTGTTGATGGAGAGTTAGGTCCTTTATGTATGCATTTGAGGAAATCTTTTGTAGGAAGTCAAGGATGATAGGGTGGTTCATGGTATGAAATACTAAAAACAAGTCACTATGAAGGAATGTATTAGATACAGAATGCAAGGAGAGAGCTGACATTTTGTCACAGTAGCCTCAGCTCTTGAGACCATTGATTATTTTTGCTAGGAATAAATAAGAGTAGAGCAAGAACACTCATCCATATACCTGCTTAACTGAATAAACTACTGGAAACTTCAACACGGTGTCTTTATTCCTCCCACAGGGAGTGTATCAGAGTGACAGAGTCTCCTAGATTTGCTAGCCAAAGTGATTTTGTCTGGACTACTCTTTTGTACTCTGTTTTTGTTAGAAATGTCCAAGGTCTCTTAATTTGAGTGGTATGTTTAGACAAATACATTTTATTTAATAATAGATCTTATAAGAGATGAGTAACAGGGAAGTGTGTCTTTGTGGATCTAGAGGAGATGCCCCTAGTAATTATTTGGGGCAGATAAAAAGATTTCCTATGGGACATGATGGTCAAACGGTAATATGTTTTTCACAAAAGTGCATATGGGGCTACTACCTTATTAACACAAAGCACAAAGTCAGGGAAGAATTACATTTCTCATCTTGTGAAACTCACCTTAAAATCCCTTATCTATAACTTATATGGACATTATACTTGAAGCCTTTTCACAGGCTAACTGTAACCCTGTTCAGAGTAGCCCTTCTGCTTCAACATAGATCTTATCTTGTTGGCTACCTTTTAAAAAACATGTGGAATGTTACAGAGTTTATTATGTCTTACTTAACTTAAGGTTAACTTCAGGCTGAAGACAAGTTGGTTAACCTTCCAGAAGGCTGACAAGGCTGAGGTATCAGAAGCTGTGTAATCTTTTACCAGAAGCTCTACTCTTATTTTATTCCTAACAAACAAAGTGCCCACGAACTACACATAGGTGGTAATCCACTAAGTACGGAAGATGTAATTAGGGATCTGGGAACTCAAGTAGATAGCAACCTCTCCTTTGATAATCACATTGCCAAAGTGGTTAGAAAATCCTTTTATGTAGCCCACCTAATCACAAAAGGGTTCACATCTAGATCAAGAGAGGTTATTATGCCCCTCTACTCATTGCTCATCAGGCCCATAATAGAGTACAATGCCCCATTTGGGATGTACCTTACACAAAACCTGCAACAGCTGGAAAGACCACAGAAGTACCTCACCAAGAGGATCATGGGCCTCAAACAGATGCCCTATGCAGCTCGACTAAAGAAACTCCAGCTCTACTCGGTTGCTTACCGCCTACTCAGAGGTGATTTCTGCCTGATGTACAAGGCCATGTCTAACCCAGAATTAATGGACATGCTCCACCTCAAGAAAACCAAATCTCTTAGAGCCACATGCTCTAGAGATTTAAACCTCAGCACAACAATAAATAGGACATGCTGGAGGTATAGATTCCTGTCCCAGAGACTTCTCTCGCTCTGGAATAGAATCCCAATCTATGTTAGACAAAGCCCCTCACTGACTATCTTCAAGAGAAATCTTGACGAGTGGATGGGAAATTGTAAATTTACCCCTGGGATCACTTCAGTGGCTCTGCTGGACAGAGGCTCAGGAAACTAATCTAAAAGGGAGGCGAAAGCCAACACATTCTGGCTAGGCTTATAAATGCCCTTGGGCAGATAGCCTAGTACCTACCTATGAACCTATGAACCTAAGCTGTTTGCCATGGTACTAATTGCAAAGGACTTGAACTCAGTTTCCTATATTATAAGGTGAAAGTCATTCCTTTGTCAGTAATCCATGGCCTCAGCCTATTTGTAACCTTTTTCAGATTGATAAGGTAGTTCATACACTAAGATTTTCTGAAGTGACTGTCGTATTTGAGTCACAGTATGAATCATCTTATTGTATTAAGTCATCTACTATGCTATGAACTCTGTTTTGAAATATTAGTTGCACATATGAACTTTTGTAGACTATGAAATTCTGTTGCCATCTTTGTCAGCCTATATATAATTTGGGCAGTTTTGTCATGTATTTCTGATAAAGCATTACAATGTAGCTTTTGGTGGTTCTTGATCATTAATGGTTTGAAGTTACAGTACAGACAAGTGGTCTAATATAACAAACTCTATTCTTACTCCCTTTTTCATCAAACTACTCCTTAGTGTTTCAGTTTTATTCATAGGTATGCAGTAATTAATATTTTTTGTGATAAATGATGACATTATGAGATCAATCAAGTTTACCATCGTCAAAAAACATCTTCATACAGTTCTGAACTTTGGTCCCTGTAAATTAAGACTACATGTTTCTGCTATTACAAGTTTAAGGTGATTCATCAGCAACACATTTTGATAGCTGGCTTGTGGATTCAAACTAACTGAAAATGACACCATTGAATTCCATCTTGGAAGTTAATCAAATTGTCTTCAGTGTATACAAAAAAAACTTGGTAACATACTGGAAATTTTTCGACAGGTAGCCATGGAGATAAGGTGTAGGTTGGAGCAGAATGGCTACTCCAAACAGATTACAGTTAGCCTGCCAAAAGGCTTAAGTACAATGAATACTAGCTCTGAGATAAGATATTAATGGAGGAAAGGGAAAACATTACCTTTGATGTCCCGTGATCTAACTATCTCAAATATAACCAGTTGATTAAAGTTAAGAAGGTTGTAGTCTACACTCTTGTGGGAGGAGAGTGTAGCCTCTGCCCTTCTGATCTGGGAAATGCTGGTGAAGGCTTATTGTGGCTGTTGTTCTAAGTGTCTTTGTTCTGGTTTAAGCAATTGGGTTCCAAACCAGTTATTTTACATTAGGGAGATTTGTGGTCTAAACTCTTGTGGCAGGAGAGGATAGTCTACACCTTTCTAAACTGGGATTTGCTGGTGAAGGCTTATTGTGTCTGTTATTCTAAGTGTCTTTGTTCTGGTATAAGCACTTGGGCTCCAAACCAGTTATTTTAGATCAGGAAGATTTGTGGTCTAAACTCTTGTGGCAGGAGAGGAATTGCTGGTTGAAGGCATATTGTGTTTGTTATTCTGAAAGTCTCTTAGTTCTGGTTTAAGCACTTGGGCTCCAAATCAGTTATTTTACAATAGGAAGTGGTCTAGACTCTTGTGGCAGGAGAATGCAGTCTATACCCTTCTAAGCTGTGAATTGCTGGTGAAAGCTTATTGTACCTTTTATTCTAGAATTGCTGATGAAGGCTTATTGTGTCTATTATTCTAAGTGTCTTTGTTCTGATTTAAGCACTTGGGCTCCAGATCATTTATTTTACACTAGGAAGGTTTGTGGTCTATACTCTTGTGGGAGTATTCTACTGAATTGCTGCTTTATTTAAACTGTTATTTTGCTGTTGTGACTGCAATTTTCTGCACTTTGTGTTTCTAGTACTTCTTCATTTTATAACATAGGCTAGAATCAAGCTTTCTAAATTGAGACTGCTTGGTATTATCAGAGCACTAAAACCAGCCATCTTACATCAAAAAGACCCCCTGCACCCTTGTGGCAGATGTATGCAGCGAAGGACCCATTTTAGTTGGGGATTGCTGGAATAAGTGTCAGTCTTGGGCTTTCCCTTTGGATAATTCAGAGGTTAGCAAAAAGCAATCAATCACCTGTATTATCTGAAGCATCCACTGCCTGCTACTGAAAAATAAGTATCATTTTACTTGATCTGCACTTCTTGCATTATATGCTACTGCGTGCTGTTATTTTTGAACTGTATTTTACTGGATTTTTGCTGTTTCCTGCACTTTCAGCCTAGCATAGACTTGGTTCAGATTTGCTGGGCCCATTCTGTTTTTACATTTTCTGAGAACTAATCCAGATTTCCTCCACAAAAGACTGACTCCCACTACTCCCTAGTGAGAGTACAGTGTAGCTAAGGACCTATCTGAGTGGTGATTGTTGGCCCAGCGCCCAGTCTAGTGTGCTACTATTGGTTAGAGTGTTTGAAATCAGTTTAATTTTGTTGTTAATTGTTGCCTGCATTAGCGTGAGTCTGCAAGGTCCACACCACCTGCCTAACTGTGCATTACCATGCAGTGGAGGATATCATTGTCAGTTATAGATTCTAACTTTTAGATAGATAATATTCCCTTAGTCAACTGTTTGAGCTCCATAGGAAGTTTCTTACTGTTGTGCTGAGCCTCTGAGGTTCTGCCACAAGTCTTACCCTTTAAACCCCTCACAGTCTAGAGCTTTTTCTTGCTCCTTAGCTATACCTGGTCCTTCTAATCCCCTCTCTATTACTGACTGCAGTACTTCACGGAGCATCATAAATGGACGATTTCCCACAATTTCTTCAGCCAACCTGATCGACATGGGCATCCTGAGGCAATGCAGCAATTGCCTCATGTACACTGACAACCCGCACAAATTCAATATGTGAGAGATGCATCTATATTAAGAATCTAGAATCTAGGCTCTCTCACTCACAGATCAGTATATGAGATACTAAGCAGGTTGTTAGCTCACATGCTTCACCTTCTGCATCATCCATGCATACAAAACCTAAACTTACATATGCAGATGGTCTCACTAGAAGCCTACTTAAAGATCAGAGACTTCCCAAACATAAACACACTTACACACTTCCCTTAAAACATTCACAGCAAATCACAGTACACATACACCAAACATGCCCTTAAGGAAAAACACAAAATCAAATGTTTTAATCATAGGTGACTCCGTTGTGAGACAAACAGATGTCCCACACATCACAGGTTGGATAAAGAAAAGGTCATGGTCAGATGTCTGTCAAGTGCCAGTATCTGCCACATCACACATCTCTCTGCTCTGCGAATCTGGAGTTTCTGTCTATAAAATGTAGGCCTTTTTACATTCCTAGAGAGCTAAATGGAATTTGCATAACAGTGGTGTATATCCCACCTACTGTTAACACAAATAATGCACTCACAAAATTGCCCCAGTCTACTTGTGACATGCAGAATAAATATCCTGAGTTTGCTCATGTGATAGCTGGTGATTTTAATCAGGCTGATCTAAAGTCGGTTCTCTCCCATTACTACCAGCATGTAAACTTTCCAAGGGGTAGGAGTACCTTGGATAAAGCGTGCCCCAATATATCTTTCTATCATGCTGGTGCCTGCTTTTAAACTTGCTCTGGTCAGGGAGAAACCCACAATGAAAAAGATCAGGATATGGCTTGAGGGAGCATTGTCAGCTCTCCAGGATTGTTCTGAGTGTATTAACTGGAGCATTTTCAAGGAGGCAGCCACAACAGACCAGCACACTGACCTAGATGAATATACTCAAGCAGCGATGGCTTACATCATAAAATGCACTGATGATGTCACAGAGATCAGAAGCATCATCACAAGAGCTAACCAAAAGCCATGGCTTACAAGTAAGGTCTATGATCTTCTGAAGGCACAAAATTCAGCATTCAGGACAAATGACAGGGAAACCTTAAGTGTGGCAAAGGCAAACCTGAAGAAAGGCATAAAAGAGGCTAAAAGAGAATATGGGAGGAAGGTACTAAACCACTTCAGGGGCATGAGGGGATACCATAAGGTTGTGGGCAGGATATGCAACAAATTATGGACTATAAAATGAGAGCTGCAGAATGTGATGATAACACTGACTTCCTATACAGTTTGGATACCTGTTTTTGGAAGATTTGAGGAGAGGAACACTACACCTGTGCAAAGGTTACACACAGAGCCGTATGATGCCGTACTCAGCCTTAGTCTGATGGAAGTAAAACAGGTGCTACAGAAATTCAATCCCAGAAAGGCAACCGACCCAGATAATATCTTAGGTAAGGTGTTAAAGAGCTGTGTTAGCCTTAAGCAGCATTTTACTTTCACCTAGAATGATGCCTCAATACAGACAAAAAAATGACTGACTTCAACAATTGACTTAGTTTCTGGTGTCATTCTAAGAGGATCCAGTACCTGCCAACCTGGGGTGATATGCAATAAGGTTGATAGACCATGATGTTTTTCCAGAGATGGTCTACACCTGTAGGCTCTGGGATTTTAGCTACAAGCTAAGGCTCTTGCCTCCCCATAGTGCCTTTTTAGGCAATGTCACAAAAACAAAATTCCTGACATAAATATATCCTCAAAAAACAACCTTAAGGCTATACTGCTAAATGCTGAGTCTAAATCTGAAACTGCAGTCAGTGGAAGCACTCCTCACCTTTGAAGATGTGAACATCTGTGCAGTCACAGAGACCTGGTTCAAGGCGACGGAGAGCATCCCAGCCATACTGGGATATAATGCCCTCCACACATTCAGACCACAAAATGAACAATGAGGATTATCAATATTCATCAAAGATAAATGCACCTCCAGATTGGTTAAACAGAATGATTCCTTAGGGTTACTGCATGTTCAAATAACTATAGGAAAGACCCCTCTAAGTTATCGCCAGCTATCGATCCCCCTCCATGAACCATGATATCCACACTGCCTACCTGGATCTATTTGAGTCACTCAAAATGCAACCAAACACCCTAGTCATGTGTGACTTTAACTACCTGTCCATAGATTGGTTAAATTATACTTGTACCAGCACACTCGCCCAAAGATTCTTGGACTTTGTTAACTCAAATGCCTTGGACCAGATAGTTGGCACCACCCACAAGAGGCCCAAACATTCTAAACTTGGTACTCACCAACATGGTAGAATGGTGCACCACCACAAGTGCACGGCCCTCCTTGGTAAAATCTGATCATAAATCTGTCTCTTTTGAAGTAACGATATCATCAGATTCCCCCTCAGGAAAAATTAGGATAAAACATGTCTCTAAAGCCAACTATAGCCTATTATGAGAAGGCATTTATAGCTTCAAAGTTCCTGTCCCCACTGACATCAAGGACATCTATACTGGGACATACACCAATGCACTGTATAAACAGCTATACAATTGTATTGGCTCAGCTGTTTCTGATAGGTCCAAAGCAAGATCCTCAAGAAAAAAACAAGCCTGCCTAGTGGACATCTGGCATAAACAGGTTATATAATAAGAGGAAGAAATTGCTGTCTAAGAGCAAGAAGTAATGATCTCAGAATTGGAAGCACACCCTTCTCAGATTGAACAAGCAAATAAGATATCTTGTAAAGTCCTCTAAAGCTGAGTACAAATCTAGATTATCATCCTAGCTAAGGATAACCATAAGGCATTCTTTAGCTACATTTGAAACCTTAAAGGAAAAGCCCAGATTTGCATTGAACTGGTAGTGAATGAACCAGTGCAAGTAGCCAACATGCTAGCATGACAGGTTCAGTGAAAAATTCTCTTCCTGTCTCCACCACATATACCCCAAAACATTCCTACCACCTTTTCTCCACCTAGTATTTCTAAAGAGCAAGTCATAACTGCTCTCTCCAAGGCCAAAAACACAGCCTCTGTCAGACCTGATAACATCCCAGGCTGCATTGTCAATGGTTTAAAACAGGAGTTAACAACACCATTGTGTATTTTTTCCAACCACAGCCTAAGCACTAGTTTTGCCCATGCTGAATAGAGAGCAGCCTCCGTCATCCCCTTACACAAGGGGTGTGCAACCACTGAGCCTGGGAACTATAGACCCATTACCCAAACCAGCCTTATCTGCAAAGCCATGGAGCGAATCATCATAAACTTTATCAAGAAAGACATAGGGGACCTTTAAACTCTTGAACTGACCTAGTTTGGTTTTGTTAAAGGGAAATCCTGGCTGTTGAACCTTTTGGACTTCTTCGAGACTGTCACCAAAGGCCTGGTCTAAGGCAAATCTGTACATACATCAACCTAGACTTGGCCAAGGCCTTTGACACAAATCCCCACTCAGGCATCACTGAAAAACTCACCCAGCTGGGGGTCAACCCCAACCCATATACTGTTAGGTGGGTTTCAAACTGGCTCACCAATAGAACACATACAGTCAAAATAGGGGACTCCACCTCCATCAGTTTACCGGTTACCAGTAGTGTTCCACAGGGATTGGTGCTGGAGCCTCTATTGTTTGGAATCTACTTCTTAGTACAGGCAAAAACAAAAGGTCTATGGTTGACAAAGTTTGCTGATGACTAAAAACTGGGAGCAGTCATTAAGTCCTTAAATGATGTTAACATTCTACAAGAAGGACTTAAGCAAACCAATGACTGGTGCCAAAGTCATGGTCATAAACTCAGTACAAAAAAACATGGATTATTGTCCCCTTCAATGCAAAAAAAATGCATTATTGTCCACTTTGGCAAAGGTGATGTCCCTGTAGATTACCATATTAATAACAACACTCTAAGCTCTAAATCAGTGGTGAGATATTTGGGCACACAGATTGACAGCAACCTTACTTTTGATCACCATGTCTCCACGGTGCTAAGGAAGGCCTTCTGTGTTGCTCACCTCATAAGCAAGGACATAGCTTCCAGAATAAAAGAGGTTATAAACCCTCTGTACTCTTCTCTCATCAGGCCAATAATAGAGTACAATTCTCTCTTTGGTATGTACCTAAAGAGGCACCTCTAGCAACAGGAGAGACCTCAAAGATTCCTCACAAAGAAAATTCAGGGTCTTCAGCACGTCTTACATTAAAAACTATAAGCCCAAACAAACTAGGAAATAAAAAAGCCGTGAAAGGCAATGTACACTAAGAACGCTGAACTTAAAATGATTAATTTATTAACAAATAAAATAAGTGCTTTGTTTTGCCACATACAAAACTTCTTCAGATTAAACAGAACAAATGAGTCAGAACATTTAAAACTTAGTAATAGTCATGTGATAAGAAACCAGAACATTTAAAGAAAGAGTATCTTACAGGTAAATAGTAGCTGTCATATGTCATATTTCTAAAACCCATCCCTAGGAAACTTTAATTAACCCTAAAGCCAATGATTTAAATTAAATTAAACAAGCAACCAATACTAAATGGAATAGCAAAAATCACAGTATATAATAGTTTTAAATATAAAATATGCTTAAAATTATTATTACAATTATCATTATGATTATCTTTTTAAGGCTTTAAACTTTAAAATGGGGGTAATAGTTATATAGGTTCATAGGTTCATAGGTTCATACTAGGCTATCTGCCCTAGGGCATTTATAAGCCTAGCCAGAGTGTGTTTGGCTTTCGCCACCCATTTTAAATTAATTTTGCTATGCCCTTTTTCGAGGTTAGTATACTGTGCCTCTGTCTAACAGTGACACAGAAGTGATAGGTTCATAGGTTCATACTAAGCTATCTGCCCTAGGGCATTTATAAGCCTAGCCAGAGTGTGTTTGGCTTTCGCCACCCATTTTAAATTAATTTTGCTATGCCTTTTTTTGAGGTTAGTATACTGTGCCTCTGTCTAACAGTGACACAGAAGTGATACCCAGGGTAAACCTACGATCTCCCATCCACTCATCAAGATTCCTCTTGAAGAGAGTAAATGAGGGACTCTGCCTAATCTGGACTGGGATTTTATTCCAGAGTGAAGGAGCCTCTGGGTTATGAATCTGTCCCTCCAGCATGTCCTATTTATTTCAGTGCTGAGGTTCAAGTCTCTCGAGCGCATAGCTCGATGGGATTTGGATTTTCTGAGGTGCAGCATGTCCATTAATTCCGGGTTGGACATGGCTTTATACGTTAGGCACAGATTGCCTCTGAGCAGGCAGTATGCCACTGAGTAGAGCTGGAGTTTCTTTAACCGGGCAGCATATGGCATCTGTTTGAGCCCTTTGATCCTCTTGGTGAGGTACTTTTGGGGTCTTTCCAGTTGCTGCAGGTGTCTGGTAAGGTACATCCCAAAAGGGGCATTGTACTCAATTATGGGCCTGATGAGGGATGAGTAAAGAGGCACGATGATGTCCCCTGATCTAGATGTGAATCCCTTCATTATTAGGTGGGCTGTATAAAATGTTTTTTCTAACCACTTTGGCCATGTGGTTGTCAAATGAGAGATTGCTATCAACTTGGGTCCCAAGGTCCCTAATTACTTCTTCTGTACTTAATGGATTATCACCTATGTGGTAATTTGTGGGCACTTTGTTTTTGCCAAAGGGGATGACTATACGCTTTTTGGCGTTTAGCTTGAGGCCATGGCTCTGGCACCAGTTGTCTGTTTCTATGAGGCCCTTTTGGAGGATGCTTGTGTTGGCTGGAGAGTCGATTATGGCGCCCAGTTTGCAGTCATCTGCGAACTTGGTCAGCCACAGTCCTTCCGTGTTTGCCTGTACCTCTGAGAAATATATACCGAACAAGAGAGGTCCCAGGACTAAGCCTTGTGGGATGCCACTTGTAACTGGTTTGGAGTCTGACATGGCTCCAGCAATTCTAACCATGTGGGTTCTGTCCTTGAGCCAGTTTGCAACCCATCTAGTGACATAGGGGTTTATATTTAAGCTGGTGAGCTTATCTATAATGCCCGAGTGGGGTATTGTATCGGAGGCTTTTGCGAGGTCCAGGTAGGCTCTGTGGACCATCTTCCCCTCGTCAATGGCCTTGGTGACTGTTTCAAAGAAATTGACCAGGTTTAAGAGGCAGGATCTGCCCTTAACAAAGCTGAACTGGGTAGGATACAGTGTCTGTAGGTCCCCAATATCTTTATTTATGAGGTCCATGATGATCCTTTCCATAGCTTTGCAGACCAAGCTAGCCAGGCTTATGGGGCGATAGTTTCCAGGATCCGTTGAGGCACCACCTTTGTGGAGAGGGACCACTGTTGCTGTACGCCACTCTTTGGGTACATATCCTGTAGTAAGGCTGAGATTGAACAGTAGTTTTATGTTTGGGTTTAGCTCTTCTTGGAGTTCATGTAGGATGCAGCCGGGACACCGTCTGGTCCCATTGATGCTGTGTTTTTGCTTTGGAGAGGGCGGCTCTTACCTGAGCATCTGAGATGTCAGGGGGGCAGCACTCTGCTGGGATAGATATTCACCCTTTTGGTGGCGGGGGGGGGGAGTTTGTGCTGAACCTGTCAGCTAGGATGTTGGCAATGTCTGTGGGTTCGGTGTATTTTTGTCATTTTGGACTAATTCTGAGCATATCTGGGAATTCCCACCCAGGTTACTAACATAACTAAAGAAAGCCTTGTGATTATCCTTAGTGTCCTGTGCAATTTTTCTCTCGAAGCTGGCCTTAGACGATTTTATGAGTGCCCGTAGTTTTTTGCTAATACTGATCAGAGATGCCTTCCCTTTTTGGGATTTTGCTCTATCATGTAGTAGCTTCCTCCTTCTATTGTGTTTGTTTATGGCTGGGGTCCACCAGACAGGACATCTGCCTTTGGAGGATTGGGTCTTGGTTTTATTTGGGATTGCATGATCCATGCATTCCTGAAGGTGTTCATAGAATGCATTTATAAAGGATTCTGCGGTCTCGGCCGTATTTTCCACAGGCCCGGGGGCTTTGAAGGATTCCACCTCGGTTTTGAGGAGTGTGAAATTTGCTTTAGAGAAGTTTTTCACTGTGGATTTCTGGGCAGGGGGTGAGGTCGGGATGTGAATATCCAGTCAGATTAGTTTATGGTCTGATCTTACCAGTGAGGGATCCACTTCTGGTCTGGAGCATAGAGTCCCCATGTTGGTGATGATCAGGTCCAGTATGTTTTCCCCTCTTGTGGGAGTGGTAACAAGTTGTTTCATAGCATTTGAGTTTATAAATTCAAGGAACTTTTGGGCTAGGGTGTTGGAGCTAGAGTAATGCTCCCAGTCTATGTTTGGGTAGTTGAAGTCACCCAATATAATTATGTTTGGAGAGACCTTCATATTTTCCAGTGTTCTCAGGAAGGCCGAGTGGGGTTCCTGGGTTTGGGAGGGTGGTCTGTAGCAGGCTATAAACTGCAAGGCAGTTTTACCCACTGTTAGTTGCACATGGATAGTCTCTGATGCTTCGTGCTGTTCCACCAACCTGGAGGTGTGGGTATCTTTGACGAATATTGATACTCCCCCTCCTTTTCTGGTTTGGTCCAAGTTTTGGGGCCGAAAAGCATGGTATGAGGTATAACCTGGTAGTGCTGGGGTGCTCTCGGGAGCCTTAAACCAGGTTTCTGTTACTGCACAGATATCGATGTTCTCCATGCTAAGGAGAGTTTCAAGTGCGTGCATCTTGAGGTTTAGACTTCTGGCGTTGAGTAGCATTACTCTTAGTTTCTTATCCCTTGTGATACCTATGGAGGTGGGTTTGTCTTTTGAGCCTTGCCTAAAAAAGGCACTATGGGGGTAGCAAGAGTCTTTGCCAATATCCAAAAGCCCAGGGGTGACAGGTGCAAGCCGTCCCTAGTGAAGCATCGTGGCTTGTCGAGCATGTCATCCCAGGCTGACAGGCATTGTATCCCCTTTGAATGACACCAATACTTAAGCCAATTGTTGAAATTGATAATTTTGTCTTCATATTGTGGCATCGTTCTTGGTGAGGGTAAGATGCTACTTAAGGTCAGGGTCATACCGGCCTGGGCTACATACTCAGAGAGCTCCTCTGTCTCTTTTCATGTAGTCCAGGGAGGTACGTCTCAGGTCATTCACACCAGCATGGACAATGACTGAGTCATATTTGTACTTGCCTTGGAGTGACCTGAGTGCGTGTGTTATGTGGCGGATCCTAGCGCCCGACAGGCAGCTCACCATGGCCTTCTCCTTGTTCAGCCTGGTGAGCGGGATGTCAGTGTGCCTGACGATAGAGTCTCCTATTACAAGTGTATCAGGTGTGTTGTTTAGCCTTAAGAGCTGTGACTGTTTGGCACACTGGCTTTGTGAGCTATGTGTTGCACGTGTTTTGTTTTGGGATAACGGTTGCTTGGGTGTCTGCTTTGGAGGTCTCTGCTGCTTAGGCAGATTTTTATTTAGAGCCTCCGAGTATGTTTTTGTGTGTTTATGTGTTTGGTTTGCTGTCGTGGTAGGTCTATGTGAGACTGGAATTGTAGTGAGTGTGGTTTCCTTCTCCTCCTGACTGGTTACGCCAGTACTGAGTTGAGAGAGCTTAGCCTCCAGTTTGGCTATATGGTTGCATCTCTCACTTGTGTTGGAATTTGTTGGGAAGAGGAGAGGGTTGTCTGTGTACATGAGGCAGTTGTAACATTGCCTTAAGATTCCCAAATTCACCAGCTGGACCGGAGAGGAGATTGACAACTGATCTTTGGAGATGCTAGAATAGTATTGGGAATTCCTTTATAATTGAAAAAAAGGGCCAATGGGGAACAAGGTACTCAAGGGGAGTTTGTGAGAGTGTAGTGCTTTTAATTTTTTAGTGCTGACTTAGTGAGCAAGTGCCAGGTAACTTAAATGCAATGTGTTACAGGTAACTTAAATGCAAAAATGACAAACAGTAACTTTCTTTCAAGTGAAACAAGGAAATAAGTACAGTAAGCAATGCAGATATCACTAGGGATCCACAGAAGCACTGAAAAGCCGCGTTTTAGGTGGAATTAGCGTTTCAGGGAAATAACAAGCAAACAAACAACAAGCATACAAACAAAGCTAGATTCAGCAGGCCTGGATCTAGTCTTTGCTACAGCAAACAAGGTGTACCAATTTCAGTAAGAAACAGTTGAAATATGCAGGCACTATAAGCCTTTAACCAGAAATTCCCAGCTCAGAAGGGCAGAATCCAGCATCTCCTCCCACAAGAGTGCAGGCCACAAACCTTCTTAATGTAAAATAACTGGCCTGAAGCCCAAGTGCTTAAATCAGAACTAATACACTTTTAGAATAACAGACACTGAGCCCTCAATCAGCAGTTCCCAACTTAGAAGGATGTAAGCTACCTGTCCTGCCACCACAGTGCATGCCACAAACCTTCCTAATGTAAAACAACTGGTCTGAAGCCCAGTGCCCTCTCATAATAGGCTATACGATCATTTATCCCAGTCAGACATAAGAATTGAAGTAAATGTGTGAAAATAACTTTCTTTTTTCTAAAATGACTGACCCACTGTGGATTAGGGACTACCTTTTCTAATACAAAAAAAATCTAGAAAAATGATCCTCAAAGTTAATAATGCGTCTAGCTAAGGCATTATTGTCCTTCTTTTTATGAATATCAAGAAATGTCCATGTAGTCGCTCCCAGAACATACATTCTGTTTTATCCACATAGAAAAAAGGGCAAAGCAGACACTGAGCCAAATATACAAGTCCCTTACTGTTACGGTTACATTTATGCTTAACAGTTAGAACCCTTCTTAGAACTGTAATACTGGCACCTTCTGGGATGTATGAACAACAATTACATCTTCCAGATGTTCTGAGTTCACTCCCAGTTTTCTGAGTAGAGATACTTTCCACGACAGATGTTAGATTAAAACATTGTTTAAAAACTATTTGTGGCTTGGGTCCAACTTACTCCTAATGCCAAATTCTTCCATTAAAACATTCCAATTTTTATACAACATAATGCATAGAAAACTACTATCAGCTTTATAAATGGTAATCAATGCATTATTATTAAAGGATGAATTATGTTCAGATCTCAAATGAGATCCCACTGATTCATTAACACTCTCAATCATCAATATTTTATGTTGTAATAAAGGGACAAAGTACCCAATTTCCCTTTTATAACTAACTTAATTAAATTAATAAGTTCTTCAATAAGGGTAGATGGATAGCCCCTCATTCTAAACATATTAAACAAATTTCCACATTCCTTAACAAAATCTTCATATCTATAATCCATATGTGCAGCCCGTACTAATTGTCATTTTATGACGGTTCTAGTTTGTGAAAATTGATGAGACCTGTCATGAACGTAAAAAGGTGTTCAAGTATGTAGGCTTACTGCAAATCCTAAAAACATATGTATTAAGACATAAATCTTTAACAAGTAAAACATGCAAATATGCAATACTCAGTTTATTCATCATGTAGGATGTCAGTACTTGAATTAATATAATCAACAAAGGGGATAATATCAGCCTTATCTCCCTTGTATAAAATAAAAATATCACCCAAATAATGTAGATAGAGCTTGAAATTAGAAAAATATTGGCTATTAAACAGAAAGCGAGATTCCCATTCCAACATAACAATATTAGCAAAAAGGGATCCGCAGGGAGACCCCAAGGCTACCCTTTCTCTCTGCAAATAAAATATACTATTAAATGCAAGGAAATTACTCTGAAGAACAATCTCCAGTAAGTCAACATAAGTATTCATCTTTTCTTGGTTAATACCTCTCCTAAGTAAATATTCAGAAAACCAAGGTACACCAGTCTGATTTTGGATAACCGAATAAAGTTTCTGCACATTAGTAGTCAAGTTCGGCGTTCTTGGTGTATGTTGCTTACTTGTCTCTAACACAAATAATAAGAAGGCTTAGGGTTTCATTCAGATGCTTTAATACATAGAATCACATCAGGATGGATAGCAGCATCATTAAATATGAATGAACTAACAGACAGACCTTACATACATATATGCTTACATCTCAACAGCTAACTACAAAATGACAGTCAGGCTCACATGTGCTCTGTATTTATACTCTAGTGCAAGCCCTTGGATAGCTTCTTAAAGGTATATACACACACAACATACTGGCAGACAGGTTCAGTGCAAATTTCTCCCCCCCCCCCCCCAAAAGGAGAAATATCTATCCCACCAGAGTCTAGCCTCCCAAACATCTCAGATGCCCAGGTGAGAGCTGCTCTCTCTAAAGCAAAAAACACAGCATCAATGGGACCAGACGGTGTCCCCGGCTGTGTGCTACACAAACTCAATGAGGAACTAAACCCACACATAAGGCTGCTGTTTAATCATAGCCTTACTACAGGATACATACCCAAAGAATGGCGTACGGCAACTGTGGTCCCACTCCACAAAGGCGGTGCTTCCACGGACACTGGAAATTACCGCCCCATAAGCTTGACGAGCCTTGTCTGCAAAGCTATGGAGAGGATCTTAATGGAACTCATAAATAAAGACATTGGGGACCTACAGACACTGGATCCTACCCAATTTGGCTTTGTCAAGGGCAGATCCTGCCTCTTGAACTTGGTTGACTTTTCCGAAACAGTCACTAAGGCCATTGATGATGGTAAGGCAGTTCACACAGCCTACCTTGACCTAGCAAAAGCGTTCGACACAATACCCCACTCGGGCATCATAGAAAAGCTCACCAGCTTAGATGTAAACACATATGTCACAAGATGGGTTGCAAACTGGCTCAAGGACAGAACACACAGGGTTAGAGTTGCTGGTGCCATGTCAGACTCTAAGCCGGTCCGAGCGGTGTCCCACAGGGCTCAGTCCTGGGCCCCTCTTGTTCGGCATTTATTTTTCTGAAGTGCAGGCAAACATAGGGGATTGTGGCTGACAAAATTTGCAGATGACTGCAAACTGGGCACCATAATTGACACTCCATCAGACACAGACATCCTCCAGAAAGGTCTCATAGAAATGGATAACTGGTGCCAGAGCCATGGCCTTAAGCTAAATGCCAAAAATGTATAGTCATACCCTTTGGGAAAAACAAGGTAACCCCTAATTACCACATAGGTGGTAATCCATTAAACACGGAAGAAGTTATCAGGGACCTGGGGACCCAAGTTGACAGTAACCTCTCTTTTGACACTCACATTGCCAAAATGGTTAGGAAGACCTTCTACATTGCCCACCTGATCATGAAGGGATTCACATCCAGATCAGGAGAGGTCATTGTACCCCTGTACTCTTCACTTATCAGACCAATGATTGAGTACAATATCCCATTCGGAATGTACCTTACCTGACACCTGCAGCAGTTGGAAAGACCCCAAAAGTTCCTCACCAAAAGGATAAAGGGGCTCAAACATATGTCATACGATGCCCGACTGAAGAAACTCCAGCTCTATTCAGTCGCATACCGTCTGCTCAGAGGTGATCTGTGCCTGACATACAAGGCCATGTCCAACCCGGAATTAATGGACATGCTCCACCTCAAAAAATCCAAATCCACCAGAGCCACGAGAGCAAGAGACTTAAACCTCAACACGGATATAAATAGGATGTGCTGGAGGGACAGATTCATCACCCAGAGACTCCCTACACTATGGAACAGAATCCCAGTCCATGTGAGGCAGAGCCCCTCACTGACTCTGTTCAAGAGAAATCTTGACGAGTGGATGGGAGATCGTAGGTTTACCCCGGGAATCATCCCTGTATCACTGATGGACAGAGGCACAGCAAACTAATGGGTATAGTATTCTCATCCTAAGGGGTGGTGAAAGCCACACACACTCTGGCTAGGCTTACAAATGCCCTAGGGCAGATAGCCTAGTATGAACCTATGAACCTATGAACCTATGAACCTATGAACATTGATCTACATCCTCCCTCTTAAAAAGATTACCCTTTATACAAAACAATAGCCGAGATAGGCATGCATTACTATGTACATCAGAAACAAAATACAATGTTCATGTCCAAGTTGCTTCATATCTATTGTAAGGTTTAGAGATTCGACCATATCTCGTAATATAACAGTTGGGACTAAAATTAGCAACAGGGACAGTCTGCGGTGCACATCTCCTATCAGGATGTCTCAACTCATCACAGGAATAGGAATGTCTTCTGGAACTTCCTTTGGAATTGGAACACCGGACAACTCACTCTAAGATAAAGAGTCTCTCTCTCTCACATACTATTTGCTGTGGTATAGGCTTGGATACTGGTAGTAAATGCCTTCGATTCCACCTAAAGATTCCTTCTTCTGTTTTCACAATGTATGATCTCGGTTCTGGACAAATCTTCTTCATGACACCAATCTGATCATAACCTTTGAATGTTTGCATCCTTACCACCTCATAATGGATTGAGTGGCCTGCTGGTCTTATCAAAGTAGGACTTCTGGGATAGGCGTTTCCTCAACAGATTATGTTTCACTGATCTGCTGTTCTTGACACATGTAACCAACAATTGACTACTGAGTGGTAACGTGGTTCTGGTTTGTCTCGACTGAAGTCTTGGAGCAGATGAACCAAAATGTTTATCATGAGGAATATTTCTGAGATTCAAGTGATTCAGGAAAACATCACTATTATCTCGTTTTGACTTCTCAAGTAACTGTTTTTCACTTTGCATTGTGCGTTCTGCCAAACCATTTGACTGCGGGTACTCTGGATTACTTGTGACATGAGTAAAGTCCCATTCTTCTGCAAATCTCTTGAACTGTTGGCTTGTAAACTGCATGCCATTGTCTGAAATAACTTTGTGTGGACTTCCATGTACAGCAAAATGATGTTTCATCTTAGTAATGATTTTACTGGATGCTAGGTTGGGAAGTAGGTAAATCTCTAACCAATTGGAGTAAGAGTCTACTAATACCAAATAATGATGACCATTCCACTCGAAGATGTCTGTGGCTACTGTTGACCAAGGTTGTTCCAGAATCTGATTAAGCTTAAGTGGTTCTTTCTGTTGATGAGGCTTTGTACTGTTACATACTGAACAAGACGAAATTGCTCTCTCAATGTCTTGTGACATAGAAGGCCAACATACTAGCTCTCTTGCCCTTATTTTGGTAGATTCGGTTCCTGGGTGACCATGATGCAAGATAGTAATGTACTCAGGTTGCAAGGACTTTTGAACAATTACTTTCAGATCTTTGATTATTATAACCTTTGTCAGACAAAATCTCATCTCTGTATGGAAAATAAGGTTGCAGTACTTGAGGCAAACTAGGTTTGACTGATAAAGTGGTTGAGCTTTTGTAAAACTGGATCTATGGCTGTGTGACCTCTCAAATTATCAAGAACTGTGGAAGAAAAATTATGTACTTTCATGACTTCAAAATCATCAATCTAATAAAAACCTTGATTGTCATTCTGATCAGTGGTATTTCTGGGTGATCTGGATGAAGTATCAGTAAGATAAAGAAGTTTGCCTTTCTTGTAAACAAGATTGAATTTTTACTTTTGCAGTCTCAGCATCATGCATTGCAGTTGAGCTGAGGCTGAATGCATTGGTTTTCTCAAGATTGTGACTAATGTTCGGTGGTCTGTTTCAATCTGGATAGGTCTACCATAAACATAATCATGGAACTTCAAATATGCAAACACAATTGCCAAAAGCTCTTTCTCAATCTGGGTGTACTGCTGTTCAGTTTGGTTAAGAGTTCTTGATGTATAGGCAACAGGGTGATCCTCTTGTTGAATGACTGCACCAAGACCAAATTTCAAAGCATCACAGGAAAGTGTAACTGGTTTGTGAACATCATAGTATCTGAGCATTGGCGGACTAGCAATTCTCTGTTTCAGGACATCAAATGCTCTTTGGTGTTGCTCTAGCCAAGACCAGGCTACATCTTTATGTGTCAGCTCTTTGAGTGGTGCTGACAGTTGATTCAAGTCTGGAATAAACTTGCCTAGGTAGTTGAACATGCCAAGAAAACATTGCAAGTCTTGAACATTGTCTGGAGCTGGCATCTTAAGAATGGCTGATTGCTTTGAAGGATCTGGTCATAGGTCTGTACTCGTAAATAAATGACCAACATAAGGAACTTCTTGTAGCCTGAATTTACATTTGGTGGATTGAGCTTAAGATTAACTTGACGTGCCCTTTCTAGAACTTTTCTGAGGTTTCTGTGATGCTCAGCTTCATCAAAACTTCCTGCTAGTATGCTGTCTATTATTATAGCACAAGGATACCCAGACAAAATTTGCTCTATTGCATGTTGAAAGACTTCACTTGCAAAATTTGTCTCAAATGGCATTCTTACAAATTTGTACCTGCCAAACAGAGTACTGAAAGTAGTGAGCAATGAGGATTTTTTGTCAAGCTGAATTTGCCAAAATGAACTCTTTGCAACTAAGACAGAAAAAAATAGTGGCATTTGCCATCAAAGCTGCGACTTCTTCAACTGTGCGCATTGGATAATGAGGTATTTTTTAGCACTTTGTTCAAATCTCATGGATCAATACATATTCTGATGTCATCTGAGCTTTTCTTGTGAGGTACTACCATGGAAGATACCCATTCTGTTGGAGTTTCAACTGGACAAATCACACCTTGTCGCACCATTTTATCTAACTCAGCTTTTACTCTCTCCTGCATGGCTATAGGAACTTTATATGCTGGCCTAATAACTGGACAGACCTCAGGGTCTAACTTCATGGAGTACACAACTAGAAGTTTGCCTAGTTTGTCTTTGAAAAGATCTGCATAGGTAGAAAAAATGTGCTGGGTAAAATTAGAGTAGTGGTCTTTTAAGCTAACATGGTGGACATCCTTATTAAATGAAAGCAGTCCCATTTTCAAACTGTCTCTGAGCCCTAATAATGACTGGTTTTCCTCCTTTGACCACATAAAATAAGTTGTAGCTTCTTCCAGCAGAGTAACATATAAGCACTATTGAGCTGTTGGTTTGAATTTCATCACCTCCATAGGCAAAATGTTTCAAAAGCATGCCAAATCAAGCCTTTCACTTCTTTCACTTTTACACACTTTAGCAAATGTTTCTGCAGACATAACATTGCACTTGGAACCTGTGTCAGTTTTGAGCTCTATGGGTTTGCCATTTATCTGAAGAGTACAAAATACTTCATTTTTTTACCTTAAATCTACTGCATTAACCGTTTCATGAAGCATTGACACACCATCAGTGTAAAGAGTGGCCTGCGACCCTACTCCATAGTTTTCTAGTTGATCAACTCGTTTCTTAAAATGTTCCCTTTTAATGAAACAATGTGGGCCTTTTGATTTACAAAACCATTTGAAATGATTCCATTTATTGCATTTGTGGCATTGTTGACCAAAAGCCAAACACTTTTCCCTTTTAGATTCATGGCTTCCACCACAATTGCGACATTTGGCAATGAAATTAGGTTGATGCCCATGCTTTGAGTGTGCTGACTCACTCTTATACTTCACTGAGACTGTGAGAAGTGTGTAATGTGCTAGAAAGTTCTGGGGTTTACCAGTAGGTGCTGCAGGAGTTACAGCTGTCATGTGCTTGGGCCTGTTTCTTTTAATCAAGTATTGCATACTATCACCATGAGCTTTGCCACTGTGCCTTCTAGAACTGCTCTCATTTGTAAGCATATGTATGTGCTTTTCTACTGCGGTGGTGGTGCTGCGGTAGCGTTGTCGCCTCAAAGCAAGATGTTGTCCCGTTCGATTCTCAGCTAGAGCGTCTTCTGTGTGGAGGCATACGTGAATGGGGCGTGCCTTCGTTGAAGGTTGTGCATCAGGGCTGGTAACCCGGTATGTAAAAATCCACTACCAATCATTAGCGGACCGGAGTTCCGCTGTGGTGACCCCTAACCGGGAAAAGCCAAAAGACACAAATGTATGTGCTTTTCTGTAAGCTTGCATATCTGACAAATCTCAATGACATTATTTAAAGATATTCAAAGTTAAATCACTATCACAAGACACAATCTTTCTCACAGCTTTATGCCACACACAAGTCTGTCTTTTATCAACTCATCCCTTAAGTCACCAAATCTGCAAGTTTTAGCTTTATTTCTCAGGTCAATTATATATGCTACAAATGTTTCACCAAGCTTTTGATCCCTTGTGTAAAATAAGTGCCTTTCCATTGTAACATTTGCCTGGGGGGGGGGTTACACATTTCTCTAAATTTACATTTTAACCACTCTAGGTCCTCCCTTGACTCAGCCTGTATGACAATATGACAGTTCTTCCCTCACCAATACAAATAGCAGGTGCATACACAAATGAGTGCTTCCTTTCAACGGCTTCTGACCCAGCTAAATTAAGCAGAATAAATGCCTTTGTATGGTTATCTTTATCTGAAAATGCAGCCTGTATGAAAATGTCATACTCTTGCTCAAACACCAATTTTCAGCAATATTACTGTTAAACATGAGTGTACTGGACTTTTGAAATCCATCTGCCATGCCCACAAAGTGTAGACAAACACACTGAAAATATATCCCTTTGGAATTATGTAAAAGCAAACTGTCCTGTGAGCTTGTAACAACATCCAAATGCACAATAAACTCTTCAAAATACTGTACTTTGCGAAATATGCTCTGTAATGGCTGTACTTTTGAGAAATAGCTTTACTGTAACACCGTAAACATGCAAGCACTTTATACACTTCTGATAAATTGGATATCTTTGCTTAATATGAAAAATACATACGCTTTGAGAAAATGAGGTAGTCTCCTTTTATTTTATTTGTTTTATGTAATTTGGACTTTATTTCAAACATTTTCCATAGTAATTCAAATATTTTATCAATAACATACATATCTGTTTATGTGAATATTTTTAGAATGTTCTGTATGACCCTTTTCATATTAGATGAATAAGAAATAGCGCTGAACAAGATTTAATATTTAAATTAGTTTCTGACCCTTTTTGCGATGCTTTACCCCTTTTTAGGATGATTCGCTCCAACCATAGCCAAATGCCTCTAATTGTTTTAGCCATGCTGTCTCAAACTTCATGCCCCTTGGATGTGCCGGTTCTGACTTCATGCCCTTTAGACATGCCACTTCTGACACCATGTTGCTTGTTTATCTCTAACACATACAACAAGAAGACTTGGGGTTTCATTCAGATGCTTTAATACATAGAAACACATCAGGATGGATAGCAGCATCATTAAATATGAACGAACAGACAGAGCTTACATACATACATGTTCACATCTCAACAGCTAACTACAAAATGGCAGTCAGGCTCACAGTATTTATACTCTTGTGCAAACCTTTGGATAGCTTCTTAAAGGTATATACACACTCCTTGATCTACAGTGTAGGTTGCCTTTCATGGCTTTTTTGTTTCCCAGTTTGTTTGGGTTTGTAGTTTTTCATTTTGGGTTGTTTATTCACCAGTATGGCAAAGATACACCTTTGCCTACTCCTTATTTGTTTACGGAGAACATGGGTATGGACTTACACAGAATGGTTGGAAATTTAATGGTTCTAGTTCAACAACTAACCCAGTGCCTTGATGCATTGTCTGCTCTGTGGATTACAGGACGAGCAGAAGGTAATGGGGATGGACAGTATGCTCCTTCTCCCTCCTTACCTCCCAATCAAGATATGGGACCCAATGCCCAGGCAACTACTTTATTTATGGGAGGACAACAGGCAGTTTCTAATAGACAGTTTACATGGGCTGGGGATGTACTGAAACTTTCAGATTGGCTTCAGAACCAATTTCCTTTTCAAAACACAATGATAGTGAACGGAGATGATTTTAATGATAAACTGAATTAACTTGATTATAAACTGTTGAAGTTAAAGAAACTTCAACTGGAAAATGCATATTTGCTTGAAAATATTTGCCTTAAGAGGGTCCCCAAAGATCTTCGGCTCTGGCATTATCTCACCGGTGTTGAAAAAAACTATCCCCTCCATAAGGAATTGCTTGCACTATTTGATAGACAAGTATACGAGTATATGGAGGTGGTGATTAAATACAATGCCAGACTTATTGAACAGCTTTCCTCTTAAGTTAATATTTTAAATAACAACATACTACAAGATTTAAGATATGAGGAATTTAAGGTGAAACATTCCCATATTTTTCCGACAATTGAACAACTGCTTTCTAAACTAAGAGCTATAAAAATGAAAACATTGGAAAGAGATAGGGTAGCATATTTTCAGGGCACTGCCTACCCTGATCCCCTTGAATCACAGACTTGGTGGAACAAAAGATTTATAACACTCCATTCTGGGCATTCTATTCCTAATAGTAATCAAATAAATAATTATCCAGCTAATAGTTCTGACAGGGGTGATATTCAACGATGGTCCGAAGATGTTGTGGGACAGAGGGATTTTCTGTTACAGCGTTTGGAGCGCCTGAGGAACAAGGCTCAGTTAAACCAATGGGATACGGTTGAACTGAATATTCAACAGAGATTCAATCAGCATCATCGGAAGAATGCCATCAGATCCCACCAATCCAATCAGCGGCATCAACAAGTGCAGAATCGCAGGATATGATTTTGGAACATGAAAATCTGAATAACTGCATGGGCATAGTTGGGAGGGTGGCCTAATGGTTAAGGCTTTTGCCTTACAAACACAAGGAGCAGGGTTTGAGTCTCACAGGGGATAATTGGCTAGGCTTAATATGGCTCGCAAGGGCAGTTAGCCCAGTACTAACCTATGAACATATACAACAAGTATGCTTTTTAACAAATGATGGGGAGATTTTTATGTTTACAATTATTCTAGTTTTCCCCTTGATAAATCAATTGCTACTTTTGTTCCAACACATAGAACTAATGTTTCGGAAGTTTTGATAGATTTAAAAGTATACTTATGTAATTTAAAACTGTAATTGTTATTTAATAAAGCTGAAGCAATATCTCAACCTTTACAAGTGTCTAGTACCTATAATACCCACTCCATCTGACTTTGACTCTTTTAAAAAAATATGTTAACCGGATTTCTGCAATTTCTTGCATGAGAGACCTAGAAAGTTTGAACACAATTTGTCAACTGATGAAATTAACTTATTGGAATTTCATTAAAGGGCAAGATGTAAGATTAATGCTGCTGGACAAGGGTGGGGGATTGCTAATTATGGATCGTGAAGATTATAAGCAACATATGTTGTTACTTTTAAATACGAATATCTCCGAAGTGGTCAGTAGAAATCAGGTAAATAATGCATATTATAAAATAAGGATTCAGCTCAAGGATTTGTTTATAGAAGGAAATATATATATTGATGAATTTAATTATTTAAATATCTCTTCCCCTTTGATGCCTGTTATTTTCGGTGTTCTGAAAATTCATAAGTATGTTTTTAATCCCCCTTTCCGGCCTTTTATTGATGGCTGTTATTCTATAACGAGTGCATGTGCAAGATCTTTGGGCCAAAATTAGAAACATTTAGTAGCGAATGAAGCAGATATTTGCTGTGATTTTTGGCAATTTTTAGAGAGAACAAATGGATTGGGGTTTGATGGCAAAGATATTTTCTTGACTATTGAGGTCCTTCATTCGGTTATCCCACATCATACTGGTGCATCTTGGTTTTCTGAATATTTATTTAGGAGTGGTATTACCCAAGATAAGATTAATACTTATGCTGACTTACTGGAGATTGTTCTTCAGAATAATTTCCTTGTATTTGGTGGTATATTTTATCTGCAGAGAGAAGGGGTAGCCATGGGGTCTCCCTGTGGTTCACTTTTCGCTAATATTGTTATGTTGGAATGGGAATCTCACTTTCTGTTTAATAGCCAATATTTTTCCAGTTTCAAGCTCTATGTATGCTATTTGGATGATTGTGGTATAGGGAAATATTGTCAGCCCAGCTATTTGGAATTTTATAAATAATTCTCTGTCAATTTTGAATATTGATATGATTTATACAGAACTGTATGAGATGTGTCCACAGTGTACCCTAGTGGAAAAGAACAGAAATGTATATAAACTATATACCTGGGCAAATGTATGTTTTAATAGTAGAAACTGGAACATACAGAGTTAACTTCAAAACTTCAAGAAAATAAGTTGAAATTAAATTATTTTATGATTGTTTTATAAAAGTTAGTTTCAATGCAGCAAGGAGACGGGATGTCTAGAACTAGGGTGCCTACTGCATTGTTTTGTAAGTGTTTTATTGCTTTATGTCTTCTAACAACTGCAAACATCTGAAGGCTATGTATTTTTCACAAGGACATGTGAAGTGCACAATGGGGGGGGGGGTTAACTTGGGAACTTAAGTCAGGTGACAAAAAGTGATGTCATCCAAGCTAACCCAGCAGTAATATTTGATATTAATTTAAGGACTCTTTCAGAGAGAGACTGGGGATTTTGTATTTTGTCTTGGGCCTAGCAAGAACATCCACCATTCTAAAATGTACAAAGAGGTGTATTATGCAGAACTTTTATTGGCCTCAGATTTCCAGAGATGTAACATGGTACTGCAGGACCTGTGAGCAGTGCCAAAAGGTAGGCAAGGCAGGAGACAAGGTGAAATTTCCTTTGATGCCTTTGTCTGTAATTAAGGAGCCATTTCAGAGGGTTGTTATGGATACTGTAGGGCCTCTGAGTACCCCAAGTTCCACAGAGAAAAAGTATATCCTAGTGGTAGTAGATTATGCTACCATATATCCTGAGGCAGTGGCATTGTCCTCCATTGAGGCAAATGCTTTGTGAGAGATTTTAAGCAGAATAGATTTCCTAAAAGAAATACTGACTGACAGAGGTGCCAATTTCAAGTCAGACCTGCTGGCTTGCGTGTGGAAGTACTGTGGGGTGAAGCACCTAAAGACCACCCCTACCATCCCCAGACTAATGGTCCAGTTGGCAGGTAACACTCTATACTCAGGTCCATGCTACGGGTACTTGCAGACCAGTTTAAGAGGGAATGGGACATATATTTGCCCCAGCTGTTGTTTGCTTACAGAGAGGTGCCCTAGGAATCCATAGGTTTTTCACCCTTTGAGTTGCTGTATGTGCATAGGGTGAGATTTCATTTCAGATGAGTGGGGGGATGAGTGTGAATCCTACAAGGAGTCTGTTGTGGCATATATCCTAAACCTCGGGACAAGGCACTGGGAACTCATGGGCTTGGCCCAGGAAAACCTGGCAGAAGCCCAACAGCATAAAAATGTCTGGTATGACAGGAATGCTTCAGCTAGAGAGTATGCTGTAGGGTAGCAGGTAATGGTTCTCATTCCTGTCAGGCACAACAAGCCGCAGACAGCCTGCGAGGGAAATTACAAGGCAATAAGGAAGGTCAGTAATGTTAACTACATGGTAGAAATGCTAGGTAGGAGGCAGGGGCACATATTGTACCGTATTAACATGATGAAACCTTACCATGATAGGGAGGCCCTTGTACTGAGTATTTGCAGTGGATGGCAGGAGGAGTCTGAGGGGGATGTGGTGACTGATCTCCTCACTGAGGCTCGGCCTGACATCTCAGTGGAAGGGGTAGCAATGTCCCAGCAGCTATCCCCTACCCAGGTTTGAGAAATCCAAGCACTGTTACAGGAGTTTGGGGGCATGTTCACTTGGAAACCAGGGTGCACCCACATGGTGCAGTGCCATGTGGATACAGGACCCCAAAGGCCTATTAAGCAGGCCCCTTATAGGGTACCTGAGAGAGTCAAACAGACTCTGAGGGGGGAGATATGGGAAATGTTGGAACTAGGGGTAATTCAGGAGTCCAACAGTCTCTGGCCCTCCCCAGTGTTGCTGGTACCAAAGAAGGATAGCAGCACCAGGTTCTGTGTGTACTACAGGTAACTAAATAGTCACACATAGTCAGATGCTTACCCCATGCCTAGGACAAATAAAATCCTAGAGCAGCTGGGTGGGGATAAGTATCTTATCACTATTGATCTTACCAAGGGCTACTGGTTGGTGCCCTTGACTCCCAATGCTAGACAGAGGTCAGCCTTTGTGACTCCTTTTAGGTTGTACGAGTTCATAAAGATGCCCTTTGGGATGGAAAATGCTCCAGAAACTTTCCAGAGCTGGTAGATTGTATTCTAGCAGGACCAAGAGATTTTGCCTTTGCTTACCCAGATGATATTGCCACCTACAGCCATTCTTGGCAAGAGCACCTTCAGCATGTCAGGGAGGTGCTGGGCAGACTACAGAGGGCAGGTTGACCATTAAGCCCAGCAAATCTCAGGAGGGTATGGCAGAGGTATCCTACCTGGGACACAGAGTGGGGAGTGGGAAGATCAGGCCAGAGCCTGCCAAAGTGGAAGCCATTCAGGCATAGCCTGCCCCTGTTATCAAAAAGCAGGTGAGTGCATTCTTTGGGACAGTAGGGTACTGCAGAATGTTTGTCCCCAATTATGGTACCATAGCTGCTCGCCTCACATACCTGACAAAGGAAAACAAGCCAGATAAGGTAGTGTGGACTCCAGCATGACAGCAGGCATTCCAGAAGCTTAAAGGAGCTTTGGGAGGACCCCCTGTGTTAGCCAGTTAATATTACAGCAAATAATTTGTTGTGCAGGTACATACTTCAAACCATGGGGTTGGGGCTGTACATAGCCAGGTTTCCACAGAGGGAGAAGAACAACTTGTGGAACATCTCATGTGTAGGCTCCAACCCAGGGAGGAATGCTATGCAGCTGTAGAAAAGGAATGCCTAACCATAGTGAGGGCACTGAAAAAACTCCCGCCTTATCTGTATGGCAGGAAATTCACTGTAGTTACAGATCACAGTCCCTTAACATGGCTACATTGAGTCAGACAGCAAAATGCCATGTTACTAATATGGAGCCTAGGGTTGCAAGTATATGATATGACAGTGCAGCACTACAGTGGGGTTAGCAATGCCAACATGGATGGGCTCTCAAGACAGGGAAGGTGTAAGGTATTCCCAGATATGCTCAACCCTCTTAAGCAACATTTCTCAAGGGTCACTTGAAAAACTAGCTTGAGGTTTCAGGGGTGGGGGTAAGAAATGTGATATAGGGAAATATTGTCAGCCCAGCTATCCTGAATTTTGTAAATAATTTTATGTAATTTGTGAATATTGATATGATTTATACAGAACAGTATGTTATGTACTGAGCTTCAAGGATGTGTCCATAGTGTACCCTACTGGAAAAGAACAGAAATGTATATAAACTATATACCTGTGGAAATGTATGTTTTAATAGTAGAAACTGGAACATACAGAGTTAACTTGCAAAACTTCAAAAAAAATAAGTTGAAATTAAATTATTTTACGATTGTGTTATAAAAGTTAGTTTCAATGCAGCAAGGAGACAGGATGTCTAGAACTAGGGTGCCTTCTGCATTGTTTTTTAAGTGTTTTATTGTTTTATGTCTTCTAACAACTGCAAACATCTGAAGGCTATGTATTTTTCACAAGGACATGTGAAATGTACAATGGAGAGTTTGGCTTGGTAACTTAAGTCAAGTGACAAAAAGTGATGTCATCCAAGCTAACCCAGCAGTAATATTTGATATTAATTTAAGGACTTTCAGAGAGAGACAGGGAATTTTTTATTTTGTCTTGAACCTAGCAAGAACATCCACTCATCATCATCATCTGCACTTGCCTTGCTGTAAGAAAGATTTAGGGCATAGTACCTCCCTTAGATATAGATAAGAATATAGTAAAGATTTGTTTAGATGTTTTCTGTATTTATTTGAGACTGTCCTGCAATGTTGTTTTAAAATATCTCCTGTGATTTTGAACTCTGAAGTTACTGTATTGATTGACTGAGCATTGTCATGTTTTTTATTATTTATTATTACATATATTTAAACCTATCTTTGTGGCTGATATTTGTGAGACATATTCAAACTCTTAGAGTACTTGCATATCTATTTGGTGACACTGTACAGGCCACTCCTAAATAGCCTTGCAAGTCTTGGTCAGACTACCATTTAGATAAGAGTAACTTTACACAGTAGGATTGGACACCCTTTGTGAGGGCCTTATATTAGCTGATAAGTAGGGACTGGCAGCAGTGGAAACTACCTTATAGACTGGGCAGAAGAGGTCATAACTAGTAAACCTGTGCCAGCCTTCCCCAGGTATGTGTGTGTGCGTGTTTGTATATAAACCAATCTCAAAGTGTGTGTGTGTGTGTGTGTGTGTGTGTGTGTGTGTGTGTGTGTGTGTGTGTGTATGTGTGTGTGTGTGTCAGCTACTTAGGCAGGGACACAAAGCACTGGTTGGACAGAGAGGGTGCTGGAGGTCTTGGCTTGGCCCCTCATCTGAGAGCTCAACACTATAGCTGTGCCAGTGAAGAGTCTTATTGGGGATCTGGAGAAAAAGGGAGAAACCAGCCCCAGACTGATCGTGATCACTGTGTGCTCTTAAGGTGAATTGCACTTTACTGTGTGTCTACTTGTCATCCTCACAGTGTGTACATCCCCCGCTATTGCTAGTGGTGAGGATTGGTGCTCCTTCATTACTGGGCCACTGCAGGGGTGTCACAATGATATTTTTATTTTATGGAGGGGAGACAGGGCTGATAATATCCCCTTTGTTGATTTTATTAATTCAACTACTGACTTCCTCCAATTTACTTACACAATGAATGACTTGAGTATTGCATCTTTGGATGTTTTACTTGTTAAAGATATATGTCTTAATGCATATGTTTCTAGGATTTACCATAAGCCTATATACCTGAACACCTTTTTACATTTTGGCAGCTCTCTTTTTCACAAAAAAGATCTGTCATAAAAGGACAATTAGTACTGGCTGCACATATGAATTGTAGATATGAAGATTTTGTTAAGGAATGTGAAAATTTGTTTAATATGTTTAGAATGAGGGGCTATCCATCTGCCCTTATTGACCAACTTATTAAGGAAGTTAGTTATAAAAGTGAAATTGGATACTTTGTCCCTTTAATACAACCTAAAATCTTGGTGACTGAGAGGGTTAATGAATCAGGGAGATCACATTTGAGATCTGAACGTAATTCATCCTTTAATAATAATGCATTTATTGCCATGTATAGAGCTGATAGTGGTTTTCTATGTGATATGTTGTATAAAAATTGGAATGTTTTAATAGAAGATGTTGGCATTAGGAGTAAGTTAGGAACCAAGCCACAAATAGTTTTTAAACAATGTAAAAGGAAATCTAAAACGTGGAGTAAACCCTCCTCTGATGCAAAAAAACTGTAATAATAAATGAAACCAATCGCTGAGGAGGGAACACAGCTGAAGGTATAAAATGTTAAAGTTCAACGAAAGTTGAATACTCTTCTTCTTCTAATAAACGAACATAGAAACGCATCCCATAAAACGTTGAACAGACTGTTTTATTAGAGTAAGCGCTTTCACCTACATGGCTTCTTCAGACTCATGTAACAACAGACAAAGACACTCACATACATTTTATATCAGTTCATGGGCGGGAAATACTAATCATTAACTCCACCCAAATCAACATTTAAAGTTACATAAAAATTAAGATTAAAAACTTGCATAGAGACTTGACGTCAACAAGCTCCATAAATGGTATCAATAAAAACATACATATAACATTTATAAAAACACAAGTTCCTATATCAAGAACATTAAAACCTTGTAATAAACATTAACATTTAATAACATATTAATGACAATGGCCATTGTATTTAATAAAATAGACCATCTATAAATCATAACTGATCTAGAAAGAGTACTTATACATAAATAGACATGAAAGAACATAGAAACAGCAATTTATGCCAAACTGTTAGGTATTCAATTCTAAGGACTGTACTGAGATGTAAAGAAAATAAATATTCAGTACCTGTCAGTGTACTTTAAGTCTTCTCATCCTTAGGAAGGGTTTAACAGATAATTTGGCATTAAGTCCTGGAGGTATATCTGATCTAAGCTTAATGATCCACATATTCTCTCTGCTCTCCGTATATGCTCTGATATCCCCTCCTCTAACATTCATATTCATCTGTTCTAAAATCCTAAAACGAAAAGTATGCGTAGGATCAGAATCAAGGACATGTTTCGCCCATGAACTGATATAAAATGTATGTGAGTGTCTTTGTCTGTTGTTACATGAGTCTGAAGAAGCCATGTAGGTGAAAGCGCTTACTCTAATAAAACAGTCTGTTCAACGTTTTATGGGATGCGTTTCTATGTTCGTTTATTAGAAGAAGAAGAGTATTCAACTTTCGTTGAACTTTAACATTTTATACCTTCAGCTGTGTTCCCTCCTCAGCGATTGGTTTCATTTATTATTACAGTTTTTTTGCATCAGAGGAGGGTTTACTCCACGTTTTAGATTTCCTTTTACATTACTTTGTACTTTTTATTCAGTGGAGACATGGCGGAAGGAAGATTGGATCAAGTGGAGTTGCCTTATACAATTAAAGAACCAATAAGAAGTTCGATTACAGTCCTACCTATAACGGAACGTTTTGATGCTTGTTTGCGTGAGGGTGCTAATCCCTTAGCACTCTATGAGGATAAAGGCGATGAAATGGATATTTCTGAAACAAACTATAGCAGAGAAGAGCTGCGCACAGCTTTAGACAAGCTTGAAATGGATTTTTTAAAATTCAAACGTTTACAATCCCAACGGCAACATTTCGAAGTTTGTCTTCAGAGACGCATCATCCCGAGGGGTTTACGCGTCTTAAAAATGCCGACGAGTGGGACAACATATCCGGAATTACTATACCAGTGGCAGCAGCTAAATATTGAGGTTAGTTGCAAATATATGCAGTTGTTAAATAACTTTTTTCTTCCGATGGAAGAAACTCTTAGATCGGAGATTTTTCAACAACAAAACTTACTGCATGAGCGTTTTCCTCCTTCTATGTTAGAAGAAAATTTGAACAGTTTATTGGACAATGTGAGCCAGTATGAGAGAAAGCTTCTCTCACAAAAGAAACATAAACTACAAAGGGACATCACAGATTTTAAATTGGGCCATATTTTCACTTGGCCACGTAATATTAACACTACTACTGAACGATCTGTTAGTAATGTTTTTAATGCTATGGCTCAAGAGAGTGATAATGCTATAGTGGTGAAGAAGAATGTTCGTAATGTAGTTCATGACACGGCTTCACAGAGTCACAATACCACTGTTAACAATCAGCCCTCTACTTATAATCAACGAGCTGATGTTTTACAGGTAGAGACTAATAGGGCACCACAAGTGGAGCCATCTCAAGAGAATGAACTTATTAATAAAGAACTGTTGAATTCTTTGAATTCTTCGAACAGTAATGCATCTGTTGCAAATAAGGATATTACATCTAGTAATGATGATACTGTTTGTACTTCAGATGTGATAATAGTTACACATGAATTAGAGAATGTGTCAGTATCTGAATCGGAACCTATAGTTAGGAGTAAGACCAATATACCTAAGAAATGTGTACTGGATAGACGAGATGATATTGGTATCTCTAAGACCCTAAGTACCCCAACCTTCAATAGTACACACCCTTTTCCTATCAAAGAAGACTACAGGGGTGGCAGGGGGAGGTCACTGAGCAGGGGGAGACAGAAGCGGAAGTTGTCTTTCGAACAACCAACGAACAAAAGTATAAGGAAGATGTGGGAAGGCAAAGGGAGGGGGAGAACTTAGTGTTCAACCTCTCATCACGCATTTTAACACCTGAAGAACTGTCAGTTTTATATAAAGGACTATCCTTTATACCCACTACGCACAGTATCTTTGAGGAGACAATTAGAGATTTTAAGGTGTACGTACGTAACCTTTCACTTAAACTTTATTTTAATGAAGATGGCGCACCTTTAGTGAATACATGTTTTCAGCGCCCTAGTGTTTTCACTCCACCATTACACCCTTTACTGTCAGCTTTTAGTAAATTGGTAGAAGACGACTTATATAAAATGAGGGATAGTAACCAAAAACGTCCTTATACTAAATACAATTTGACATACAGAGAAAATATTGCCCTTAAAGATTTAGCTAATGATACGAGTATATCTATTAGACAAGCAGATAAAGGAGGGGGCATTGTAGTGATGGGAATTGATGACTACAATAGGAAGATGTTACTTATGCTTGGTGATAGACGGTTTTATCAACCATTGGATATTGATATAGTAAGGATAGCTTCCCAAAGGGTGCACTCCTTTCTGTTGGGGCTTCTGAATAGTAACATGATAGATAACAAACTCTTTTTGTTCTTGGATGTTCAATCCCCACTAATCCCCTTGATTAGTGGACTTCCCAAAATACACAAAGATCTGTCAAATCCTCCGCTTCGACCTATAGTTGCTGGCAGGGGTTGGATAACGGAGCCTTCTTCTTTATTCATTGAGAGTAAGTTAAGACCTATAGTAGACAGGAATAAGTTTATTCTGAAAGACACGAGACAGTTTTTGATTGATCTCTATGATTGTCTCAAAGATATAACAGATACATCTGAACTGACGTTTTTAACTATGGATGTGAAATCATTATTCACAGTCATCCCTAACTCAGTGGGAATTGATTTTCTTTATCGGCACTTGAATAGGGTATCTGAGATGCATGAATCTAACATTATGCTACTAATTTCTTTATTAGAATTAGTGCTGAATAATAACATTTTTTGTTTTAATGGTCAATGTTTTTTACAGAAGGAAGGCGTAGCTATGGGCACTTCGTGTGCCAATAGCTACGCCAACCTTTTCATGGCTGAATGGGAGCACTTATTCATGTACCAAATACCAGCATTTAAGGAAAATATAATATTTTACAGACGTTTTGTGGATGACCTCTTCTTCATTTGGAGAGGCTCCACTAACATGCTAGATGAGTTTATTGAACAATTAAACAACAGCACATTATACCTTGATTTTAGCCATGAGGTCTCTAAAACCAGGATTTCTTTCCTTGATGTCTATGTGGAAAGGCTACCTAGTGGACTGATTAATACAGGTGTTTTTAGGA
Organism: Protopterus annectens; assembly: GCF_019279795.1. Classification (NCBI taxonomy): domain Eukaryota; kingdom Metazoa; phylum Chordata; order Ceratodontiformes; family Protopteridae; genus Protopterus; species Protopterus annectens. Next base: position 192,934,568 of record NC_056726.1, read on the forward strand.
AACCATGCCAGATTAATACACTGTTGCATAGACATAGCATGCATCCTCATTATGTTTTTGAAAATATTATTAAGGGTCAGGCAATGAGGGCCTCTAGATATAATCCGACCACCACAGGCTATGTACAAGATTTAGATGAATTACACCAACGACTGTTACAGCGTGCTTATAAGGACACAGACATTATTAGGTGTTTTGGGAATGTTAATGAGTCTAGATATAATAAAGCATTACCGTATTTTTCTCACGAATGGACATTAGCAGCACAAGCAAATGACCCATCTGAAGTTATTAATTGTAGTTCTCATAAAGCAGCATTCACAATGTTTTATACAAGTGATGCATGGAGAATAAAAGATGTGGTCAAATCACACTGGAATGTGTTAACGGTGGACACACAAATTAAAGAGAGGCTAGGTGAAGTCCCACATTTTATATATAAGAATAAAAAGAATCTTAAAAAGATACTATGTAATAAACATACGTTTAAACCTGAGAATAATATGAATATAAGAGGCACTAACAGCTGTGGAAATTGCAATTTCTGTTCTTATATAGATAATAATGTCATTTTCATTCATCCAACTAGTCAACAGGAATACTATTTGAAAGTTAATGGGAATTGTACATCTAGTAATGTTGTCTATATTGCCACCTGTTCAAAATGCACTTCTTTCTATGTAGGAAAGACTAACAGACGTTTAAAAGATCGAATACGTGAACATCTGTATGGTATAAGAATGCAGCATAAGACTAATGCTTTAGCGAAACATGTCCTTGATTCTGATCCTACGCATACTTTTCGTTTTAGGATTTTAGAACAGATGAATATGAATGTTAGAGGAGGGGATATCAGAGCATATACGGAGAGCAGAGAGAATATGTGGATCATTAAGCTTAGATCAGATATACCTCCAGGACTTAATGCCAAATTATCTGTTAAACCCTTCCTAAGGATGAGAAGACTTAAAGTACACTGACAGGTACTGAATATTTATTTTCTTTACATCTCAGTACAGTCCTTAGAATTGAATACCTAACAGTTTGGCATAAATTGCTGTTTCTATGTTCTTTCATGTCTATTTATGTATAAGTACTCTTTCTAGATCAGTTATGATTTATAGATGGTCTATTTTATTAAATACAATGGCCACTGTCATTAATATGTTTTTAAATGTTAATGTTTATTACAAGGTTTTAATGTTCTTGATATAGGAACTTGTGTTTTTATAAATGTTATATGTATGTTTTTATTGATACCATTTATGGAGCTTGTTGACGTCAAGTCTCTATGCAAGTTTTTAATCTTGATTTTTATGTAACTTTAAATGTTGATTTGGGTGGAGTTAATGATTAGTATTTCCCGCCCATGAACTGATATAAAATGTATGTGAGTGTCTTTGTCTGTTGTTACATGAGTCTGAAGAAGCCATGTAGGTGAAAGCGCTTACTCTAATAAAACAGTCTGTTCAACGTTTTATGGGATGCGTTTCTATGTTCGTTTATTAGAAGAAGAAGAGTATTCAACTTTCGTTGAACTTTAACATTTTATACCTTCAGCTGTGTTCCCTCCTCAGCGATTGGTTTCATTTATTATTACAGTTTTTAAACAATGTTTTAATCTAAAATCTATCATGGAAAGTACCTCTACTCAGAAAACTGGGAGTGAACTCAGAAGATGTGGAAGATGTAATTATTGTTCATATATCCCGAAAGGTGCTAGTATTACAGTTTTAGAAAGGGTTTTAACTGTTTAGCATAAATGTAACTGTAAGAGTAAGGGACATGTATATTTGGCATAGTGGAAGTAGGGTACCTATAATGTGAATGTTGCTGAACAATATCTGACCCATAAGACACACTGATCATTTCCCCTCTGCATATTTAACGCTGCATAACGCTTTGATGACGTTGTACTTAATACTTCCATTACCTTAATCAGCTCATTTACTTCATTCTTTCACTTCATTCAGTGAAACTGCAATTTCAAGAACACATTAGGTCTTTGATTCCCTATTTCGTGATTCTGCCTTCTCAGTAACGTCACAATATTTTGCGTCAAATATCTGATAGGATTTTTACTGTTTTACGTATAGAGTTACCTTTTTGCCTGTTTCATATATAAAGTGCATTTGCATCTTCAGAAAATTACTTTTCCATTTTCAGTCAGTTTTGCAATCTGAGCAGCTGACTGTTCTGTTTTCTGTGTTACCTTTTTACTGCATTATTATCTTTGGTATATTTTGCTAAATATTTTTTGTTTTATGTCTATTGCAAAAGTAGTTAGTTAATTAGTTAGTTAGTTAGTTAGTTATTGAGTTAACTAGATGAATATATTATGCAGGAATTTTTTAGTAGTTAAATCCAGGGGAATACAAAATAGAAAAAAATGGTGTAGCTATGTATTTAATGATGCTATGGATTGGGTGCAACTTGTTGATTTAAAATTGTAGATTTTTGTCCCGATATTCTTCTCCATACATGTTTATTTTTCAAGGCACTGTGTTAGTCTTTTTTATTTTCCCCATGTTCATGTGACTGTAGAATGGATCTATATAAGTTCCAGAGCTGTGGGAAGCTTTTCCCAAGTGAAGGGTGGGATGTAATACCTTTTTTTATTTATCTATTTATTTTTTAATCAGATTGAGTTCTCACTGAGTTGGATTTGGTGGCTTGAGCCCTCATTGGGTTGGAACTTCATACTATATAGGTGAAAGTCACAGTATCTGTAATGTAATGTATCAAGGCCACATAGAAATATCTTACATATTAAAGTAATATAAAATAATGTGACATGATGATACAAAACAAACATTCCATACAAAAAGTGGTACACAGTGCACAACTGCATATCAAACAACATTTTGAAGAATCACCAGCATATGACAAGATATTTGCTGCTGGAGAGGAATAAATAAATAGAATGAAGCTCTACTTATACTGACATGTTTGGGGAGAAGGATTTTAAAAGAACAGTAAGATGGGCATTACATTGCTACATGCAGGAATCCTAAAGACACTTTTAAGAAGTAAAGAGCATGTGTGATGAGTATAAAACTTAAGCAACCTTAACAATTAAACCAGCTCAAAATTTCTGTCTCACCTTCCTCAGAAAAGGAAAATTTGCCCAGTGGATGTTCTCCAGTTAATAAAAGTAAAAATAAAATAAAATGTTATAAGTAGAACACTGATAATTAAACATTTCAGAAAGCTAAACAGGTGCTCCACATTAAACGATTTTCTACAGAAAGCAGGCTGCAGGTAGCTGTTGGCATGAGTGCCTGTAGGATTTTTTGCAGGGGGTGCAGAACTACAGCCCCCCCCCCCATGCAGACATTACAATGTCCCATTACTTGGCTATTTCTCCCCAGTTACTATAAATACTGTTCAAAACTCTCACCCCCAGATTTACTATTCCTCCATGCAGTAGTCCTGCACTGAGGCTCCTGTTTAGGAGCAGGATGGCAGCACACTATGCATAATAATGAGGCACGCTGCCTGAGCTCCTAGGCTTACACAGAGCATGTAAGAGTGCAAGGAGCGTGTCTGAGAGCAGAGCTCTCAGAATAAGCACGTCCCCACAATGAAGAACAGCAGAATGGGGTATGCAATGAGCAAGACCACTCACAGGTGACCGCATATCCCCACCAACAGTCCCCCTTGTGTACAACAGCAGCAGTATATATAAATAAAATGAAGAAACCCTTTTTTTAAAAAAAATCCAATTAAAGCTAACCATAGGTGTGCAGGTGTGTCCATCGCTTAGCTACGGTTAGTGCAGCTTAAATGGCTGAAGAGGATAACAAGGAAGATATATAATGAAGCAGCATAGCAATAGTGTAGTGGGCAGAGCATTCACCTTACGAGCAGGCATTTCCGGATTGAGTCCCACTACAGCACATTCCATTTTCCATGGCAAAGCACGTTATGATCAATATTTATGTCGCAAAACCCACTAAATAACATATTTTTATAAACTGGAGTACTGCAGTAAATGCACATGTGAGGTGTCAGTGTCATAATGATTAAGGCACTAGTAAGCAGGTTTAAGCACAAATAAGCAGTAGTAAGCACATTTAAGCACTAGTAACTGGGCTTAAACCCATTTGCGTGGCAGTAAGCAATGCATACACTGGCTAAGCAATTCTCAAACTAATTCTCTGTAAGCAGATGTAACGGCAGGTTAGTAGTGCTTACCGTCATGCAAACTCGATTACAACTGCTCAAAAGAGCCACTTACAACTGCTCAAAAGTGCCTTAATCACTCTGTATCCAATGGCCCTTGTTCTGGCCATCAACAAAATAAACAACCATGCAGGTCTCGAACCCAATATCCTATACACCATTGTCACAGTAGTTAACCACCAAGCCATCATAAAAGTACAGAAAAATGAGGTATCAGCAAACAAGTCCTCACCATAGTAAAACAAAACTGAACCTGTGAAAGGAATCAGTATACAGTCATATGTTCCATAACCCACCACATAACATAAATATGGGAACTGGAGTACAGCAGTAAGCCCAGAAATGAGGTGTAATTGTAATAGAGTATTGAAGTATCCAATAAAACACAAGGACCCCATAGAGTATACGTACACATTAATCGTGGATACCAGGCTGATATATAAGATGCAATGAATAAGAAATCAATGCCCAAAAAGAAATATAATGCAAAGTCTAATGTAAGCAACGCTAAGCACTGCACAGACCAGCTTAGGAGGTGTAAGCAATGTGTAGACCAGCTAACTCATTGTACCCAGTGGTATACCCCTTTAAACAATGCCAACCCTAGGTAAGCAGGTTTGCTCATACCTTAGCCTTTTCAAAACTGGCCAATCACGGAAAAGTGTGGGAAATAGGCCCTACTTAAACCCAAGAAGTGGGAATATATCTCATAGCTGGTTGTAGAGTCCCCTTGCAGGCACTATGGCAGTAAGGGGAGAAGGTGTGCACTTCCGGGTGCAGCGCTGGTGCATCCAGGAGTCCAAGGTCATGGTAAGACTCCTAGTTAAAGACCATACTCAAAGAGTGCTCCAGGTACCAGGGCTCCCAATATAAGGCAGAGGCCTGTGACCCATTTGCCTGTGACCTCACCAGTGCCACTGGCATACCCCAAACTGGTGAACAGGTCAGGCACCACTATGCCGACCTGAAGCGGCGTAAGGGGGACCTCTTGAAGGAGTGGCTCCAAGAGGCTAGAGTGTCAGGGGAAGTTCCAGATGTAAGTATCACCCCAGTATGTGTGTAATAATTGCCAGCTCAGGTATATCATGGATAGGTATGGCTAAATATTCCTCTTATGTCCCCCACAGCTGCAATGGAGTGGGCCACGAACCACAAGACCCACATCAGTCGCCTGGCAAGGTTGCAACGTGAGGCAGGTCAGCAATACTCATGCATTTACTGTCATAGGAAATAAAAATAAAAGTAGTAGTAAATTAATTACTAGTATAAAACCTGTATTGTTCAAGGCAAGTACTGCATACACTAGAGAATATGGCAATAAGAGTCTCATATTGTTTGTAAGTCAATAAAAGTGTAATAGCCTGACAGGTCTAACTGCTGGACTGCATGTGTATATCCTGGTATCATACGGTAATGGATATATGCAATCATGTAATAGTACTGCAGTATTAAGCACTATTACCCACACTGTGCACCATAAATTGAATGTGTAGGAATGCCTGTATATGACAGGTGTAAGACCATTTAGTACAACTGAGAGACACATAGACAGTAAACAAGGAAAATGTAAACAACAAAAACTGAATAGCATATGCAACTGATATGTGAACTGCTGTGTTTTTAGTACACACAGCCACGGTTCAAATCCTGCCAGTGGTAGTAGTCTGCATACAGAATCATACTCCACAACTGTACAGATATGTCCAGAATGTCTAGTAAAGTGGCCCATATCTGTTGCATATCAACCTGTCCCCCTGGGAAATTAGTGGGATGATCCCAATCATATAGGAAGCAAACAGGAAATACAACTGATTGACATACAGCTATGGGAACAAAGCTGGCACACTAGCAACTCCCCAATACCTTATGTAACTAAGAAGCCATGTATGTCCCATTTACACCCCAACTTGTCAAGCTGTGGTCAGAGTGTGTACAGTAACAGAGTGAGATGTATGTGCATAATAATAATGTGGAATCTGGTACTGTGTGTGGGAACTTTCAGGTAGTGCTAATAAACATTCCTCCCACAGGTCTGTCAGATACCAACACTGTGCCTAGAAATACAAGAATGATATGCAGTTGCTCTGAATAATGAGGTAGTACACATCACTGTGGCCCACACTGTCCGACAACATATAACTGTCTAAGAAATCGGTATATGAGTGTTGCAATACAAGGTCAGAATGCAAAAGCACAGGGGATTAATAAGACAGAAAGCAGATAGGAGATATACAGCAATATATATATAGCAGACACAATTGTGTAGGACAGTGTTTAAGTTGTAGCAGACACAGCCATGGTCTGAATCCTGGATGTGGAATTAGGCTGCATACAGATTCATACCCCACAACTGTACAAATGAGGCCAGAATGTCCAGTATATGTCCCCTGTCACCCTGGTAAGTCTGTGGGATGATCCCAGATGTTTAGCCAGCAAACAGGGAATACAAGTGATTGTCAAACATCATGAGAACACACCTGTCACTGTAGCAACCCCCGAAACTGTTAGGAGATTAATATTTCAAGTATGTCCTATCTACACTTCCATGTTGTCAAGCTATTAATAGAGTGTGTACAGTAACAGAGTGAGATGTATGTGCACAATGCCAATGTGTAATCTGGAACTTTGTGTGACAGCAGTCAGGTAGTGCTAACAAACATTGCTCCCACAGGTACGTTGGATACGAACACTGTGCTGTGAAATACAGACCATTTTAACCTGTACTGGTACTGTTCACTCTGGTATTGTAGGGAATTGTGAGTCTTGCAGTTTCTCTGAATAATAAAGTATCACTGGTCACTGTCACCCACACTGTGCTACATAATATAACTGTGTAGCAAAGCATGTATATATGTGTGCCAGGTCACTAAAGGTGGAAGAGGGCAATATTCTAGATATGTCTTGGCACACCAGCATGTGGTTAACACATGGCCAGAGTCTGTGCAGAAAGAGTTGGAGAGCTATGTGCAAAACATCAACCCTGAATCCGGGAGTATGTGTAGAAACAGTCAGTTAGTGTTAACAAACATTCCCTCCACAGGTATACCAGGTAAGAGGTGTGTATACTGCAGGTAAAACCGGTTCATGTGTAATAATGACGACAGCCATATCACTGTCCAAACTAAGGCTATAGGGTAGTGTAGTAAGACTAGTAAGGTACAGATAACTGCACTGACTATGAAAGTAATGCGGACTACAGGAATATACTAGTTGATAATTGACATCCCCCCACCCCACCATATCTCCAACAATAATCAACATACCGCCCCAACCAGTATGTAGTGACACCTATGTTCTGATAATGTGCAATTGTTTGATAAAAATTTAATGGTAACCATGCATGTGCTATATTGAATTATTCCAACATTGGTGGCATGGTGCCATCAATGTACCTGCATGCTGTTCTTATTACCACTGTGGCCCCATATATGCATGTGTTCTGTTTGCTATGCAAATGTTCCGTATCTGTTGTCTGGGTTAATGGGAATATCTATGCATGCTGTTATACCTAACCGTGGAATGTGTTGACTATTACTAACCCATAAATGATGATGAAATCTAAACACTATAGCACACTTGGGAAAGCCAGTCACAGCAGACCCACCTGTCCCACCTCAGCTGACCGTGGCACCGGGCACCAGCATGTCTAGGGCCCAACCTGGGACCTCCTTGTCCATTGGTCCTGCACCACCTTTGGGTGGAACCACCTCAGGGGATGAGGCTCACCCCCCCTTGGGAGTGGGCGCAGACAGGTGTCACCCATCACCAGGTCGGGGTCATTGTGTGTAGAGCAATCAACAAGCAGTTTGGTGATCTTCTACGCCAGCTCGAGGGCCGCATGTCGCGATTAGAGAGTCAGCCTGGTTCTGCAACTCAGCCCCCAGCTCAGCCACCTTTGGGGCTGTGAAGGTGCAGTGGTGACTGTCCATGGGTGGGGACCTCAGTCCCACTGTTACCACTACGGAACTTGTGGGCTTCCGATATCCCAACAGCCCTCCCCATTAAGGTGTTTACCCCCCACATGTGTCATATACCACCCCTGTATGCGTCTTGTTTGTCATGTCTGTTAACCTACCCAACCTACCTCCCCAAATATACCTACTACCCCCCCAACATCCCACTCTCACCTGAAAAAAAAAAAGGGGCAATCTGTTCCCACAAAAAAAAATCTCGTCCAATACATAGCTCCCCATTTTGCACACGTGTCCACTGGACACATGTAATCCAGTCTAATTGGCATCACAACTTATTATTGCTGTTCTCACCCCTCTCCCAGGGGTTTGAATGCCAAAATCTACCTCCAAATTCAGTGTATATACACAGCTGTTGTTTTAGAAGAAATGGCCAGCTATGGACCTTCCCTACACCCTTCCTGCACATCCCTAGCTATTTTTCTTACTGTTTTTCCCTCTTTGTGCCCCTTTTTCACCACTTTCCTATCAACCTTTTTTTTCTTTTAAAGAAATTAGCGTGGGGGTAAGCGGGAGTAAGCACTTTTAAGCAGCAGTAAGTGGGTTTAAGCCTGTTTGCATGGGGGTAAGCAATGCCTACACAGGTTAAGCAATACAGAAGCTAACAGAGTATAAGAAACTTTAACTGGAAGTTAGCAGTGCTTACCTCCACACAAACCCACGCAAACCCACTTACAACTGCTTTAAAGTGCCTTAATAACTATGTATCCAACAGCCCGTGTTCTGTCCAGCAACAAAATAAACAACCTTTGTAAGGCTCAAACCCAGGACCCTGCACACCATAGACAAACTGGTTTACCATTAAGCCATGCCAAATATACATAATCCTGATGTTTTTACAAACATATCATCTAGCCCAGTCATTAAACAGTACAGAGAATGTATTCCAACATTTAGATGTATGTGTGTGTAAATATATTAATATCTAAACAGATACAACATATATATACATGTAAATGGGTACATCAACACATATATATGTCTACACCTATATGTCTTCATATACACAGCAAGCTACATATATGTAAGCAGATATATCTATGTAGGTATATACGGGCATAGTTATATATATGTAAGCAGATATATATATCTATATAGGTATATATGGACATACATGTGTAGATATCAATGGGAGATTAACTAAAACATATATGTCCACATGCACCGTTAATGGGGTTGAGAGGCCCCAAACAATGTACGAATAGGTATACCCACCCCCCATAGCCAAACATGTCCACCCTGCAATACACTACCAAGTGTTGCAGATCCCATAACCAGGATCTGACATGACATGGGTGCAAGATGTTAACAGTACTACATCCCACCTGTATGATGTCAGGCTGGTATTGGTAACATATCATGCAGTACAGACTGGCTCCCATAGGAAATGTAAATGCTGGAAGCTATCAACATCCCCAGGATAGATATACACAGACACATATATGCAGATAAGGATATATATATATATATATATATATATATATATATATGTATATGTGACTACACATACACATGCAGAGATATGTATAGTAAGATACTTATGTAGTAGGTGCACACAATATGGAACAGCCACTATGTCTACATTTAGCACCTTAACGACTAGACACTGGATGAGCCATCCATACAAATGACATTTGTTGCCTGCAACATATACCCACAGAGAGGACATAGGATAAAACACCACATCTAGGTTTGCAAAATGGAAAACCTTTATTTGTGTACAATTACAGATGTATATGCCATGTCATATAGCTGTTCAGACACTGACATCCATATAAACAGAATAATGCAACTGTGAAACAGTTATACTAATACAGGAGTCTGGAAAGGTTCACAACTGTTGCTGTCCAGGCCAGGCCCTTCAAATTGTACAATAGTAAAGACAGACTGGGCCACAGGATACCAATCAACAGCATGTAATGCAGGTATATAGTTCAGCAGCCTCTGTCTACACTCTGTACACAATCCCTAGGGGGTAAAGACTCCAGCTGACCAAATGGGATGTAACTGTTATATTACAAGGCATAAGTGACACCATCACAAGCACTCTGACAAACAGAACAGTCTGTATGGCAGGAGGCAGTAGGCCTGCAATTTATGTAAGTAATGTCAATATAGGTGAATTGTATGGAACTGTACATCCACATACCTTAAGGCAGCTCACCCCTGATACCCCCACATTTTGTAACAGCCTAGATTATTTATGGTGCATCCCCCTAGACTCAATAATACAGGCCCATATACCACTGTTACATACACTGGCCTCCGGAGTGCATTTTGGCACACATGTATGATGTAGGCGAAGCCCACACATATATGGCCTCAGCCCCACCATATGTGTGGGGGATACAACAGCATTGGACTGATGGCAGGAATGACATTGTGATATACGTATATGTGCATATGTATCACTATCTGTGCATGTATAGACATATATTGCTCTGTATATGTATATATCTGGGTGCGTGTATATGTATATCTGTGTACATATACATACCCATCTATATATGTCGATATGTATATGTGTATATATCTATATAGATATCTGGATAATTATATATACATATATTTCCACCATATGTCCTGAACATGGCATGTAGGCTTACCTCAGCCCCTATAGTCCCAATTTTGTAGTGCAAGGGGATGTCAGGTATGTATAACAGGTATATTAGTAGACTGTTGCTACTGTAATAGTGATTGTCTTCACAGACATGGTGTGTGTGGGAGGTCACATCTGCTTTTCACATGTACGCCATTGGCTACTGACAGACATCCTAAGGATATCATAGTACAGTACCGCTGCTAGCACGTAATGCTCCTGTGGACTACAGCAGAGATATTGGCCATTATATGTGGACATTCTGACACACTCTGGACAGTCCAGAGGTATACACAGTATGCCTTAGTGCAAAACATGTGGACCAAGATTGACAATGTGGATGTTAGCAGCCATATAGATGGGTATAACACGTAATGACTGGTATACATTTGCCCCCATAGGTTATACATTCACACACCTCTGCTGTCCTGACACATACTAACCACTGTTACAGAGGTGCCATGGCCACATACTATCCACTAGATATTGACTTACATCTGTACAGCATCCCACTGCTCTGTCTGGCATACATGAGTGTTAAGGGATGCCCACCAGCAGTACATCTGGCAAGTATCTGGACATGACATCTCACTGGGTAAGTACACTAAACTGCTAGGCATGTACCAAAGCACTGTGCAGGCTACAGGCAGACTGGTTCAACACTGGCCTACATTTCCTATGGGGGAATGCACATGTACCTGCATATATAGCAGGCTCTACAGGCATGTCACAACACAGGGTAAGATACACCTGTGTGAAAGTGCATAGCTACATCCAATGTGAACATAGCCACAGCCACATATGATATGCTAGGATAATATTACAGTATATGGACTATCTGTTCAACACCATCCTCATATGTGCCACTAACACACAAACCCTACATATACTGGACTGCTACACAGTGTTGTCCGATGCCTGTCTGTGGTATGGGACATGTGAGTGTATGGCCCTACAAACATGTAAGCCGATATGGTAACATACAGTGGAGTAGCATGTAACATCAGATAGGACGGGACCAAGAACAATGACATCTACCACAGTCTGTACACAGGCCAATGTACATATTAACATTACACACACTGTCGACATTCAACATAAGTACACATACCTCAGTACTGTACACACAACCACAGAATGTCCAGGTTATGTCATCAAATATAACCCCTACTGTACATAACATGTGTAACAGTCTGATATCTCACTGGCTTGTTATCAGATATGATGTCACTAATTATAGTGTACAGCGCATATGCACCTCATAATGCTTGACATATGTATAAAGGTTGGCAGAGGTGTGGCTGGAAGCACATACACAGGGCCAATATTGACAGGTTGCTGTAATAACCTCATACATTTACTGTTGTAACAGGGTTTGTTGCAACATATGTCCTATGAGGGATACAAAGTCAGTAACTGTCACGGTTCCACCATCTACAGACTGCAGTCCTAACACTTCTTTCTGCAGTTCACAGATAGGTGCTCTGTTGGTAACACATGAAATCAAAGGCACCACACACTGCCCAGTCTGCAGATGACCCTACATATGGGGATTCCTCATAGACATAGCACTGACATGGCAGGTATTAAAATATGTAAGAGAGCTATATCCACACACACCCTGTTAAACCAACATTACTCCAAATGCAGTATAGCAGCACTTACAGTCTGTAGTCAGGTTAGGCACATCTCCTTCCTGTGTGTTGCCCTGTTTCCACAGTGTATGTTGTTAGAGGTAAATCCCACAATCCATCTGAGATGCTGTTTGCCAAACAACAGATCGAGTTCCTGCTCACAGTGAATGGAAAGGCCAAACACCAACATGATGTTTCTAGATATTGGAGTGTGTTACCATGCAGTTGGCTATGGGAATGTTACCATAGCTATTCCACATGCAGTCAGCTAGAGAAGGGCTGCAATTCATGCAGAGGCCATCAGCTGATTATGAGCATCACTTAAAATACTCATGCTGTTGCCTAAGCAAAGCAGGTTTAGGTCTCCACATCTACCAGAGAGGAAGTGAGAGAGGCAGACAGAGTCAAATACAAGTTAGGGAGGGGTGGGAGAGTAAAACCTACACATGTTTATGTCACACACTTACCAGCACATGGTATCAAATCCCTGACAACTATGTAGTGCTATCACATTTCCATGCAGTTATTGGATGCGCCACGTACGTTACATGGTGAGGAGCCCTCAGAATGTATATGTGATGGTGAGTGACAGCTGCAACAGGGATATGTTAGCTATACAGTAGGTGTAGTACATGTGCCTGTCTGCATGAATGGGTGCCAGCAACAACACAGCCACACTTGCACAAGGACACACACACACTGACACACTTGGCAGGGCCAGGAATACAACTCATCACTAGTGAGATTGACACAGCACATTACTGTGCAGGTATCACATGCACCACAGGGGTCATACGGAGGTTATATGGACAATGGGTATGGGGAGGTGTCTGACATCAGACAGCATGCTTCAGTATTCCAATGGGGGATGTAGTGAGTGTGAATGTGATCATACGCATCATACAACACACACACACACACACACACACACACACACACACACACACACACACACACACACACACACACACACACACACACACACACAGACACACACACACACACACACACACACTGCCAGTATTGACATGCATGGGTGCATTTCTTCATAGGTGTGTGGTGGTCGACTGTGCCAGATGACTATACAAGGCTAGGTGATGGGTATACCTTGGCATCAGGCCACATGACAATGGTCTGCATTGTGGCTAAGAGGTGTAGTTTCTGAATTTGCCCACACAGGTGAGTATTGTATCTACCATCCAGTCACCTGAGTGCTATTGAGTGTGGCCAATGCTGTGCGTTGCTTGCAATGTATGCGTTCCTTAGTCCATGACATGGATGGTGTCTGAGATGTGCACACCTCCCACATGCATGTACAGTGACATGTGGAACTATATCTGTGGTGTCTGCCCCATGCTGTGTACACAGATTATCATCAGATGTGCCAGTCTTGGCCTTCTGTGGCAGGAACTGGTAATGGACAGCAGGTTTACCCTGCACCTACATTGATAGCATGCTAATGGCATTCCCTGGTGTCAGTGGAATCTGTCCATACAGGGCATGTTTTCAGGCATGGTATGTCCTTTGTGTGTCACATTTGATGGTACCACAGGTGTTGCAGGTGTCCAGGTGGGAAAATGGGAAAGGTGCATTGTATGCATGTATGTGCCTATTGGACAGATGGACAGGGTGCCATACCCTCTGTAGCCCACTGCAATCACTCCATAGTTACTATCAATGGATAATATGCAGTGTACTACCAACATATTGGCTGTTGCTGAGGCAGGTGTGTGTGTGTGTGTGTGTGTGTGTGTGTGTGTTTGTGTGTGTATGAGACATGGGTTAAGAGTGTTCTCTGGGTAATACTGGGGTTGCTAACTGTGTTTGCCTAGTCTTGATGTCACATGTATGGGTATGGATTTGCACCCCAGCCTCTCGACTATTTCACATCTGTTATCCCTGTATGGTGGACATTGTGATATATGCTAGGGCCACCATATAAGAAATGTGCAAAACCCGCTCCACATTGGGGCCCAGTTGTTACACCCTCACAACCACCTCCACACAGGATATGAGTTTATTACACTAGAGGACTTTGCAGTTATAGTACTTGCCATGGAGATTACTGGAGTACACCTTCCCTAAAGGTGTATTTCACAATGAATGACATTAGCAGGATTGCGAAAGTAGGGCATTTGAGATGTAGTGAGTGTGGCTAGGCTAAAATGCATTGCTCCCTACATAGACATTGAAACACACACTAAACATCCACAACTGACATGTGTGGGTATAGAACCCCTAACAGAGGTCTATGTTACATGCTCACAACCACCTCCACACAGGATATGAGTTACAAACACAGACACACACATACCTGTCATGCTGGGATTAGAACTCCTTTCTAACTAATTTATCACACTACAGCAATATGCAGTTATAGGACGCGCTATGGAGATTATTGGGCTACTACCTTCCCAGAGGTGTATTTCTAGGTGGATGACATCAGCAGCCTTACCAAAGTAGAGCATTTCAATTGTAGGGAGTGTGACTACCCAAAAAAGCATTGCTCTCTACACACACACACACACACACACACACACACACACACACACACACACACACACACACACACACACACACACACACACACTCACACACTTGCCATGTCTGGGATTAGAACTCCCACCAAACTAGTTTATCACACTACAGCAGTACACAGTTATGGGACATGCCAAAGAGATTACTGGGCTACAACTCTCCAAAACGTGTATTTCACAGTGGATGACCTCAGCAGGCTTGTCATAGTAAGGCTATGGGGAGGGCAGTGTGTGTGCATGGACCATAATCCATTCATCTAGAGGTTGACACACCACATGCGGGCACACACAGGGTCATATATCACAGGTACGTGTATAAAGATGCTAGATGACTACTTCCTTGTACAGTCATGTTGCACAGCTAGCAAGTGCACCACATAGTCTGTACTGCTGACAGATACCGGTGGCTAGTATCTACAGTGAGTGACATCTGAACCTCATGTGGTTGTGGTCCTTTGGCTGTGTGCTGGGTGGGACAGGCCTGGATGGCTCCTTGTCACAGTCACCCTCTTCCACACATCTATGTATGTCTACATTTAGATTATTATAGTGTGTTGTCCTTAGATATATGTTTGTATTCATGTCCACTGTGTGTGCAAAGCATGTGTGGTGTATACTGAGGATTGTCTGCACTAACATCTGCGACTGCCAGCTATGTCTGGTCCACTGATGTTTGCACACGTGATCTTCATGTGTTTAAGTGTGTGAGCATGCCCATTATGCCTGTCTGTATTGAATGTGTAGATTAAGTCCAGGAAGTCTGTTCTGCAGTGCTGACCTATGTGTTGTACACTTGCAGGTAGCATATTGTTTCTGCAGGGTACCCGTCGATCACTTGGCATTGACTGTTACTACATTTCTACATAGGATGGGGGGGCACCATACCTCTCAACCTTGGAACATCAAAAATCTGGACAAGGCTCATGAAAAATAGGTACAAATCTGTACGCTGTTTAACATAAAATTTGCATACATAATTATGTAACCCCGCCCACTCCAGTGGAACTGTGGGATACCAACTTTCCTGCAAAATGAAGAACAGACAACCAAAATATGGCACCAGAGTTCTCCCTGCAGCCATTCCTATGTCCCATTACCTGGCTATTTTGCCCCATTTACCATAAACACTAGTGTGTGCACACTGATTTACTTCTACAATGATTTGTATTTTATTTTTACACTTTACAGCACAATGCACAAACACCAATAGACATCTGTTAAAGTAATACTGTCTCACAATGAAAATAGACTTGGCATTAAAACTTCTCTGCCCTTGAAACTCACATTCATTAAAATAGCATTGAAACCTACATCACATCCATATAAAATTCATCATGCCAGTGGTGGATTGAGATTACCTTTGGGTTGTTTTCAAATCACTGGCCCCTTGCTTGCACACAAAACAAGAAACATACACGTGTTCTTTGACACACCTTCCTGACTTTAGTAAATTATATTCCTTGTATAATACAGCATACTTGTTTGACAGAGCATATTTTAAATTTATTTGAAGATTTTTTCAGCAGGCAATGAAACGAAATGCATGAAACAGTAATGACAAAACTGCCCAATTCAGAACATTTCCATCATAAAAGTCTACTTACGCACACACACAAATATACATATAAAAATAGAATGACAGTAGTATAAGGCATAGGCATCTTGCACAGCTTCTTGCACTCATTTTCAATTTACGTTTTTTTTTTGGGGGGCAAAAAAGCCAAAAACCAGGGACACATTTTAAACATTGCGTATAATTTAGTTAAAGTTGCTAGAATAAAATGCTGTGTTACCACCATGCGTTTCACTGCCAAGTCTTTTGAACACATGACTGAGCACTACAGTCAGAACATACCACTATGCCAAATCAGCAGCTTGTTTCCCAAAAGCTAGGAAGACAAACTTGCCCCAAATTAGGTACAATTTTCAAATACTCATCTTAAACACTTAGAAAATTGCTAGAATAAAAGTTTTTTGCTACCATTTATTTTCTGAAGAATGTGAAGTCTGAAATTCAAATGCCTGTCATTAATCAATAAATTCAACTTTCAGCAAATTGTCACAAACATCCTGAAATCACAGACTGTATGGGGAACAGAACAAAAAATTCACAAGTGGTGGCTAGGGACATTAGGCTCTTTTTATCCTACACCCAGGGTACAGGGTTTGAGCCTGAGTACATCTAGCCACCAGGTGTATTATAAAGGGGGCATTTTCATACACACACACTTTCAGCCTCTATGAGGAACATTCCTCATTTTTTGGCAAAAAAAAAAAATCATGTTTCCCACTCTTCCACATTGACAGGATTTGGCACACATTCTTTAAGAATTGTTTTAACAAATATCTGTGGTAAATACTGAACTATCTCATACTACCACACCAAAAATACAAGGAAATAGTTAATCATGCTGTGAGCTTCCTAGTTAAAAGTGTTCCACGTTGTGCGACATAAGAGTTCATTTTGCAAACTGAAAGTTGAAAGCTATGTCTTCCTTAGCAACTCTGTCCAAATAAAAATGGCTAAATGTTTTGTCCTCTGGTAATATAACAAGTGAGGTGCAGTCAAGTATTGGACAAGCATTTATTAAAGTATCTACACCTTAACTGCTGTCACAATGACATATTTAAGCAGCAGCAACAGATTAATAAGAACTCTTTGATCAGCAAGAAATGAAATACGTTAATATACTAGCATGCAAATGAAACATCCCAAGCAAATGACTAAATAATGCACCACAAAGTGTAGAGTGAGCTTCTGTGTGTGTGTGTGTGTGTGTGTGTGTGTGTGTGTGTGTGTGTGTGTGTGTGTGAGAGAGAGAGAGAGAGAGAGAGAAAAACAAAAAAACAATGTCACATGCTCATTTTCAAAAAAAACAGGTGGTATACTATTAAAGTGCAGTGTGCATACATGTGGGTGAGAGCACAACAGTTTTCCTACAGCAAACAAACCATTCTTACATTATTTTAGTTTCCAAAGTTAAATAAATGAAAAAACTCTGAAAGAACAACTGCTACACTACTCAGACTATAAATCTCTGTATTCATTCTGATACAAGTTGTGCTTAAACCACTAAGGCAGAATAATTAACTGATGGAAAATGAATCAACAGTGCTCCGAAAGATATGCACTAACAAACCCGCCCAACACACTCCCTACATACACTCCTCTTGCTGTCCGTTACTCAGAGTATTAGCTACACTCACTAACAGCATGTGCTACACATAGCCACATGTAGGTAATAACACTAAAATGAATATGTACTCCAGTTTCATTAACTTCACACACACAAACACACACAATCTTACCCTGAGTAGTCGGCTGGTCTGTCTGCTCCTGTTCTCGGTCGTCCTGCCCTGATTGAAATTCTCTGCTCCTGTCCTGCCCTGCTCCTGTTCTCAGTCGTCGGTTTGCCTGCCCTGATGTTTCTCGGCTGGTCTGCAGTTGTATTCTGTGCCCCTGTTCTCGGTCGTCCTGTCCTGCCCTGATGTTTCTCGGCTGCTTGCATATACTTTCCTGGGTTCCTGGCGGCGGCTTGCAAATACTGTGGCACAAAAGTTTCTGCCTGCACAGAAAATGTTTCTTCCCGCCAGCTTGTAATTCAAATCCAGCCAGCCGGAAATGATGATGCGAGCTCCTTGAGCTCAATTCTGACTGGCTGGTAGCCTGACGGTGCTGATGTCATCGCGCATGTGATAACGTCAGCTCCGACAGCGCGAAAGTTTAGAAAAGGTTTAAAAAAAGGTAAAATAAATCAGAACTGAAGGGGTGCCACTCGGGAATCATGGCACCCCTTCATTTGGACCCCAAAACTCGGTAAAAACCGAGTAATTCGGAATGGTTGAGAGGTCTGGGGGGCACACCTGACTATTTCTACATTTCTAAACAGGCTTGGGGGGGCGCACCTGACTGTTACTACATTTCTACGTAGGATGGGGGGGGCACACCTGACACTTGTACACATTTGCTATGACTGTACTGGTATGTCAGGTACTCCATTTCATTCCGTAGTCTTACCTATCATGCTACCTAGAGGCATACCAGTGTACTACAGATCTTAGCTTTTATTTACCTACATATTAGTTTCAGACTTCCTACCCTTCAGAACTGACATCCCATTGCCTCACCTGCTGTAGTCTGTCTGTGCAGGCCTGGGGGGGGGTTACCCATAGGCATCATTCAGAGGCCATAGCACATCCTTTGTTTGTGTTTGTCTACAACTGTCCTGCTGGATGTGACTGTTGTTGGGTATGTGAACCCCCCTGATTGACATGTGTGAGTCACTTACCTTGTGGGTGTCCCAGTATTGAGGGTGGTGCTGCAGGGCTGCCTATGTCAGATGCACACTCCCTACACATGGTTGAGGACAGGTAGTGTAGTGTTTGTCATCCCTTTTACTGTATGTGAGAGTCAGAGAGAGGTGTTATTCCCTGGGTCCCTCCTGTGTCAGTGTATGTGCTATGCATTGCCTCTTTGCCAAGGCCAGGGCATATTGGGTATGCCTCCTTCTGCCTACTGAGGCAAGGTCAGGTTGTTCCTCCTCTGAGTCACTTTGTGCCTGTGCAGGCCTTGGCAATGGTGGGGGGCTGTGTGGCCCTTCCCCGTGCTGTTCCTGCTGCAGCTGTTTCTGCAGGAGCATATTGTGTAGCATGGCACATACAAGAACAATTTGGGTACATTTAGCTGGTGAGTACTGCAAGGCTCCACCGGATGTGTCCAGGCCCTGGAACCGTGACTTGAGCATTCCAAACATATTGTTGTGTTGTGTCTTTACGGCTTATCCCAGTTAGGGGTCGCCACAGCGGAACTCCAGTCCACTAATGTTTGGTAGTGGATTTTTACGTGCCGAGTTGCCAGCCCTGATGCACAACCTTCAATGAAGGCACGCCCATTCACGCATGCCTCCACACAGAAGACACTCTAGCTGAGAATTGAAATGGGACAATGTCTTGCTGTGAGGCGACAATGCTACCGCAGCACCATTACCATGGGTAACATTCCAAATGCATGCTCTACATGCTCTACTATAATTCTGGTCTGTGCATGTGCCTCATTATGGAGTTCTTGTTTGGGTGTTTGTGCATTTCTGATGGGTGTCATCAGCCACGGCTCCAGTGTGTATCCAGAATCCCCCACTAGGTGACCGTCAGGGATGTCCCCATTGGCAAATCTCTGGTACAGCTGCATCAGATGCCAGATGTGTGAATGGTGATAGCTTCCAGGCCAGCCAGCACACACATTCATTATTATGCCCTGGGCATCACACATGACCTGGCAGTTGATGGAGGGGAAGCCCTTGCAGTTGATGTAGACCCTACCCCACTCACCGGGTGGTGCTTTGATGCATATATGCGTGCAGTCTATAGCACCCACTACCTCAGGGCATTCCACTATTTGGTGGAACAGTTGCATTTTGCTGGCCAACACCTCATGGGTGTTGGGGAAATATACGTGCTCACCGACACATGCTAACATGGCATCCAGGAACTGGTGGAGTAGCCTGGATGCTGATGCCTGTGAGATCCCCATCATATTCCCAGTTGGGCTTTGTAAGGTACCTGTAGCTAGTATTCTTAGGCCTACACATACCTTGGTATCCACAGGGATGGGCTCCCCTCTGTTAGTTCTTTGTGTCAGGCGTGGCCGGCACAGCTCAACAATTTGCTGCAGGAAGTCCCTGTCCACCCTATAGCGCTCCACTATCTCCAGCTCATGTAGCCCCTGGTAGGTTACCCTGGGTCTGTACACTCTTCTTCATCTCCTCACTGTGGGTTGGTCAACAGCATTCACATCCTCACCACCCTCAGCCTCTTCCACAAGTTGTTGTATGATAGCTATAGCAGCCCCTATCATTTTGTTGTTGTGAGTGTTAAAAGTTCCCCGCTTGTTTACACCGGTAATGTAGAGTGTGGGAAAAACCAGAGGGGAAGGTGTTTGCATAGTTTATAGCAGTGTTCTGAGCTGGGCTGGTCTGCTGCCTGTGTAATTGACTGATTGTGATACATTTCACCTGCGAGCTATGCTGGTTCACCTTGATTACCTTCTTACTGCTGTTTTCCTTTCCCATTGCCTTCCTGTTTAAGCCCGGGGGCGTGCAGCGCAAACAGAGTGCTCAAATGTGCACAGTGCTGCTATTTCCTGGTTTAACTTTTTTTTTCTTCCTTTAAAACCCAGTGCGCAGCACGCACACCCACTTAGACAATGTAAAGAGTGCTAGGCAGATTCAGACACCCCCCCTAGCTTAGCTGTGCTAAGCTAGGAGCAAACCCGAGCCACAGGGCTCCAATCCGCTTACAGTATGCCTGACCCCCCCCCATGATGTCACCTAACTCCTAGGCTTGCACCAAGCTATTACTACTCTTACACTGTTGGGACCTGACTAGCACGCTGGGGAAAACTGGGATTCACTATCATTCCCCTTATTTGCATAGGATTGCCTGCTAATGCATAGTTACATGTCTCACACTGAGTCTCTCCCTTAGCAACCAATACTTATTGGCCATGTTGTCTTCTGCCTGCCATTGACTTGCATGGCAGAACACTGATTTTAGTTAGAATGCTTTATTTAGGTTTGTTTAGTTATTTTCCCCCAATCCCATTTGCACCCTGCTGCCCTATGTTTAAACAGCTGAGATCGGCTAAAAAAAAATAAAAGTTATTTTTTTTTTTCGCCTGTTTGCAATGCCAATCGCCTTATTCTTGGCCATTGGCATGCTTACTAACTGATATGCAGCCTTTATTTGGAACTGTCACAGCTCTGTTTTGGAGTTTGCAGAAATGTATTTGGTTACTAACCGAGTACATTTCTGCAGATTGCACTAGTCCTGCACGGCAGGTTGCAAGCTTCCTGGATCGCAAAATGACCTCATTTGCATGGATTTCTCCTGCAAATGGGGTGATATGCATACAGGGGCTTAGTCCATGCAGGACTAGCACAGGAGCACTCATGCACGCCCCTGCAAGCTGTTCCTGGATCGCACAGAAGACATATTGCCTGCTAGAGCTCCTGAACCGATCTTGCACACTGTGCAAGACATAGAGAATCCGGGGGGGGGGGGGGTCAGTGTACATACTCTTTTCTGCTTTAATTCTACAATGATTACAGATATTTGGATTTAATTTAAAAGTTTTATTTCAATTTTTATAGCACAAACACTGATAGACATTAGCTAAACAAACCATACAGTCTCACAATGAAAACAGACTTAGCATTAAAACTTCTCTGCCTTTGAAACTCACAGTCACTGAAACAGCATTGAAATCCACATTCAGAGAAAATGCATCTGGCCAGTGGTGAATTAAGTTTACCTTTGGGCTGTTTTCAAATCACAGGCCCCTTGCACATATTTTTAGGATCAATGCAAAAATAATTTTATTCACCTTCCTGATTGTATTAAATTATAACATATAATAATTAATTTATATCCCTTAAATATTATAGCACCACTTGTTAGAGTGTGTTTTAAATTTATAGTTTTGATTTTTTCCAGTAAGCAATGAAACAAAACGTATGAACCAATAATGACAAAACTGACCAATTCAGAACATTTCAACCATAAAAGGCCACTCAAACGTATGTCATTACAATCCACAAATATCAGTCAATATGTACAATCTCTGCAGAAGTAAAAGTCATCTAAATAATTCCATATTAAAGAGATCTGTAACTAATGAAAAGGTTGCTGCTAGCAAACAACTTTATATTTCAGTGTTTCATCTACAAATTCAGTGCCTGCTGCCCTTGAAGAATAAATTGCCTATGTTACATTAAAAAAATGGTAAGCTGGAATAGGGAATGGATGGCAAACTGGGAACAGGTTCATAATTACTAGGCATCTCTTCCAAAGGAGGACATACTCAGGACTGCAGCAACCCAAACCCTTAAACAAATAACACAGT